>NC_142206.1:22697773-23009232 GCF_049639895.1 Pseudopodoces humilis
ATAGTTGCTCTTTATGAACTTCTTCCTCTCCTCCCACTGTCTCTTCTTCATCTGTCCTTTACACAGCTGGAATACTTGTGGGAGCAGCTGGATGAACAGCTCTAGAAACGTGTAGAGAGATGGGAACACATGCATTTGATGGCTCCAGCAGCTGAGAGTCTGATGCAAACTCCACTAGAAGTCATGGAAAAGAAGACAGAATTTAAGTAGGGAGCTGCAGTTGAGCAAGGTGCATACCAGGTCTATCAAGGCATACATCTGCCTCCACAGAAACCCCTCTGCTGGCCTCCTGACTCCCTCAGGAGATCACTAGGGAGCATGGCTCTATTATATTGGCTGTCTGATGTTGTCTGCTGCTTAGCTGACCAGTTGGCTGTTTATCGCTTTGGATTTATTTTTTTAAGGTAATTGGTGGCTTTTGTCCTTCTGCTTTGCTTCTTCACATACTCTATCAACACCAGTGGACTGAGCAGTGAAAAATCTCTAAGAAGATCAATGTGGCCCTCCCTTACCACCTGTCCTTGAAAAAAGCCCAGATGGGCTTCTATCAGCATGAACATGTTCAGAGGTATTTTCACTCCTCCTGCTGAATTGGTCTTGTTTCCTCTCTCCCATTAAGGTGTGAACATGATCCAAGAGGGGAAGAAAGACAGAGGCTTGACTGTCTTGTCTTGTGCCTGCAGCCCAACATCCCACCCTGGGAAAATGTCGAACAGCAAAACTGTCTTGCATTAGATCAAAAGCTGTAACTTGCAGTGGTTCAACTTGAAAAATGCCATCCAAATGCCTTTCTTTGAGTTTTTGGTTTTGGGTTTTGTTGTTGTTTTGGTTTTTTTTTTATGAAGCGGACTTGTCCAAGTGGCTCAAAGTTGCCGTGAGTTTCCTTTCAGGCCTGCTGCTGCACAGCTGGAATCCTAGCAGTTCTGGTTGCTCTAGCTCAGTCAGAGGTCCTTGACTTCCAGGCTTCCTGCCAGGAAAATCTTTAGTATCCCAGCTGGAGCTAGGTTTGCCAGGCTCTCAATTCTGCCCACCGATCAGGTAGACGAGAGAACCTGTGAGTAAACAGGCAGATTTTTGCCAGAAAATTCAATTAAGCAAGTACATTCCCATGAAATAGTTTGATTCTGTTAAACTGGCATTTTTCAAATGGAAAACTGTTCTATCTGAAAGCTTATGTCCAGCTTTGCTCATTAGTGCATCCATCCATGAACAAAAGGTAGGTTATGCTGGAGACCAATAATTGAAATGCCTAAATCCCTTCCATCAAAAGCAGAACAGACTAACACTTCAGTGTCTGGTTGCTTTTTAGCAGTTTAATTTTTTTTCTGCAGATATTAAATCTTACAAGACCCCTGTTAGATAGGGATTACTGTTCCCATTAGCAGACAGAGACAGGACTGTGATAGGGCACAGAGTATCCTGGTCTTTATAGCGTCAGTGGAAACTCCACAAAAGCATCCAGTCCTGATTGTTTTTAGAAAAAGAGCCCCTTTCCTTTAAAGGTTCTTCAGGAAGACTTGTCAGGGGACTAAGATTTTTTGGGTTTTTTTTGTAGTGATATTCAGAAAGTCTTGCCTCATCCCCTTTACTCAGGGCTGAAATTGTTTGTCACACGCTTTCCATGTGAATCACATTTCCGCAGCGACTCTCCCGTCTGATTCCCCCAGCTGCTTCTGTCATTGTTTGCTGTCTTTACACCCTCCAGTGGAACTGGATCACACACTTTTTTTGTGATAGGCCCAGGGCAAGAATTTGAATAGGAAACAGGAAAGATTGAGCACGTAGCTCCTGTTGACATCCCACTCAGCACTTCTATCACTGGCTGATTTAAGTGCTTCTTGTTGGTAACTACTTCTCTACAGATTACAACTTTGAGAGATTTCTTAATCCATTTCATCCTGATTGATGGAACATTGCATGTGAAGTGGATGCAAGACATGGGAGGAAGGGCTTATGAGAAGGGCCTCAAATTAAATTGCATGTGTGTAATGAAACTGGTTTTATTCTACTACTCTGATTTTGTGCTGCACCAGTTACCAGTGACATATTGATTCCTCACTGGTGCAGAGAACCGAGAGACTTTAGTGTGAAAAGCATCAAGACCCAGCAACATCGAAGATATAATTTAACAGGCTCAAAGGTAAAAAAGGCAAACTCTTCTCTGGCATTGCAAGCAGAGATGAAGAGTGGGACAGCTTCATGATTTAACACCTTGTGATTTTTACATCGATGCAAGCTGCTACCATTCTTACTTAGTATCATCTTACAGTCACTTTGCACCTGATGTAAATGACTGCTGACAACTGATAGTCACACCAGCCATCCAAGTATGAGGTTAGTAAGATTGTGTAGGCAAGTAACAAAAGATTCCCTTTGTTTTCTTCTGTCTGGAGGAGTGTAGAAGATGGACAGAGACACTCGATCTGCAAATAAAATCGGCCTCACTGAATATTTGGTAATCCTCCTTGAGGACAAAAATCAAAATTGATTCTGGTGAGAATGAGGTTGCTTATTTCTAATTAAGATTTATTGGCTAGTTACAAACACGCTACTAGAAATCAAGGCATTTAGTTTGGTACAATTGCATTTTAATTTTGCCTTGCTGCATTCTAAGTGGTCTTTAGGAGGTGTATACATTCTGAGTTGGGTTAAATTTCCTAAATGGGATATATCAGCTCAAGGCTTTTTAGCCACAAAGCAAAGTTCCTGTTTATGGAACAGGACTCGGCAACATTTTCATAAAGCTTTTTTATTCCTTCTAAAGAGAAGGGATAACCTTCCTTCCTACTCACTGCTGTTGTACCAAAAGCTGAACAGAAATGTTTTGCCACTTTTTTTTTTTTTCCCCCTTTTCCTGCTTACCTTCTAGGGGACCTGCTTTATAAACAATGATATAATAGGGCTGTGAGGCCTTATACACACAGAGATTGGTCCCAGTGAAGACTATCTCCTCCATATGGCAGCATATGTTTCTGTGCATTTCCTGATAGAGCAGCCATCTCCCTGTGGCATTTAAGCATGGTATAATTAGCTGTGTACAGAAGTAGAGTGTTGATAACATTTTGCTGGAAGAGTGCCATCAGCGTGACTGTTCGTGGTACTGCTTGCCGTAAGTAACGCTGTCTCTAGAGAACAGTCATTGCAAATCTGTGGGCTGCTCTTGCACCTCAGCTCTTCCACCATTTTATCATTAGTGGTGCCTGGAGAGCAGTCCTTTGAGCTTTGAATGTTTAACAGGAGAGAGGTTCTGGCCTGTTTGTTTAGCTATGTATCTTCTTGATTGCAGTTTGACAGGATTAAGCCCAACTGCAGATTGGCATCACAACTGGTCTGCTCCCTGTTCCAGCATCCTTGCTCCCTGTTCTCTCCCAGCTTCTGTCGGCAGTACAAGAGTTGAAAAAAAAAAGGAAAAGTGAAAAAAAATCCAGGAATATTTCTCCTTAAAAGTTCAGTCCCTTTCAGGGTCTTCTCCGTGCTTTCCCTATAATCAAATCTTCCTGTCTTTTTGCCATTCCATACAGACAGAAACCAGGGATTACGGAGGATCATGTAGTAACTACCCAGAGTGAGATATGAAAATAAGATATACATATGTGAAAATAAGCTTGTCTCGTAGAGTACCCAAAAGCAGAGATTCAAGGAAGAATGCAAAAAATGTAGGGTCACCAATCATGACTAGGGCAGGGCAATTTCCATTTTCCTGTAAGCAATTATAGGTTGGTTTATAGGATTATAACTTCTTTATCCATTTTATGCTGTTTAAAATAACCTTGCATATCTCATTATCCATGCAAGCATCCTGTAGTCTTCTGAGTACTTTCAATCTGTTGACTTCTGTGTTAATTGTAGAAGTCAATCCCAACAGCTAATAATATGATGGTCAAAATATTTTCTGATCATAAATGTACTGCTTTTGGCTTCCTATTTCTCAATTTGTAAGATTTCCTTCTGTGCTTATACACTGCTCAGCTTTCAGCAAAGCTGCTGAGGAATGCCTGTAGCATCTGTGGGGAAAGAGGCGAAGAGTCAGCCCTGAGTTCTGAACCCACAGGTCTCTGCAGCGGAGGACTGTGATGGTTTCCCTGTTTATTTGCTTACCAGCAGCCCTGAGTGCTGTGGCTGTGCTCCTCCTGAACCCAATTCACAGCTTTGATGCCTCAGCATGCTGTGCTCTCGCTTTTCAGCTCCAAGGACAAGGTGTGGGCTGGGTGTCACCATGCCCATGGTGCACTGATATCCTGCTGGTGGCTGCTCTGTGGTCGTGACAGCCAAACAGCACCAGCTCCTCCAGCTGAATATTCTTTAGCAACAGAAATAATTCCAGTTCTTCTGTTCTGCAGATAGTAGGGCTGTATTATTTCACACACAGCCACAGCAGACACCCTGTTCCACAGACATTCTCATGCACTACGTGGTCATTGAATAACCCAGATGGATTTTCAAAAGTAACAAAGGAGCCAAAACTTTAGACTGGGAAAGGAGTTCTCTCTATTCCCCTGCCTTCACTTGAAATATGTCAGGGCCTCCAAAAGAAAGCTGAAGACCCACACTGGTTGTTTTAACTCAGAAGGGCTTACTGAAGCTGGAGAAAGAAAGATTGAGTCCTTGAGGACCATGTAAAATCTATGCAAAATCTGTTTCATTATGCAAAGTGGTACAGATTTTAGAACAGAATCCTTAGATGTATTTTGCTGAAGTACTAGTGGCAAAGACAACAGCAGCTCTTGCTTCTCTATGTGTACTGGAAGAGGCTTTTTTTGTGCTATGAGTTTTCCTGTGAGTTAAAACAACCTGTGTACGACAACAGAACTTGAAACCCAGAGTAGTCTAGATGGTGTATGGAAAGAGAGAGTGGCAGGGAGCATATGCCTACTTCTCTGTGTTTTATTTGTAGTCTCATCCTGGGGGAAGCATTTATTTTGACACCTTGCTTGGTTTGAATTTGGAAAAGCGATCAGGTCAAGTGGGTGCAGTACTTCAGTTTGTTCTCTGTTTGTTAACACCTTCTGAATAAATCAGCACCCAGGAAGAGCAAGTCTTATCGAATATTTTGTCTGTAGATGTGGATAAATTTGGCCTGACCTTTTGTGGTTTTGCAGTATTAATAATGGTTTCTTCTTTGCTGTGTGTACAAATGTGAGTCTGACTGTCTCTATGTTCTCTGTGGTAGGTACATTTGCTGGTGTTGTGTGTTAATCCTAGAGTTTCTGCAACCTTTTTTTCACTTTATTCCCCAGCCCTCTTGTAACTCTAGAAGCTGAGAAAATTAACTTTTAGAGAAAGTATGGCTGCAACCTCTGTAACAACAGAACAGAAAAAATGATTGGAAAGTATAAAATACTTCATTTTCTCAGAGATTGTCAATTCCTCAGAAAATCCCAGGGGTGCATAAAATTCTGCCTTTTGCTAGCAAAATCACTAAAGAGATGCCTGGGATTTGTGAAGCCAGAAAAAAACCCCAATGTTTTGAGGTTGTCTGCTGGGACTGGAAAGCTCAGGAAAGGCAAGGTCAAGTCCTCCATGTGTCCTGTGGCTGTGAAGCAGGAATGCTGGATTTTCTGAAGTAATTGGAAAAGCAGTCTGTGCCCCAGCTCCCACCCTCTCTTGTGTTAGTCTGGAATGCCCAGCCACACTTCACTCTCCACTTCTCCAGCACTCTCTTCCCCACACAGCCCTGCACCAGAGTGGAGGGGCACATCTCAGGCACGTTCCTTGGTCACACCATGGCAGCCACGGAGGTACAAAGAGATTTCCGGCTTTTCTGGCCTGCAGTCTTGGCAGGAAATACGGTGGGGGGAAAGATATAAAACAACAAGAGAGCAAGTGAGGTTTTCTCAAGCCAGGGCTTCTCTGCTTTGAATTGGTGCAGATAGAAGAATGGGAGGAAGCAGTCTTTGAGGGCTGCTGGAGAGGCAGGCTTCTATTAATAACCTTGTTTATGTGATCCCAAGGCATTGTTAGAGGAATTTCTGCAGTCTGCAAGTTTCTTCTCTTGTTGCTTAGGATTTGCCCACCTCAATTATCTACTTTACTCCAGAGACATTTTAAAGAACACTTCTTTGGAAGAGACTGTCTTTTTCCCCCTCTCTCCTACAACCTTTGGTGTCCTCTAGATAGGCATGGAAATCCTCACATTGCCTCAAACTGGGACCTAAAAGAGCCTCCCATTTTAGCCACAGTCCCAGCTGAGAAGATTCCCTCCTTTCCGCTGCAGAGCAAAGAATGTTGGCATGTGATTGCAAAAGCCTTTCCGTGCCAGTTCTTCCCTCACCTGTGCTATTTGCAACCAGTGTTTCCTTTAAGCCCTCCCTATTTGTTCCCACCATAGCAAGCGTTCAGAAAGGAATTGTGGTTGTTTGTTCCACATCCTTGTGAACGGCCATTGTTTGAAGCAGCCGTGGACAAAGGCTTGGGGAGTTAAAAAAGAGCATTCAGCAGTAATTTTTGGCAGTACAGTAGAGCTGGAAAGAGCTGCTTTTAGATAGCGACGTATATTGTTTATTGGGATATATTGTAAAGCAATGAGTTTGTGCCCTCTTTAGCCCTCTCAAAACCAAGCATCTGTGATCAGCTACCCTGCTATCCCTTTATTTCCCTTTTTCTGCTCTTTCCCCTTTCAGAACAGTGATACATTCTACTATTCTGATATATTCTACCCATGATTACTCTGTATGCCAAAATCCTTTCAGTGATACAACACAGGGATGTTCTAAGCAAGTCTGGGTGTCTCCAGATCACAGTTCCTGTGAGTGAGGAGTCTGTGGGTATCCTTTATATCTGCTGCTATCAGACCAATCCTTTCATGACAGAGTGAAAGGAGTTTTCCAGTGAGTGACTGAGGGGGATGCAGAGATGCACAGATGTACTTGAAATGAACATCGGAGTTTGGTAAGAGGACTGCAGTCTTCAAGCTGCAGCTGAAAAACTTTGAACACAGTTGAATGAGATGGAAAAGACATTTACCGTGGTGCTGTTAGGATGGGAGAGCTTTTCTGCAGGGTTTGGATTTATATTTTTTTTTTAATCTTTGCTTTATATTTTATTGAGATACTTTCTGAATTAAATTAAATGGGCAGCTGCATTAATTCACACATGCAGCTTCCAGGAGAGGTCCCACAGTCACAGGAGTTTCTGCATTAACATATCTATGTTTAAAGATAGGTCATCTCAGCAATTTTTAGAGAAATATACTGTATAATTTAACAGAGAACAGAAATGTCACAAAGCAAAGAACTATGATATGAGAAAGGAAGGAGAGAATATTAAGAAAATCCTTTAAAATGGTACATTTTCCCCAGAGTGAACTAGAGGAAAAACCCTTCAGTGTAGTAGGCTCATAGCCCCAGCAACTGTGTAAATTTGTAGCACTTTGAGGTTTGCTGGCAACAGCTTTTCTTCAGTTTTGAAAACTCAGAAATCCAAAGGCTGACCCAGCTGTTTGACAGTGGAGGCAGGAGCATGTTTATTAGGACAAATGTGCTTTATTTATATTTAATGGCATCTGCTGTCTGGTGACCAGGCTTGTACCTGTGATTTGGTATAGTGTGAAAGGTGGAGTCCATGAAATGTGAACTGAAGCCAGACCTACAAAGTTAGAATCATCTGGTAAAGCAATTTTTTAATTTTATTTTTTAATTTATTTTTTTTTTGCCATGTGCCTTCAGCTGCAGCCAATGTGAAAGATTTTCAAAGGAAGGCAAATATGTCAGAGTGCTGCCCTTGACTCAGTGTAGTGAGTGGGTGGTAGATATCTCAGGAATTCCTCCATGGTGATACTTAAGATTACTTTAGAGTGCACCTGTAAAGATCTGGGATGCCAGAAGTCTCATGTGTGTCCTCTCATGTGCCTCCTAGGAATCCGCCGCATCCTAAAGGAATTGACTGTCTGAAAGGTTTACAAAAGAGCCCTTCCCATTCAGCCTCTGCAGACCTCAGCCAGAGCAACTGTTCTGCTGGGGGGGTGTGCTCCATGCCTGGGCCCACAGGGAACCTCTAGGAAAATCCTGCCTTCCCCCTGCCAGTAATGAGTAAGTGCTGGAGGCACTTTCCTGTATGTATTGATGCTATGTCCTTTGAAGCTGCTGTTCCCACAGTGCATAAAGGCTGTATCCCTCCCTTTGATGCCAAATGAAGGCTAGGGTCACTGTATTTGACCTCAGTAACTCAAGGTTTGAAATGGAACAAAAAAGAGTCAGTAACCACTCGAAGTAGCCCATGAGGTTTGATCTTGTGTAATGTAATACTCCATGACAAGAGCTTCCACTGTTGCCAGAGGAAAGAGTGTGACACGCAGCACAGGCAATCTCAGTTTGTCACAACAGAGAACTGGGCTGAGCATAACTGTAGTGAGACTCAGCGATAAGCATCTCTTCTTATCCCATCTGTAAATCCCTTCAAGGTGATGAAGTTGCCACTACTGGTCCAGTAGCAGAATGTTTAAAGCCATCTGGCAAAATTGAGTGGGATTTTCTCCTTTGTGCAAAGAAAATGCCCGTGCACTAAACTCCACAGTGTTTCCAAAATGTTTTACGTGGGAGAGGGCTGTAAAGGGCTCCTTCTCCAGCTGCTGATCTACTAACTAGCAGTGCTGACTTTCATTTCTTGAATAAATCATTCTCATCTGGGTGATGATGCTTCCCTGGACTGTGGCATTATGCCATCTCATTTTCCATAAGCCAGCCTGCAAACACAAAGGCTCTGGGTTGCTGGCCAAGTGTTGAACAAGGAGAAAATCAGCATTGAAACACTGAAATTATTGATATGATTTTAAAGCAGTCTTGTAAATACAGCGGAATTAGTTCTGTCATCTCAGTCAGAGCAATCAAAAGAGTCATTAAAGTTTAATAAAGTTGAGTGATTCATCTTTTGCTGTAATATTTTCAAATAATTATCCTACTTAGGGTTTAAGCTCCTTGAGAGTGTAGAATCTAAGCAGATGTGAGAAGGGCTGAGAAACTATGAATGCAGTGTCACCTCCTGCTACCTACTCTCCTCTAAACTTTGTACCTTTTGTTCCTACTAATACTGCTTTGCTGTACTGAGAGTTACAAACTCGTTCTAGGTGAACATGTTCAAGAACCTGCAAAACCCGGATGAGTGCTTGGCCTAAATAGTCTGGGATCTTGTCTCTGACAACCCCCCATCACACCCTGCCTCCTTGTACCCTTCTGGTGGCAAACAGCCAGTATCCAGGACTTCTGGGGAACACAGCAACCCTGTCACATGCACAGTGCTGCTCAGAACCCTGCAGGCATGGAAGCCAGCCCAGGCACACCTACAGCCTGGGAGAGGTTATAGCTGTACCCCTCAGCTCCCTGGTACAGCAGATGGCAACAGCCACTGTGGTGGTGTGCTCAGTGGTTAGATGTTTCCAAAGCCTCAGGCTGCTGCTTTGCTTGGCTGAATTCCTCTTCATGAACGTTTGCTTTTGAAAGAGATTTATTTAGCAGAGGGAAAATACGGCACAGGTAAGTGTGGTCACCAGAAGAAAGGAGTTTAAAGGCAGGTTCTTATTTCTATCAACAATAAAAATACTCATCAGCTTAGCTGTTATATCTGTGTATTAAGTAAAGGCATCCACTGTGAGCAGAGTGTGCACACTTCAGTTCAGCTGATAGACACTCATTAAGCTGTAGTGACTAATTTACTTACAGTTGTTTCTCCAAGCACTAAATAAGAGGCTTGCAAACTGTACTAGTGCCACACCTTCCTTTCCCTGGCATAGAAGGAAGAGCTAAGACACCAATTTATCAGAGAAAGGAAAAAGAGCCTTGGCTAAAATCTGAGTTTAAAAGCACACCTTAGATCACAACTAGGCATTTCAGCTTTTTCTCAACCCAAACAGGAATTGAGTTCATACAAAATTTTGTTCATGGGGTCAAAATATACTTTCCAAGTTTTTCTCTCTGTGTTAGACATAATCTTTGGTGATGGATCACTGGACAAAGTCCCCTTAAGTATTTCTCCTCCAGAAGGAATCCTATGTTCTTTTTTGTGCCTAGGCTGAAATTACATTTGTTGTAAGATGGGCTTTTTAACAGTGAAAACCTTTACTGTTTAGTAAGAAGTAGGACCAGGCATCTTGACAAAGACCAGGCAGCTCATCTGGTTCCTCACCACCCCAGAGTGGGCAAGAAACAGGCATATGCCCAGACCTGGGAGTACAAATCAGCATTGCAGCAATGACTCCAGCTACTTGGATAATGATTCTAACACACAAGGGCTAAGAAGGGACTGAAGAGCAGGTGGAGTGGCTTGTTCAGACCCATCTCAGCCAGTCTGCTGTCACTGAGGCACCAGCCTGGCTGGGTATGATTAACCACTTACAGATCTTTCTTTGCACTGATGGGAAGTGATTCAGAGCTGCAGTTCTCCCCTTTGAGTGAAGTAGAGAAAGTGTGTGGAGAAAACAGGCACCGCCTTGTTTTATTTCCTGATGGCTCCACAAAAACTGAACTGCCTGTGAAAAATGTTCTACCAAGAATGAGAGGGTTTGGCTTCTGATCACCCTGGTAAGGTGCTTTAAATCCCTAAACTAGATGGTCAGATATACATCTTAACCATGGCAGTCAGAGACTCAAATATGAGGCATCTTTCTTTGAGAGCTGTGCATCCACTCTGTCATTCCATGATTATCTAATATTTGTTGTATTGGACTGATAATGTAGGAAAAACACCATTCTCTTACATGGACCATGTGCTTGACCCTTAGCAAGAGAATTTTACTTTTCACCAGGGAGATGGCATCTTTCAGAGTAGAATGGAAAATCCCTTTCTGGGGAAAACTGATTCCTCAAATGTCAGACCTCTGTGTTAAGACAGAACTGAGCTACATCCATGCAGCTCACACAGAAATTAAGCAGCACTGAATTGCAGTTATCTAGCTTTCCAGTGATGAATTACATTTGGTTTTGGAAAGCACTGCATTCAGTGAAAATGGAAGTCTGTTAAGGCAGCCTCTGGACACATACATTTCTATATTCCCAGTGCCTAGATATTTGCCATTTCCCACATGAGGATGCTAACGTGGCATTAACTTTCTGCAAACATTCCCTGAAATGGCAGTCTGGGGACATTCAGCAAAAGGCTTAGTCTGGGTTATGGAACTGAGTGTACTGTGCTCTGATGCTTGAATCAGCAAGAGAAAGGTTTAGGTCCATTGTCCCCACACAATTATTTTTTTTTTCTACTTCATGCAATGTGTGACTCTGCCAACTATATGCAAAGTAAAAGCTTTCCAGAGCAGTTTTAGAGTTTTCTCTGCATTTTCAAATGTAGAAAAAACCAGCAACAAGCAGCTGAAGATGGTAGTCCAAGATTAAACTTAGGATCAGCTTCTCAGTTCTTATTCTATAAGGGGATTTGCTGGGTAGCTTGTACCCTTATACCTTGATTTTCTCCTAGCAGCTCCCATAGTTCTGACTTTGATGCTGTCTCAGCATATTTTGCTTTATTTTCTCTCACCAGGAGGCAGAACATTTTGTCAAATGGACTTTGTTTTTTTTTTTACCATTGAGGGGTGGGTAGAAAATGCAGAGTTGGAAGATTCAGCAGGAACAGCAGGCACCAAGCCTTTTCCTCCCTGATAAGCACCATGAAAAGGAAATAAACTTGACCCCGTAGAAGAGTGGCTGCATCATGAAAAGTGACTGGAAATCCTTGGCCAAGCAGCAGCAGAAAGGTGGCATGGAAACATTCCTGCTGCTCACTCAGAACTGCTCTCCATGCTTTCAACTGGCTTTTTCAAAATGCAGAGACAGCTCCGTGTGATGCTTGAGAATTTACCCATACAATTACACAAGAACAGAGACAACTGTACTAGGAATTGCAGGCCCACTATTTATGTTCCAGGAATAGCTGAGAAGAGCAACTTGCTTAGCAGTGCTCCCCATCCCTGCCTCTTCCTGTATCCTTAGCTTCCATATAGTGGTGTCTGTTTATTTGACGCGATCCAGAAAATGTAAACAGTTAGTTTAAAATTAGATAGAAAATCTCTGGGGGAATGATGAAATAGAAACATTGTAGATGGCTGCACTTACGATATATGTTCACTTAGTAAAAGAGGCACAAAGATGAATGCAGTGGCTTGTTTATCACTCACTAAGTGTATGTGAACAACTTGATGAAGTGACATGAGGATGATGTGCCACTTGCCAGCAGCCTGCTGAGACTGCACCCTCCGGTGTCCCTGCTCCAACTGAGTGGAGGCTGGAAGCAGATGATCTTCCTTAAGGTTCAGTCCTGCCCAAATGGTCGTATGATTCTATAACTCTGGGAAATTAACTTATGTAATTAAATTTATTAACTTATTAAATTAAATTTAAATTTATTTATTAATTTGCGTAGTGGAAAACAAAAAATACCAAACATTAAAGCAACACCTTCATCTGCTCTTGCTCAGGCTCAACTCCACTCTTTCAGTTCACTCCTTTACTCTCCCCAGGCAGCACAAAGGGGATTGGAGTTATGTAGTGACTTCTCCCTGTTGCTCATTTTTGTCTCATACTTTGCCTCTTAGTCCTGTCTCATAGAGTTGCATGTAAAAGGAGAACTCCAGAACTGAGAAGCTGGTCCTGGGACTGAAGTGAAGTCTTGGTCATGAGGTTTTTGTGGAGGTTTTTTCTCCATCCACCCTCACCGTTTGCTGGGTGATATTTTCATTATGTGGAGTCATAATTTTGTGTGAGAAGTGGCCTGAGCAGTGAACCTCTGAGAGAAAAAGCACAGGGAGCTGTGTGCAAGAGATGATAAATCCAGGGAAGCAAAGCAGGGTGGAGACAAGAGGAATATGCCAGTATCATGAAGGGAATGATGACTGGCAAACTTTTCCCAAGTTTCTTATTGGCAAATGTGTAGGATGAACACGTGTTTGGATCTACTGAGGCAGAAGATTGAAGATTTACTGACATCTGAGCCTTGGATCCCTGGTGGGTACAGTTATCCTCTCACCCTTCCTCAATCCCACTTCCTTTTAACCTGTTTTCAGTCCACTCCTCCAAACCTATCACATCCCTGTAACCACCATGATTTCCTTGTCATGCCATATCCTTGTCACTCTTATCTCTTGGCTGGTGCTTCAGCTGTAAGATAAGATCTTTGGGGTCAGAGGACATTGTTTTTATCAGTGCACTGCAGGGAAGGGTGGCACAGTCCACAGCTTAACACTTCCAGAGGATGCAACATTATAAAGATGAGACTGAATCCAAACTTCCTGTCATTCTGCATCCCCATATCCACTCACCGGGATCTATCACTCTAGTCCCAAAAAACTCGTCATCTTCAAGTGAAAATTCATAAAATCCAAATGTAGTTTCTAAATTGAAAGCTCATGGAAGAGCAACACTAAGAAAGCAGCCTGCCAAGCTGTGACTGTGCAGATAATGAGGGAAGCTAACCTGGCCCCTTTGGAACTCCCTTATGCTCTTCTCTCCATCCAAACCCCAAAAACATAATGGCATGTTTGTGGCAAGGAAACAGTAAACTACTTTTTTTTCCACCCTGAGCTACAAGCTGCAGCAATCAGACCCCTGGGAATTCAGACTTCTTCTCCAGCTCAGCTGGAAGAATTAATGCAGCAGACTTGAGGGGGTTCCGCTTCAAATCCCAGCTCCCTTGCCTAATTACTTCCATGTGTATTTGTGCAAGGCTGCATGTTGTCTGGGGTCTGCAGGTGGCACAGTGACCTTTGGGCTATAGGTGCACTTTCCATACCTCGCCATATGTTGCACGAATGAGCCAAGCAGTTAGGAGGAAATTGTCAGCATCCATGGCCGAGCGATCTCCCTCTGTACAGTGACTGATGGATTCTGTTTCTCTAGCCTCACTATGCCTTTATGCTTTCTCCAGCTGTGAAAGAAGAAGGAATTTCTGGCCTTAGTTTATAATGTTTAATTAAAAAGAAAACTTTCACGCAAAGATAGCTTGTTTCCACAGCTTTGATGTTGGTGCCTGTGGGAAATACATGAGTTGGAACTGCATTCTGGGAAACAAAATGCAAATGAGCAACTTCAAGCATTCTTGTGACATTTTCAAATCTCAGAATCAGAAGAGCCAGATCAATATATTTTTCCAGAGAATTCTGTTATGCTGGGCACTTGTACTTCTGATAGTTCTGCTTTTTCCAGCTCCCTTAAGGGCCTTTCCAGAGGTCTCCTCAGATATATTTTAGTTTGTTCCCAGTGAGGCAGCTGCACTTTTGTGTGAGTGCTCTGTAGGGAATGTTGTGTTTGCAGGGAAAAAGAAGCAGGAGTGGGTGGAATTCTGCCCATAAGTGCTCCTAGGGAGCCTTGGGGAAGCATCTAGCTTTGCAATCATTTCCAGTTGTTCCTTACTTACGATGGGATTGGGTAGTGCAACAGAAATTCCTCTTTGGTTTTTGCCCTTTTTCATCTTTGGGAAGTCTGACAGTAAAAAAAAAAAAAAAAAGAAAAAAAAGGAAAAAGTGAACATGTATTTTAGAGAATATAGAAAACCTGTCAAGGGCTTTTGGGGCACAGGAAGTGGTTCAAATGAATGGGTCATCCCAGAAGTTTGGAGTGCTGGCTACTGGTTCCAATGGGACAATTCACATCTACCACACAGGGGTATGTATGTTATGCCTTTTAGGCAGCCTGGAATAGAAAACGTGGTAACTTCTAATTTATGTTTTTCAGCAGTTTCTTCAAATATATTCTGCTAAGATTTCTGGTCTAGTTTCACAAGATTTCTCTTCATAGTTTTGTTAAACTCACCTAAGGCATGTGTTATACACTGAAAAGAGATGTATAAAGGCTGTATAAAGGGAATGTGTTCACTGCCTTTGACTCTTCCTGGAATTAATAGTTGCTCCTGGCTTGCCTCCTTCCTGCTCTTAGAGGGATAAGGCTAAATGAGAAGGGCTGCCCAGTGGGTTAGGAGAGACTGCCCACCCTGGGCATTGCCACGGGAGATGGCTCAAGTGTCCTGCTGTCTGAAAGACCACATGCAGGAAGTCTTTTGGGATGGACTCTGCTAAGAAATACTGATTTTTTTCTTTTCCTTAGTGTCTTTGCAGCCCTGATGTATACCCAGTTGCACAGCCCTGATTTTTAATGCCTGTGTGTGTCAATGGTCCTACAGCGCTTCTCTGGAACATGTCCTCAGTGTAGTACACAAGAGCTCTCTTCAGGCAAGTCACCATTCCTCCAGATCTGATGGCAGTGCTGTTTGAGCCCTCTCACACCCTGTCTCTGATCCTCTTCTACCAGGCTTTTCCTGGGAAACACCCAAGGGAGTCTGCCTAAGATGTGCTGCCTGACTCAAGCTGCTCTCCATCTGTGTTCCGAAGAGAGAGGGCATCTCTGCTGGGAAGGGGCAGCCCCCAGCCTCCCTCTGTGTCCTGTGAGCTAGCAGGGACCCTGCCTGGTGTCTTCTGGCTCAGAGAAGGTAGGGCATGAGAGATGTGCTTGAACAGGTGTCAGGGATGCCCAGGAATTTCTGACAACTCAATTCTTGGTGCACTGTGTTAGAGGAGGGTTCCCAAACAAGTGCTGTTTATGATGGCAATAATATGAGCAGCATCTGTGTCTGTGCCAATTTGCCAGCAAAGAAAGCTCCCTTCTCCTCATCATAGCTGGGTTCTTCTTCTGGACAAGTCAGGTGGGGAATCCCACTTTGATGTGGGATTTCTTTTTGCTGGTGTGCATTCTAGGGCAGATGTAGCTGATCAGTTGGCCCCAGAAATGGGAGCACTGACAACTTTCCAAAGGAAAAATCTTCACATATGGAGTGGCTGAAGTGATTCAGAGCCTTCCAGTCAAGGTGCAGTGCCTTCTGCTCTAGTGATTTACACAAGTGCTTTAGGTAGTGGGGTTTGTCCAGACTGCATATGGCAGTGTACAGCATCACCACTGTGCATGGCAAAAATGGAATGAGTCAAGGTTAAAAATTGAATGAATCAAGTTAAGCTCACAAGCTTTCTTCCTAGGACTTAATCTGAGGCATTCTTCCCCTTTCCTTTAGGGCTCAGCAGTGGAGACAGTGAGAAAACTGGCCCAAAAAGCACTGTGGAGGTCTGTTTGATACTGGCCCAAATCAGAGACGCTCTCTGTTCTGCAGGGTGTCAGGCTCCCCTTGCAGACCAGATGGGATCCTGATGATGGCCTGATTGTGTTTGTGGGTAGGCTGAAATGGAGGGAACATATGCAGAGGACAGTGTCTGACTAGATTAGGGCCGTTTCAATCCATTTGTTTTCAAATGCACCATGTTTGGTTTGGGCCATGTGGGGTTTGTTTGATAAAGGAAGAACCATACTAATTGAATTCACTGGGTCAATGGCAGTTCACCCGAGGGGGAGGGCAAGGACTCTGATGGAGGGATCTGCTATTAGACAGGAAACTGCACAAGCTTGGCTTTTCATCCTGGCAAAACTCATGGGTGTCATCCCCTGGTGAGCCTCATGTAACAGTGGGAAGCCCAAGGCCTCAGAAATTCACTGCATTATAAAGGCCTTTTCCTGATGCAGGAGGATAAAATGAGCTCAGGTTGTGCCTCTGAGCCACCAGTCCAATTTTGGTCACGAGGAACGGACCGAAGCTGGCTGAAGAAAGCTCCTTAAGCATTTCAGGGCCAGTCCCTTCCTCTTGCAAATCTTAACAAAAGGAGTCTGGTGAGCAGCAGCAGCTCCCCTTCCAGACTCCCTTAGCACAAAGGCCCTGTATACCTGCACTAGTTGTGAAGAGAGTGAAGAAGTGAATAGAAAAAAATCAGGCAAATAGGGAAGAAAAAATTATTTTGTGTCTCTACCACAGACTGGAGATGTGATTACTATGACTAAAAGCAACAAGTGATGCAAATCGTTATTTAAAAAACCCAAACAAATGGCAATAGCATCTTTCATTTATCTGCTGGAAATTGCCACAGGCTATGTTCAAAGGCAAAATCTATAGCTCTGCATGTGCATTCTAGTGGGGAATATTCCATCTGCCCCAGTAACCTCTCTTAATAGTCCCCATTGGCTTCAGGGGAGGCTGGCAGTGTTCACTGAGCACGGCTCTTGTCTGATGTGATTGCCCTACAAATGGGAGGCGAGTGGAGAAGCAACGGGGAGTCCCTAATTACTTCCACGGAATATAAATCCATGATGGTTTTGACAGCTTCTGGAGCTGAGGGCAGTATCCCACTGCCTGGCACACCTCATGTCAGAGAACAGCTGGCTGTAGTCCCACCTTCATCACCAGCACCATCAACACCCCAGGAGGAAAGGGCAAAGCAGGAACATGTGAACAGTGTGACACTTGATGGAGAAATTGCCTATTAGCTATAGCAGTTCTGACCTTATGGATCCTGAGGCTCTGACACCATCTGATTTGTGGTGAATAGCTGTGCCTTTCCTACTTGGCCTGTGAATGCTCCTGTGAAAGGCACGGCCTCACACGTGTTGAGAGGATGTCTTGTTATTGTACTATCACACTAGAATGTGAAGGTGTTGGTCACCCATTCCTGAGGACTCAGCCTCATTAAAGTGGTGGATTAAATTAATCTTCAGGACAAATCCTGGAAAATGGCATGCAATAAGTCTGTATTCCTTTTCCTCCTCCACAACTGCCCTTTATAGTCATCCTGCTAAAGGAAGCAAGCTTTAATGAACATGCCTGATTGATGAGGAAACCCATTGTGAATAGAAAAGCAACATTTCCTCCTGCGTACTTTGGGAGCTGTTACATCTTCCTCAGGTACACTGACATATTCCAGTACAAATATACAGGTAGCAATAAATTGCTTTGCTGTAGTTTTATCTTGAGTTCAAGTAATATGTTATCACAAAACATTTGTATCACCTAATGGTGTCTGCAAGGCATTGTTGAGGCAAAACTGCACTCTTATAGAATCATAGAATGATTTGGGTTGGAAGGGATATTAAAGATTATCTCGTTCCAACCCCACTGCCATGGGGTTGCCACCACCACCCACCAGACCAGGTTGCTCAAAGCCCCATCCCACCTGGTGTTGAACACTTCAATATGTGCAGCAAATGTAGCTGCATGTAATAGCCCAGTATCTATCACAGAATCACAGAATTGTTTAAGATGGAAAAGACTTTTAAGGTCATCAAGTCCAAACAAGGCAGCAGAACTGGGCTGGTACCTCCAGTTCGGAGGCCACTTCAGTGCTGTCTCTAGGAGCAGCAGTTATTTCCAGGTGATAGGATTAGTGGTTGCTGGAATGTGAGCTCAGGGTGCTGCAGGAAGAGGGTCTCGCTATTGTTCTGAGAAATTTATTTTAGTGACGTGTGCTCTCCAGATACAAACAAGAATTCTCATGTCATCCGTGTACGTAACTGGTTTGCTGCCTTTTTTCCTGTAATAAAAGATTATTGCTAAATTAATTGACCAAACTTAAACTGAACTACTGAATCCATGTAGCCTCTTGAACACATATATAAAATCTCATTCCGAATCACACAGTTTGGGCACAACTCTAGTGTGGTGGAGTTTAGTCCTCACTGAAATGCAGCTTTCTTTGAGCAAATCACAGTAGACTGGCAAAGCAGTGTTAAATGACACTCTGGCAGGAAGTAAAGAGGATAATATTTCACTGAAGGAAAATTGCAGGAAGTCAGTAGAATGTCTGTTATCTTAGCTGGAGCTGGCATTTGGCCTGGTTACTAAAGATAACACCTTTTTTCCCTCTAAGTCTTGTCACTTGCCGCTTTACGACCATGTATCTTGATTTACATCTCACTCAGAACACCTCCAGCTGCAGAGCATCCCCAGTGCCTGGGGGTGACTCCAGGCTTCTCCACAGCATACAGAAAGTTGAGTTTTTCAGCCCCCAAGATGAGGGACTGGTGTGAGTCTGCTGTTTCCACAGGCAAGAGAAGAGTAGCAGGAAGGACTGCAACCATAATTGCAGGCTGAAGAGGTGAGCACAAGGGAACTGGGGTTGCTCCAACCACTGCTGCCAGACACCTGAGAGATATCAGGTAGGTGACTGCTGCATCTGTTCTGAATAACCCTGACTTCTGTCTGAGCAGCCACAGCCACAACCAGCCTGCCTTTGCTGAGTTCCCACGGAGACTAAGCAGGCACCATGATGTCCCTCAGCACACTGCTGTCCTAGGCAGCTCTCTGTTTTCATATTTCCTTGACTGGCATCATGCTCAAGTTATGAATTCTCATCTGGCATAAAAGAAGAAAATCACATCTGACTCACAGCAGTTGTTGAGATCTGGATTTATTTTCCAAAGCCTAGACAGTGCTAGAAGCTCCTTGACTTCCAGGATTTAATGGGACTGCTATCTCCAAAGGACAAGTACAAAATGTGTACAATGATCACTTGGTTGCTTCTGATAATTTTTAGCAAGAATAGTGAATAGTTAGTTTTCTAAATTGTTGATTATGGAAGGTGGTATTTTATGAAATGCACACTGCCTGTCATGCTAAGCACTAAGCAAATACTACTCTTGCTTCATAAATGGTTGATGGGGCTACCAAGAAAAGTTACTTGTCAAGGGACATGCATTTACTCTACAGCTTGGAAAGTAAAAAGGTTATATCTCCAGCCGATGTTCTTGTAAATCAGTTTGTGACCAAGTCCCTGCTGACTTTGACAGGCTGTGATGTGAACCTACAACTTAACTTGGTGGCTGAGGGAAGTTGCCTCATTTCTACCACAAAAATCTCTACTGACCTTGACAGCAACTGATCTTGGATGAGTGACAACAAAGAGTTTAGAACGAGATGTTTTTCTGTTTGTGTATTTTTGTTCACACTCCTCTTCTGAACTATTTTCCTAGTTTCCTTGAACTTCTCTCTCTCTGTGTTGCCAAAACATCATGTGTGCATCTGGGAGGCTTTCCAACTTTCAATTGCAGAAGTGGGTCAGTCTTCATCCGTGCACATTTACAGTCTTTAGCAGATGCCCAGGCGCTCAGCACAGCACTAGGAGAACTTAAGCAGTGCTGTCATAGCCTGTTGCTCTCAGAGGTTCACAGTATTGCCAGCCAGCATTAACTCTTACATTTGTTCTCTCTGACTGTCTGTTTACAGAAAGAGATCTTGTAATGATCGCCCAACTAAGGATGAATTGTTAATTTGAGATGTTGAAGGAGATTTGTGTCAGAGCGCAGCTTTGGATGGGTGACTTGCACAGAGCTTAAAAGCATCTCTAGCTCATCCCCCTGCTTCATTCTGCATTCTGTGCCATTTCTCTCACTGCCTCAGGGCAGAATGTTTCAGAAAGTTGGAGTGGGAATATTTTTTATTCATCCTGTTACATGAAGTTAATCTCGTGTAGCAAAGCAGCTGTGTAATGTTTTGTATTAAATCTCATGTCTTCCCTTGGGAATGATTAAAATTCAGGTGAAGGGTTTTTTAAATTTTATTTTATTTCCCCCCTCCCAGGGCTCTCAAGGGGCCATTAGGCTTCTTTCTTAATAGCTTGCCATCCCCTTGCCTCTGCTCTTCCTGCTGCACACACAACTGCACTTGTGTGACTGATGAAGGGTGAAGGCTCTTTAGCGACTTGTGCACATGCTGCACATTAGTGAAGACATTTCTAGCTCATGTGAAGGGATGGCTGCTACCTGGCACATTGAATAAAGCCTTGGTTGGCAAATTCTCTATTTGCTTGATTATAGCCCTGGAACACAGCAAATCCCAGTTGGAAGGAGACCAGCTGCTCTACCAATACCCTGGGCTTCCCAAAACTATTGCTTCATTTTCAGTTGCTGTTTCCAAGAAAGGCAGAGTTTCCATTCTCATCCTTTCTAACATGTCATTATTTTTGCTTGCAACAGAGGGATTTGCCCCCATTTTTAAGTTTAAAGAGAAAAACCTTTCTGTGACCCCTGTTCCTCTGCTCACTCTCTGCTTTGTGTCCTTATCTGCAGAACCAAAATGAGATCTCCTGGAAGACAACATAGAGACCTGATAGTGAGGGAGGGAGGGACTGATTATCACAGGGATACACAGGGGAAAGCAAAAAAGGAAAGTGCTTCAGAGAGCACAACAGGCTAGAGATAGTGAGAGAAAATGAGCAGAGAGAAGTGGAGATGAGAGCAGGAGAGTGAGATGTACTGAAAAGGAGGAAGATAGGAATGTACAGACTGGGTTGTATACTGCACAGAAGGAGCTAACTCGAGGGCTTGTACCATTTCTTCCCCTCTGCACCTCTTCTAGAGCAACTGAAATCATCTTAAAAGCAGTGCCACAGAAGTGGTTTGGGCAAACTCCTGTTTCCCTCTACTAAATTTCCTAGTCTTGACTCTGCTGTACAGGATTTCAGGAAAATCCAGCTGACAATTTCTTCTTAAAGTCTTTAACTTTCACAGCCACGTCTGCAATTTGGTATCACAGCCAGGGGATCAGAAAGTGCCAAAACATGGCATGAAAGGTTGCACAGAGGAGCTGGTTACAACAAGAGGGAAGCGCAGGAAGCCTTAGAGCCTTTGCCAGGCTTTCCACAATTCTCAGGTTTCAGGGGCTTGGTGGATTCAACCTTTTGGTGGGCTGTAAGTCTACAGGACTAGTCTTGGGGGTCTTTCAAACAGAATCTGGGTTCTGGGTCCTTCACGGAGGGTAGCTCAGGATTCAGGAATCAAGAAGATGGTTCTTTCTTCTTGCTTTGTAAGCTTTTGTGATGTGTGTACAAGAAGTTAAATGCAATAGGTGGCTACGGGCTACTTAGCTAAGAGAATGTGTCCTTGGCATTGTTTCATTGACACCAGTCCAGTAAAACCAGGGGTGAAATCAGCTCCAACATTAAATAAATCCACAGTTTATCTCTTCCTGATAGGAAGCAGCCGCTAATAACTCACAATGTTGTTTAAAACATTCATAGCAGGAATCACTCAGATAAGTGACTCTCATAGTTCCAACCTGTGTTCCATGGTGGTCTACAAAAATCCATAATTTTTATGCTGCAAAATAACATAATTTGTATAGCAATTGTTCTGACTAATGAGTGTACAGCCAAAGAAAGGATTTTTATCTTCAGATAAAGAAAACACACATTTTAAGTAACTGAGAGAGGTGCAATCATGTTTCGATCACAGGTTAGGAGCCCTAAATTCTAATAAATCTAATCCTACTGCCCACTAGGAAAAATCACTGCATATTCCTGACATTCATTTGCTCTCACTTGTGGAAACGGAAGGCTGATTAATTAGTGCTTGGTGAAGGGTTCACAAGGACCATTAATTTTATGACTACTTTTTTAAAAATAACTAATCTTGCCCTAGTATCAAGTCAGCCCCAATCCCACCATACAGCATTCAGGAATTTCACAGCTCCCATACCCAGCACGGCTGCTGCTCACTTACCAGTTCCTGTTTGTTGACAGATGAGCGGGGCTGCCTTACACACAAACGCACAAAGGGACTCCTGAGACTGAGGAAAAAAGAAGCAAAACTTGTGCAGTTTTGCTCCTGCCCTCACTGTGTGTATGTTTGGAAGGGGTGTGAACGACAAGTGAAAAGAGGTCTGCAAAGTACTATCTTTTATTGTAGAGAGTATCTTATCTGAGAAAAACAACAGGAGCCTCAGGAAACAAAAGAAAGCTGTGTAGTTTTCGACAGCTATCCCAATGAGGTTGCATCACCATCCAACCATTGCTTTGTGGACTTGTAAGGATATGTCATCTCCATTTGTCACCAGAGACCAGTTCAGATCTGCAAAAAGCTACATCCCACTTAAGGCACTGAATTTGATAATGAAAAATCCTGCGATCATGTGTGATGGCCGGCTATCTTCACACCTTGAAAATTGACTGCCACCACTCTAAGTCATTGATGCTCTCGTTACATTTTACAGCCTTCCTGAAAAATTTTACACAGCCATGAATGTTCATGCCAATGTTTAGCCACCGGACAGTTCAATTTTCTGGACGTAATAACATTCTATTTTGTGTGATACCAGGAAAAACATTAGATCCTTCTATGCCCAAGGTTATTATTTCAGCAGTCTCCCACCTGGGAGCAGCATTTCTAACCTGGTAGTGCCCATGTAAACTGAATTCTGCTGAATGGGGATTAGTTTTGCTGCAGAACCCATGCTACCTCCTTCCACCTAAGGAGGGAGATGCCTGATTTGGAGTTCTGATGATGTGCTGTTTTATTTTTCTCCTTAAACACCATGTGCTTCAGCAGAATTTACTTGGATAGGACCTTCTCCCAGTTCCAAGGGGAGCTATCACCACTTTCCTGGCTAGGGAACCCTTTGTGCATATAGACACTGGAATCCTTTCCTTCAGTTGGCTTTCTGGAGGGAGTCATTTGGGGAGAAGGGAAGCAGTGAAATAGTTTGATGAATGGCATCTAACTTACACCCCCCCAAGGAGGATTCCATATGTTTTTAGCAGATGTTTAACACGTTATGGCAACACAACTGGCTGTGTTGAAACAATTTGCAGAGTGACCATCTAACTGTTGTCAGAAGTGAAGTTTTCAACACCTCCATCTCCCCCAGGCAGTTACTGATGTTTTCTGTAGATATCTGTGAACTACATACCACATTTTTGACAGAGAAATTGTGAAGAACTTTAACTGTCCAATAAGGTGTTTTTTAATTGGAACATCTCAAGGAACAACAAACCCTGAAGCTATGTTTGTTAGTTTTCCTTTTTTTTCTCCTTTTCTTTTTTAAAGGAGAAAGGTGCTTTGTAAAATCTTATGAGAATAAAAATAGCTTCAATAATTCAGTGTCATCTAGAGTTTTAAAAATGCATTTGAGCCTCCTCCCTTTGTGTTATAAGAGAGATGCAAATGCCAAGAAGGGTCAGAACATTTGAGGATAGATATTTGGATGAGTAAGGGGTTTGTCTGTGATCCAGGATCTCCTAGCTCATGTCCTGGAGATGACACAGACCTCTAGTACTTCTTCAGCAGTCATTCTTCCTGCTTCAATTTCCTGTTTGTAAATGGGGATAACGGTTCCTCTGTGTTTGTCTCTTTTGTCATATTTAAACATGTAAGGAACTGTGAGGTTCCTGGTACAATGGGGATCTCCATTTTACTTTTTCTTTCTTAGTGAAAGCTAGTTTCCATAAGGGTTTCAAGGAGTACAGGAAAATCTCAGCTGCACATTTCAGAGGAAATATGAATGCTGAGAATTTTCTCAAAATATACATAGTTGTAAATTTTGATGTTTTGCTTTAATCTCCATTTTAGTAAACTTCTGGGGAAAAAAAAATAAAGCAGAGGACAGGATATTTTCTGGGGTTGTGTTCTTTTTTTTTTCCCACTAATATACAGCTTTACCTGCTGCTAGCTGTGGAAATGGCTGTCATCTTAAATATGTTCATTTTGCCTTTAAGGTATCCCTTCAATGCTACATATTAAAATTATTACTAAGAATTCTCTTAATTGAGATTTTTCTGGGCAGAGTCCAAGGGTTTGTTCAGTCATTGCTGCTACAGTTTTGGGTTTAGGCACTGCTGCCAGTTCCTCTGTGTAATCTTACAACTTCAAAGACAGGAACAAGGGAGGTGAGCATGAAAGCTTTTAGGAAAATTATGTCTACCTATTCGAGTATCTCAGTGAGCATGAAGTGTTTTTCATAGGTTGGATAATCTTGAGAAAAGCATGTCTCTTGCCCTGGAAGCCTGCTTCCAATCTTGTGCTCTGTGGGTCAAAAAGACATGAGGAAGTGATATGTGAAATAATGACAAAACATGATTTTTCACTTCAGAAAGACATGCATGTATGTTACCATGTGATCAAGTGAATGTGAAAACAAAGCTGGGAAAAATAAATCTGTAAATGAATATTCAAAATGCAGCTTAGTTCTTGATTTAAGAAACAAAAACAAAAACAAAAAATGGCAAAGGGAGGGTCTGTGATATTTTTTTTTTCCTCCAAAATGTTAGCTGTTGCTTGGATGAAAATTATTGGGAAATGCTGATATTGACAAAGAAACCAACTCATAAACAATTTAGCTTCAGTTTTCCCAGCTGAGCCTGGGAAAGCAAAACTGGGTTGAAAAATACACTGGCAAGGTTTTAATTATGACTTTAATAATGAAGCTTGAACAAACCTCTCGCTACCAGTACATCAACTGTCCCCTCATGCTGTTCTCCCAAGCCTGATGGAGGGGCCCTGGAAAAGCAGTCTGATAGCAGATGAGAGAACATACTGATCAGTGTAACTTCAGTCAGCACTATAAGTGCTTGACATTTCGGAAAAACAAGATCTCTTACTTCTCTGTCTTTAGCTGGGAGCAGGTGATGGGGTTCAGACAGTCAGTTTGTCATCCTAAGCTCTTTGTGGCTGAGACCTTGTTTGTTTTGTGCTCTCAGAAGTGCCATTCAGCTTCGTGGCAGAGTTAATAACACTGTGTGATTTCTACCCAGCACAGATTGCTCCTGGAATGTGCTATGGTTATCTGGAAATAGACTGGTATTCAGGTTCCAGCATGCAGATGCCAGAGAGTTTCCTTCTGCCCATCTGTCTAGGCAATGAGCTGGGCTGTGTGTCAGTCCAGCTCTAGGAAAAACAGCCAAGCTGGGTTGGGCTTGTACTCCTGCTTTATCTGCCTTCACAGCAAATTGAGAAAGGTATTAGTAGAAATACTGAGAGAGAATAATCAGAAAAGAAAGAGAGCAGTCTGGAGGCAAAGGAAGAGGGAGGAAAGCTGGGGAGGCCAGGGAAGGAAGGAACAGGGAAACTGTGAAGTTGAGAACTAAGATGGGAAGCACAGACAAGAAAGCGTTCATAAATAATGGGTGAGTTCTGTGGAGTTATCTCAAAATCCACACAGTTACACCTATGAGGAACCTGCCATGATTTGTTCATGGTTTCCCAATATTGCAGTTTCTGCTTCTGAAAACTCAAGCCTATCAGAAGTGTATCAGAGAGGCTATTTGGATTGTGATATCTGTGATGTAATATTCAAGGGACAGGTCCTTCAGACAGTGGGAGGGCTGCAGCTCTGGGCTCTTCTGAAACGGGAGAACAGCTTTAGCGTTCTAAGCTAAACCATGGAACTTTTCTTGTTCTGATTTCAATTCAATAACCTATTTATCAGAAAACAAGTAAGACATCCCCCTCACATGTTGATCTATCATAAAATTTGCTTTATTCAAGGCTGTTATGCTTTAAGTTCACAGAGGATATACTATAGTCTTTACACATAACAAAGGAAGTAAACCCCAGCTTTAAATGCAAAACTCATTTCAGTGCTGGCTGGGATTCACAAAGCAATTCCTTCATGACGGTGAAAGCGCTATGAACTCGGGAAGCTAATTTTCAATAGTGGCCCCTTAAATTGCACAGTTGAGCATGTAAGAGCACTATTGTGTCTATGCTAGCATGTGGAAGATTTGAAAGCTGGGGTCACATATAGTTGACTTTTGTTCATTTACAAAACAGTTTCAGAGAATCGGGATGGAAAACAGAAAACACATACAAGTCTTTGGACACATCACCCTGCACTTTTTTTTACAAAATATCAGAATAATGATGTCACTGGAGAGGAAAGGGGTGGAAGTTGCTGGAAAAAATGCCAAGAGTGTCCCTGACAAGGAGAGGATCTTGTCTGTAGAATCTGGGGCTGTTTAAAATGGTGGTGTTTCCATCAGGACTGAGCCCAGTCAGTTTACTGGAAACCCTCCACATGAGATCTGTGCATTGGGCCCTAAGACGAGGGTAGGGTTGGGCAGCCAGACAGATACACACACACGTTTTCATGGTTTATTCACTGGTACAGCAAAATTGCTTGGCATGTGGGGTCCTGCAACACTCCTGGACAGTGCAGCGGTGCACGTGTGAGATTGTTATAGAAGGTGAAGGAGGAGGACCAATGGACCCAGTTAGGCAGGTCTGTAGAGCAAAAATGTAATCTTTGCCTGAAAGAGCTATGATCTGCTGCCTAAGGGGTGTGACAAGCCAGCCTCCTGGAAAATAGCACTCTGAGTCCTTTGCAAAGGAATCAAATAAGGAACAAGGCTATTACCTCGTGTCAAACTGTGTCTAATAAAGAAATGGAAATCCCCTACTCTGCCACAAAGACCAAGCAGAACTAGGATCACGCTGTGTGACACAAATAAATGAATAGCAAAACAGAAATGGAAAAACGTGGGCCCAAATATTACAAGGAAATATCAGACCCTGAAATGATTGCCTGTCTTAAGCAACAGACTATAACAAAACATACGCTTCAAATACAGTCTGGTTGTGTAATCTAGTTTTGCTATTACACAGAAATAGATTTGGGACCATAACTGTTAAATTCTATGTGTATCTCCCTATTTTTATTTCACATTAGGAAATAAAAGAAAGCCAACGCCAACAAATATCTGCACCTGGGGAGCCTTGTAACTGTTCATTACCAGATATATGAGGCATTAGCAGAGATTATGCAGAAATGCTGGCACATCTATTTTGCCTTTGCATTGCACTGTTAGACATTCCTGTTGTCTCTTGTTCTTCTACTAAGCTTTGAGGGTCCAAATCTGCATCCCCCATCTTGCAAAGCGTCATGAAATAAGCAGGACTCCTTATCAGCACCAGGACACATCTTTGTATCACTTGCATGATCTGGCCCTTGTAGGATTGTTCTCTCTGTTAAGTGAGGATGTAATGTCCAATTTACTAAAGCCCGATTTACTAATCCTGAGCTGTTGATTGTTAGTGAGAGTAACAGCATTACTTCTGCACTCCTTTTACTCTCTCAGTTTCTTTCGCTCCGAGCTGGTCCTTTCAAAGGACTTTGAAAGTGTTAGGAACAGTGATGAGCAGTTTTCCTAAGGGATAATTGAAATGACCCCCCTGTGGATTCCCTTGTCAGATGCTGTTGGAATGGAAATACCATAGCCGCTCTATGTGCAAGAGCAGTAAAAAGATGACCTCTTCTACACGATTATCTATTTTTGTGGAATTTGTAGCTGTCAAATGCTACTGAAATTTTTTAACCGGCTCGGAAGTTATTGGTACGCACACACAGCACAACGGCACAAGCCTTATTTCCTTAGGCTTTTCCCATGTCGCAAACATGGGCGGTTTGGCATGCATTTTGGAAGGGCTTCCCAGTCCCGCAGTGTCATCCTTTGAAGTTTCTCTGGCAGATCTTCGAAGGCATTTCAGCAGCTCCCACTGAGGTACGGGTCAACCTCTCTCCCACCTCCCTGGTCTCCTCCTTTTGCGTCCCGAGGATCCCCCCGGTGCATCAGAAGCCCGTTGGATGTTACCGGGGACACCCTGCAGACGGGGAGGAGGCAGCTCTCCTTCGCACCCGCCCGCTGCGGGCTCAGGGCTGCTCTCGGGTCCCAGCTTAGGCTGTCCCCGGGGCGCCCTTGCCGTGCTGCCATTCCCGCAGCCCGAACGGCCGAGGCACGGTACGGGAGGGACGAGTCACCCCGCGCTGGGCTTGGCGGCTCCTGCAGCCGGGAAGTTTTCCGGGGAGGCGAAGGCAGCCGAGAGGTACGGGCAGAGGCGCGCCCAGCCGGAGGGGCCGGGGCCGGGCCGGGCCGGGCCGGGCGGGGGCGGAGGAGGGGGCACGGCCGGGAGGTGGAGCCGGCTGCGCTGGCGGCTCCGGCGCTCCGCGGCTGGCGGGCACGGGGCGCGCACGGCAGTGGGAGCCCGGCCCCGCCGGGAGCCGCCGCCGCTCGGTCCGCCCGGTCCGTGCCCGGGACCCGCCGCCGCGGGAGCCGCCGCCGGAGCCGCCAGGTAACGGGAGGGTTCCCTCCGCCCAGCCCTTCCCCGGCCGGCGGTGCCGCTCCGGCTCGGCTCCCGCCGCCCTGCCGCTGCCCCGGGACGCTCGGGGGTGCGGACGGGGGCACCACGGGGGGCGGCTCGCCTACCCCTCTGCCGCGCTGTTCCCTCGGGAGAGGGCAGGGGAGGATGTGCGGGAGCGCCCTGACTCCCCGGGCTGCTGGGCGTGCAAGTTTGTGGGGCTGAGAAGCCAGCCCGCCCGCCGGTAGCGCCGGTACGGGAGCTGGGGGAGGGCGCCCCGGCTGCCCGAGCCAGCTGAACTCGCCCCGCTGGTAACACCTCTCCGGGATCGGGCCCCGGGAGCGTCTTCGGGAGCCTCAGAGCCTGTCCTCGGTATTTCTGTATTCTGTTGCCTCCGCCCCGACACCCCTCCCTCCGGGATCGCTCTCACCGCAAGACAAGCGGAGGAGCCGGGGAGCCCCGAGGCTGTGCCCGGAGCGCCCCGCACTGCGGCTGTCGCGTGTTGGGGTGCGCCACCACCCCTGAAATTCGGGTGAGGAAGGTAGGAGAGTTACCCGTGCTTCTTACTTCAGCCAGGGCTGGGAGGAATTTTCTCTTTCACACTTTGCTGATCTTCCATCCCGCTACCCTGGGTCAGTGCCCGCTCTTTAATAGAGATTTATAGCTGCAGCAACATGTTAGCGAGGGACCACATGGGGGTTTTGTAAGCCGAACTGGGCATTTCAAGTTTTATCGTAACTTTTGTATTTAAAGGTTACAGTGAGTGAGTAAATAGCATTTTCATGTGTGCTGTACTTGGATGAAGTATGTTTGATAATCATAATTTCCTTTTTTCTCTAGCACTTCTCTCAGCAATTAGTAAGCTCGGCCTGATTACTGCTTGTATTTCTATAATAAGAGCAAATTTGGACACAATTAATAGACTTTAGGCACATAATTCACTGAATCGCCAGTGGCTACCAAAGCTGGTTGGGCAGAAGTGTGCTGGAGATGGTTGTGTGCCTGGCAGGATATATGCTAATTGTGACCGTAGGCTCGCCTTGGACTTTTGCTAGTGGGTAAAAAGTTGGAACTGTTAAAAGAGTTTTCTTAATTCAACAGGATGTATGCCAGTGTTTGATGGATTCTACCAGTAAAATGCTTATTGTGATACTCAGTGGTTTTTGTAAGGAGCAGTAGTTATTCCGTCACAAAAGTACAGAAACTGAGAGCAAATGATAGGGTTGTGATTCGGAGACATAAGTACATTCTGTATTTTATTTTTTTTTCCTAATTTGGGGGGGAATCTTTCAAATTCGACTGTGTAACATAATGTACAGATGCGCTTCTTTATCGTCTGCTTTCACCGAAGTATTTTTATGGTACGTTATAATGATTCGAATGTTTGAGCCTCCTTGGAAGGCAGTTAATATTTCTGTATTTGTTGTGGCCAAGGTACAGCTTTTGTTGGCTCAAGCTATAATACCATGTGATACAGTTGCCACGAATTCAAGTGGAGCGGGGTGAGGAGAAAAGGAAGCGCTTTAACTTCTCTGAGATGTTGCAAAATCCGCACAAAATTTCCACCCTTTGTGCAAGGCAGACCTGTGCCACAAGTGGTACAGCGGTGTGTGTTTAAGCCGGCGGGATGCGCAGGTGAGCGGGGAGTTAGTCCTTGGGCAAGGGACGGCTGTCAGCCCGCGGTGGAGCCGGGCATCAGCGGCGCCCTGCGCAGAGCCGGGGCCGCTCCGAGGGGAGGGCTCGGCTGGGTGATGCTGGTGTTTTCCACGAGAGGGCTTTCTCGGCGAGCGCCCGCCGCCCCTCGGCTCGCTCCTCGCTACGGAGGAGCAGGATGGGCTCGGGGGTGGTTTGCGTCCGCAGGGTGTTTCAGATTTCCTTTGTAAATTACGGGGAAATCCCTTTATTGCCCCTGAGGTGTAAGGATAAGACATCCTGGGAAGAACAGCAGTCTTCAGTTTCCAGGCTCCCTCAAAACTCAGAACGATCCCTGCAACTTAATTTCCCCACAGTGGAAGCCGAGAAGAGGCCGAGTGTGTTTTTCACAGAAGAGGAGAGGGGTTAGGGTGCTTGCATTCTCAGCGCAGATGAAGGCAACGAAATGCTCTATCCTGGCGTGATCTCATTTTTGGCTGCTTTAATATGTATTCTACTTCTCAGGGTGGGGCTGGGCAAAAGGGAAACAGGAATCATTGTGAGAGCACGAATATGCTATCTATAAGTCCTTTGCCAAGTTGTCTGTGTGTTAGTTCAAATAATTTCACACGCACAGCGTTGCAGGTCTGCTTTAAAAGGCAGAAAGTGTGTCTGTAACTAGTAATAATATTGCAGTTCATAAAACATGAGAAACATCTGTTACTGTGACTTCAATTTGTTTCTCTCTCCTTGGAATAACCGAGTTGACAGCTCAGTCAGGTTTAACATCCTGTGCTGAACCTTTGGTCGTGTGTCCCACGGCTAATTGTGACTCACAGAATCAATAAACCCAGCTCCTGCGTCTCTGCTGAGACTCAGCAGGGGAGTGGGAAGGGCTTCAAATCACAGCAGCAGACGATGGGGGACAAATTTGGGTTTCTACAAAGCTGGGCCTATCATGTGCCCCTGCCTCTTTCACTGCAGCAGAGCTGGCTGGGGTCTCACTGTTAGCTGAGTAAGGGAGGGAGATGGTCTGCACTGCTGTAGGGGCAGTGTTTTCCCTCATAGCACCTCTTGTCTTGCCTTTATCCCAGGTTGAATACTGTAGGCAGTTGAAGCAGAGCCATCTCATGCTTTGATGTGTGTTTATTTGCTTTAGCATCTCATTCCTTTTTTTTTTTTTTTTATTTTTTTATTTATTTTTTATTTTTCATTTTTTACATTGGGTTACTCTCTTTCCACCCCACTTCCTCAAACAAAAAGAATTAGAGCAGAGGCAAAATGTGAATGAAGTGACTTTGTATTTTTGTGAATGGGTTTTCTTACATTGCCCCTGCCTTCCTTGCTGCCTTCTGTAAGATCCTTTCATAATTAAAATATTATGACTATGCTTATGGTAGCCCTTCACTTGTGGCAAGGATCCTAATTTGACGTCAGTGAAAAAAAATAGTAGTTTCTGGCATAAGGGCAGATGACATTTCATCAGCTAGTGCTGCCCATTTTTTTTTAAGCCACAGTGCTAAGACCATATGGACAGATAATGAGTTTAAGCTGATAAACAGCTTACAGATTTGCCCAACTAAAGGACTTTCTTCCTAGAAAACACATTTTCCTTTAAAATAAATAATGAAGTTCCTGTGTTTTTATTTAATTATCTTGAGTCCTGTCTGTTCTCACCAGGCTGCAGGAAAACAGGCACAACTGCTCTGGGGACAGAAGCTACTGGATTTATGGGCCTGTAGGTCTTAGAGGACAGGAAGGACTTGGAAAGAATAGTTCTGAAGCTACAAAATTGAGGCCTAGGGGGCCTAAGGTATCTAAAAAAGCGGATGGTGGTCCAAGTTGTATTTAGAGAGTTTCCTGGGGTAGTGCATAGTTCTTGACATCTTGAAGATGAGTCATTTCATGAGGTGGTAGTAGGTCCTAGGTCTGTTTGGGAGTTTTAATTGAAACAGATGGATATCTATACTCCTTGCTAACCCTGTGAGGCTGCTGAAGCAGTCCTTCTCTGGGAATACCGTGGCAAGACAATCCCTGCTTTTACTTTCTCATGAATTTTTGACTAATTTCAGCATGATTTGTTCATCTGTTTAATTTAAAGTGACTTTTCAATAAAATGGATCCATTTTTCTTGGTTTTTATGGAGAAAAAAAAAAGCCCCCACTAGTGGTACAGTGAGAGTTGAAAAGTAACTTGTTTTGGGAAGGAGTGGTCTTCAGTTGTCACTTTAAAATAATGACTCAAAACCAAGCAGTGTATTTGCATGAGAGGACAAAGCCTGTGTGTTTGTCCCTCAAGGTGCATAGAAATGAGCTCTTTCAGATCTGAAAGTGCTCATTCCCTTTTAAGATGTTTATGTGTTCTCTTCTTTTCTTTTTTTTTTCTTCCCTCTGGAAATAATAATTAATTTTAATTGGAAGTGGCAAATGAAGGAAGAAAACAGTACAGACAACTCCATTCTTTCTTGTGCTGCTTGTTCCTTCTAAAACTTTATTGCTTTGTGTTGTCCCTTCCCTTCACACTATCCACTTCTCAGCAGTGGGAAGATGATTGGTCTTTAATTGTATTTCATGTGAGGATATAATCCAGATGGCCAGAGTTTAGCTTTCTGATGGTCACTGCTGCCTCACTGGTAACTGATACGGCAGCCAGGCTGCATTTGGTCCTACCTCAGCTCATGACTGTGCAGCTCAGCACTCCTCTTGTGTCCATTGCTTCCCCTACATCTACATTTCTTATTTTCTTTTCACAGATCTTTCAGTTTTGAGCTTCCGAAGTGGTGAATGAGTTAATCCATCCCCTAGTCTCAGGGGATTAGGGTGAATTCAGTGCCCACCAAACAAACTGTCGATGGTCCTCCCCACCCAACCTCTTGTCTTTGAGCATTTAACAGCTGCTTTGCTGTTTATCATTTCTGCATTGGTGAAGATCTGTCATGGGCTAATTTAGTATGAATTTTCTGAGGCTGAAAGAAGTGACTATAGGAAGGAAGTGTGTTGATCTTTTTCTGTTATCCACACCATCTGCTAAACCAGTTTGTCAGCATGTTTGTATTTATTTTTGCACAGATATAAATTAAAGAAACAGTCTATGATAAAGATGTTTTGCTCTTACAATGGGATTTGCTTCTGCACTTCTGCCACCTTCTGTTCTTTACCAATGGGCTGTCCTTCATTGGTCTTCCTCGGAGCTAGAGTCAGAGAGTCTCACCATCCTGGTGAGTTGTACACGTGTGGGCTGTTTTGGATTTGAATTGTCTCTGATACAGGAAGCTCTGGATGACCGAGTGCCTAATCTGAATGCTGCTTTTCTGCAATATGCAGCAAATATTGCATGACAATTGAGAGTAGCCATGTAGTGCAAACTTATCCCTACCAAATGAATTTAAAAGAAAACCATAACCAGTATCTTGTCATTGTCCCCAGAGATGCTGGAAGTGGGGTTTTGACTGTCACAGATTTTTAGTATGGATCTTGTTTCTGCACAGGAATCTTCCTGACTATGTAGTCCTTCCAATAAGGATTCCAGTGACTGCTAAGTCTCTGGGGCTCCTTGTGCTTTGGGATTGATTGATTGATTGCTATAAGGATCATACCGTTGCTATGTATTTACTAAATAAACCTGGTCTAAAATGGAAGTTTCATATTTCTTGAGAAATAAATTTAAAATCACTGTAGAAGAGTCCATTTTTAAATTCAAATGGAGTTCAGATTTTTTAGACCAGTCTATCACTTCAGGCAGAAAGAGACGATGCTTTTGATGAAATAAATAGTGCTGAAACTGAATCTCATCCATGTGCTTGATATTACTTGGTTATCAAAAGGCTGCATTATTATGTGAATTGGGGTTTAGGTCTGAGTTTGTTTAGTGTAGCTCAGCTTTTGATTTTAGTTCATCTCTATTCCTGCCTTTCTTGCCCTCATTTAGTTGGTGCATGGCTATGTTAGAGAAGGAATTTGTTGGGTCATCTGTAGTGCCTAGTGTGATCTGGAGTTTTCCCTGATTAGTCTTCTGGAAGCAGTATAACCAGTACCCTCTTTACTGCTGATGCTGTGGTGCTACTGTCAGGAAAAAACCTTACAGTGGTTGTTGATTCCAAGGAAGTGCAACTAAAGTGCAAGGAAGTGCAACTAAACCAAACTGCTAATGTGAAAATTCAGGTAGTAAAGCAGAGATAATAACAGCTCTTATATTTTCTCAGACTTCTCATTCGCATTGTAAACAGCTTTAAATACATCTTTTGCCATCCCAGATGTCAGGAAAGCCCACAAGGCAGATGAGTGGAACGGGGTTTGGGACTGTATGGTGACTTGTCGACTGTGGGTCAGTGGCACAGCTTGGCAGGGGCTCAGGAGCTTAGAGGCCCTGGCTGCAGCTCTGGTTATGTATATTGTGCATGATTACTGTTCTGACTGTTTCTGCTGCTCTGTGCTGCTCCTGAGGCTCAGCACTGAAATTGTAACGCTAGCAGCTTTCTTTTCATGGCCCAGTGCCCAGTTTGAAGAAGGGTGATTTTGGTCATGTTGCTAGACATACGTATTTATGGCCCTGTTTCATCTGTTGAATTTAATTTGTTGGGGTATTTTTAACATTATTATGGAAACAGTTACTATATTTACTCCTTACAGAAAGCTCAGTGTAAGACAGTCTATGAAGAGAGCGTTCTAGAGTAATAAATATTGCACTAAATTATGGTGTCTACACTTCTTCAGGAAAAATGGTCTAAATGAACTGACTGGCAGTTTGCCTGTTCCTGAGACATGGACCTCACAGGGCACTGAACTGGAGCACTCTATGCTGGGAAAGCAATGATAGAGTTTGTTCTTGGCTCGCTTGATGGCACATCTCATTTTCTTGTGGAGTGAAAATAAACCAGATCTTCTTGTACAGAGGGAGCTTGTGCCTGTACTGGACTGCTTTCTCAGGCCTGCTGAGAACCTGTTTCCCATGGAAGTCTTTGGGACTGGTGGGCACCTTTCAGATGAAGTCCCTAAAACCTGTTGCCAACATAAATATGATAATGGGATTCCCACTGAATGGAAATTCAGTGGATTTTTGGATGGGAGTCACTGTCACTGTTGTTGATGTGATTATTTATGCAGTTATTTGAAACCAGAATGTTTTAATGTCAGTCTTGCTGATAGAAATTGATGGAGCTTAATGGCGATACTGTGGTGGGTACAACATGGACATGTATGAGAAATAATGGCAAATAAAGGATTGAATGTCTCAGAATGTTATTGAGAGGGGTGAATTCTGGATATTATGTATTTTTGAACTGCTGACTGCCCTTTTTTCCTGTTAATGTCAGAGGGGATTCTCAAAGCTGCTTAGGATGAGGTGCTTGTTTTGTGTTAATCAACAAAACTTTCCCTTCTGATGGGAATGTGGCATGTAACAGGGTTTCTCTAGAGTTACACCAAGCTGTTTTTCAGAATAAGATACAGGAAAAACTGAGAGATGATTCTGGAAGTGCTTGAGGCACAATGCTGGAAGCACCAAAAATCTCTTTGCTTTGGCAGCCTGAGAATTGACAATATAATACCTTGCTGATGTGACAAATCACTCTGGGTTCATAGGATTGAAAAAAACCCTTCAAAACTGATAAGGATTTCAGCTTACAGTGATGCTTTGTTAATTAAGAAGTGTTTTTCTTATTTTAAATGTTAGGGGAAGCATCAGTCAGGAACAACATTCTGATGAGATTAAGAAAGAAAAAACAAAGACACAAGACAAAAGAAAAAAAAAGCTACTTAATCCAGCCAGTCTCTTGGAAGTCTTATTCTATCTCTTCACTGTGCTTAAGGGAGCAGAAGGTTTCAGGCTTCACATTTTGTGTGTTCATATTTTGATACTGCAGCGGGGAAGGTTTGGCAGGAGAAGAGTCGGCGTTAGTTGAAAAACATTAATTTTCTTTGTTAATGCTGCTGCAGATAGTTCCAAGTTTTCAGTTTGTAGTGGATTTCTTACAGTATTTCTGTAATGTGATGCTCTTTGGGAAGTGCTTTGAAGTTCTGCGCTAGCCTTGGGGAGCAGAGGGCTTTGGGAGGGGGATTGGACTCTCACTCCCAAGTGCTATCACTGATTTTACTGCTCAGAACTGAGGTGGGTGAATGCCAGCAGTCCTAACATCAGCCTGCTGTAGACACTCCTTAGCTCTGGGAAAGTTGCATTGCTTTTCTGAGCATCTGTTTCACCAGCTGTGAAAATGAAGATTGTACCCTCGGCATGTGGGTATGATGAACGTTCTTGTTAGCTAATCTTGCTAAAGTGCATTGGAACTGTGAAGCATTGTGGGTTGTTGTTTGAAAGTGTGAAGGTTTAAAATGGTGTAAGCCATGAGTTTGCATCTTGGTTAGGGAAGGGGAGTGTCAACTGGGAGACCTTTGGCAACAGGCACAAAGGGTTTGTGGGAAAGAGGAGAAATTTGCCTGTAGTGGAGGGACCTGAGTGAGAATTATGCCTCATTCTGTTTATACAAAATCTAAATGGATTTATTTGGAACTTTGTAAAGCACTTGTCCAGGGATGGATTTTTCCCTAACACCAGTTGCATTTCCTTTTGCTGTTTTTTCAGCCCCCCCTGCCCTCCTCCACACACTTGCTTTTTATGATCAAAGCTCCATTCTTTAAAGATATTCCAATGACTTGTAATAGTGCTTAGAAGATCCCCTATGGACAACAGCTCTGATTAGACACTGAAGAATTCTTTAATTCTCTTCATACTTATTAATGTTAGGAGCATTGTGCTGATAAAAGGTGTGGGTTTTTTTCCCATTGCTGTTACTACTTTTTCTTTGGCTCCCCTCCTCCCCAGACACTGCACTTATTCTTTAAGCTTTCACGTTGTCTTGTCTTATATAAACTTGGTTCCTTGGTTCTTGCTTTCAATTCATTCTTTTATCTTCTACAGCACTCAATGAATGCTTAAAAATAATAAATATTAATAATAGGGCTTTTTGAGCCAGCAGGCTCTTTGCAGCTTAAACTCACCTTTTCCTGCTGCTTATCCCCTATTAGAAGTTGCTATAATCTGCAGATTGTAGCTGTAATAACTTCTGAAGCAGTGGCTGGGTTTGTGACAAGTGTAGGATTATAGCTCCAGGTGGGGAAGCGGCAGCAGGAACAGAGAACCTCAAAGGCACAAATATGTTGTTCCAGTTGAAATATTCTTAGCAATAAAGGAAGAGAAGCCAACAAAATTTAGTGTGGGAATAGAGCTATTTATCTAGGTTTCCATGGAGTGTCAGTGACCTATATAGGGTAATCCTGTACTGCACATAAAAATTGCTGTGTTTAGAAGTAGAAAAACATTCTTTCTGGAGAACACAGTTTAAGAAGACTGTACTTTTGGAAATTCTTTCAAGCCGCTTCATGGGAAATGTCTTAAATCAGCAAGACCAGCTCTGACATAGATCTGTGGTATTACTGTGTTTTCTTTGATTTCCTTGTGGAGACAGTTTTACCTCTCCTTACTACAGAAGAAAAAGATGCTGTCCACCCCTGTGTGTAAAATTGACCACATAATGCACAGCCCAGGCTCCAAAGCTTTTGCCACACACACACACATGTACACGCTCTTTTGGATATCAGCAACATTTTTACTGTCTCAGACTAAGGAATGAATAAAGTAAACATGAAAGGAGAGAGTGAGGTTTTCCCACCATACCTCCTTTCCTCTGTTTAACAATGTAAACTACTGGAATACAAGAAAAAGTCAGAATCCTGAGTTTTCAGGGCAAATTTAACGAAACCTTGTTTGTTTCTTCGACGCCGTGTTGCAGTGACTCTACCTGGGGGAGATAAGCAGTTCCTAAGCAGAACCTCTGTTGGGTGGGTTGCTTCCAGGCTTATGTCTTCAGCAGAAACCACACTGGTTGCTACTTTAGGCTAGGACTGGCTAGGAGCCTTCAAGGAAACAATATGCCTGCAGAAAATGCTGATTTATTGAAACCATTCCTGCTTTGTAAGAAAGGGTCGGTCTCCACTTCCTTCTCGTTGGGTGAATTTCTTGCACATAGGATAGAATTTCTTAATCAAAACAGATAGGAGCCAAGTGGTTTGGGTTTTTCACCTATGCTGTCACAAATCCAAAACAGGGTCCTGAAAGCAGGTTTCCTAGAAATTCCTGAAATTGCCAGAAATTCATGCCCTAACCACAGAACTGCTGTTCTAGAGCACGTGTGTTTATGTATGAAGGATTCCAAGGTGTGTTCCCGATTTTCACCCCTATGTGAAATAAAAAAAATATTTAATGTCTCAAAAAATGTGGCTCCCTCCAAAAAACTGAGTTCCCATCCAGGTATCCTTGTGTCTCCTTCAGTGTTCTTGCTGTCTTTCCTCACTGGTTCTGCAGGTTTGTGTCTCCCCTGGATGTGCTCTTATGGAGTGGAGCAAAGAGTCTCTGAAGACCTTGGCAAAACAATCAGCTTGTCAGTGACAGCAGGGGAAAGACTGACCCTGAAGCACTGATGGTGTATTTTGTCAGGGTCAAGGCTGTACAAGGATAGATAATTCCTAAACCACTGCTTCCTCTGAGGAATATTATTAGAAAATCACCTTAAGCCGCCAAGGAAAATATAGCTGAACACTGCTGATATGTTGGTGCCTGGGCCATTGTTGTTGGGCAGGGTGGGAAAAATAGTGCTTAGGGCAAGAGAGGAGCTGCTTGGAACAGCATGAAACACTCTTGTGCTGGTTTGATTGCAGCGAGCTCAGCATAGACAAGGCTACCACATGGATCCAGTAATTTCTTCTTTCCTGGTGTTTTATGGAGAGGAGGAGAAAGTCTTGATCCTTTCTTAGTTCTCCTAGGAGAGTAAGGAGATAAGAAGGAAGTCAAGAGGGGATCTCAGCTAAGCTGGGTGTGTGCTTAGTGAGGGTGTTTGTTCTCTGTGGTTGTGCTCTGCATCACCAAAGACCCTCAATCTGGTTATTCCAGTGCAGCTCAGCCCCCTGAGCCGTGATGTGTTCTGTGCTGCTTGGCTGCCAAGGGGACCTTTCAGAGGATCCCTCTGTTATCAAAGGTGGGATTGCAAAACTGAGGTGCTCACTCCAGTTCTGATTATATGGGAATGCCACTCTGCCTTTACTTTGTATTTTGTTCTTGCCATTTTTAGAAAAGTGGGGGGAAAAGGCTGAGGGTTGAAGCTTCATCAGTGCACAGACAAAGACAGTACACTCCTTTTAAAGGCAAAAACTTCCAAGCCCTTACTGTGTAGTTGAGGTTTAAATAAGGGGAGTTTCCTGTTTCAGGGAAGCCAAATTCATCCTCAGATGGCCTCTACTAACCTGTTCTAAGAAGACATGTTCATCTTGTGGTAGACGAGGAGTCTCAGCTTGCCCTTTTGGTTTCACCCCTCCTTTTCCTTCCAGTTAAATAAGGAGGCATAAGGTGTGTTTACAGCACACAGAGGCAGCAGTGGGAGGCCTGACCTAGTGGAAATTGGAACCAGGATTACCATACAGCTTATTTGGATCCACAACAGTCAGGTCTGGAAATCATATAATGTCAAAGCAGTCCTGGATGTGAGATGAGCTCCACTGTGTCTGTCTGTCTGCAGAGATGCAGAGCCCAGTTACACAGTGTTTGAAACAACAAATTAAAACATCATAAACCTTGCTTTTATGGGGTATTTTTTGTAATAAACAGGCAATACATCTTAAAATAAAAGATGACACTGCCATCTTAATATGTTTTTGCAAAAAATTTACCTAAGAAAATACTTCTCTTAAATTAATCAAGTCTAAGACCTCTAGCACTGAAATGACAGCAGATTTCTAGTATTGCTTACATTATGGTTACAGGCATCAAAGGAACCTTTAAAGGAACCTCTAGGTGGCTGATTGCTAAGGTTCCCTAGATCCCCAGGAAGACAAAGGTAAGCTGCTACCTTTCTTCAGAGCCTTCAACTGTGCTCTCAATGATAACTGTAATTTCGAATTTATATAAGGCCTTTTTAAGGACTGCACCTTTTGCCCTAAAAAGTAATTTTGCATCTTCTAATCACAGAATGATCTGCTTTGTATCCATGTCATGTCTTAATTCTGCCCATTTTTTAAGTATACCTACATTATTGGGAAAAGCAAGCTATTGATGTAAGAGTTCACTCTTCTCTTCTGAATCTAGGATGATGAATTGAAAAAAATAATGAATTAGGTTAGTCTGAAAATAGCTTCAGCAAGCTGAGGTCTAAGATGTATGATTGAGCTGCACTCTACATTTGTCCTGTTGAAATAAAGTCAGGCTGCACTAGGATAGTGTTGCAAAGGGTTTTCCATAACACAGAGCAGGGCTGCATGCTCCAGCTGCTCTCTGAGACTGCCTTGCAGAATCCTTTTTGTGGCTGGAGCTGTATTCTCCTGGACTTCAATGTCACTGTAGGACTTATGCAAAGCTGAAGGAGGCCAGGAGAAGCCAGGTAGTGGATCTGTTTTCCCTTAACATCCTACATGATTACATCTGTAGACCGTGCTTTAACAAGAAGCTACAATCTTCAGCTGTAATCCTTGATTCTTTATGGAGTGTAGCAGCGTGGAGCAGGACCAAACACTGATTTTTTAAAATGGAATATGATTAAATGTAAAACTGCCTGAGTCTGGCTGTCTTGTAGCTTCATAGGTAACTCCTCACAGACAAGATTTGTTTCTCCCTTTCACCTTTCTGCTCTACTGTCCCTGAGCTTTATTCCTTGTGATGAACTCTGCCTAAGTAAAGGCAGAATATCTTTTGTCCAGATACACTATTGCCTAGCAAGGAGATGAAACAGATGCAGTTGTTGGAACTGATGATAAGGTAATTTTCTCACCCTTCCAATAACTGCAAATGCATTTGAAAGAGGATTTGCAGTGCTGGTAGCATTTGCTGTTGTGTGTACACCCTGAGCTAGAAATCTGAGATTGACTGATGGATAATGAAACAGTGCACTGTGCCTGAAGGAACAGATTGGGCAGGCATCTGAACTATCCCTGGACTGGCCCACCAGAATGAGTCAATTGCTCAGAATTTTTCTGGCAGATGCAGCCTCTCTGTTTCATGTCACAGTAATTATCTACCACTTGTTTATTGAGTGTCTGTGTGGTCCATGTTATCTGAGCATCTCACAGTTGCAAATGGATTGTATCTTTGTAGCACCTTTTTTGAGGCGGAGCATTCCCATTTTACTGATGTAAGTGGAATATAAATAACTTGCTGAGGGTACCATGGAAAACTTGTAGCACACTAGAAAATAAGAGAATAGTACCTACCCAAATTTTGCTCCTAGGAAAGATAGCTCAGGTTTGAAAAATGGGGAGGGAGTATTTCCTGTATCATAAGAAGATTTTTTCCCAGCTAAATAAATGACATGCTTTACTGTGCTCTTGGAGCCAAATGTCCCAAGAAACTCGATGATATGTTGCTAAAGCCTTTTCTTCTTTTGGCTGTGTTAATTGTGCATTTGTTAAATTTGGATAAGAACTTTTTCTCTGTAAATTAAGCTCTATTTGTGAGGTGTTTGCAGTTTTTTTGCAGGGGGAGGTTAGGGGCAAGGCTTGGTTGGTTTTTTCTCATAGAAAATAAAGACCTTCTGAAGTTTTGGAAGGAATGGGGTTGGGGGTGGGAAAATTTTTACCTCAGCCAAAATAATCAATATTTCATGGTTTGGGATATGCATTAGAGTGTGGGAGACTACAGGTGGTGATGCTGAGATCTGAACCTTCTTTTCCACATAGTACTGCAGTACATTCACTGCTACTCTGTCTTCCTGTTGAATGCCAACTTCTTGCCAGTTAAATTTCCTTAGAAATTTAGAAGCAGAAGTTCATTTTCCTTTGAACAGACTGGTTTTTGCAAACTGCTTTCCCCCAGAAATAGTGTTTAGGAAGAGCATATAATCAGGCCTAATAGCCCTTAACAAGTTAGTGACTCCTTGAGTCTTACCCTTTAGTGGTGTCTGAGGAGTGATGTGGTCCTGAAGTATCTGCCTATTTCCACTGCAACAAACCTAATCAAAGCCACAAAGTGAGATGGCCTCTTCCTCTGCCCTGAGGCATTCCTGGGCGCTTCCTTGAGAAAGCAATTTGCTTTGGAGTTATTAAAACAGCACATGCTGTAAAAAAAAAAATAACTTCCCAGGCACAGGTGTGGAGCTGCTGAGTATTAATGCCAGTTGTGCGGTTCAAAATCACAGCTTTGTTCTTGAGATTGTAATAGTGTTAAAAAATTCAGCCTTGATCTTGATGAGAGCTCAAGTTCCTGAGCTTGAGTGGAATCAGGGTCAAGGTTTTTAATTTGTTCATTCTTCAGAAATACTGAGCACCTTCTGTGGCAGCTGAAATTAGTGGGAGCTGTGTGTACTCAGCATTTTGGAAGGAAAACAGCGTGTGCATGTGTTGTGAGCTGTGATTTACAGCAGCCAGGATCTCTAGGGGTTTGCAGTATCTAATAAGGTGCCCCCTATAGTTGCTTCTTAATTAAGCCCCAGACACCTTACGTGGCTTCTCTTGAACTTCAGGACTCTGCTTTTCTTGAGCATATTTGAGACTTCTAGCCTGGCAACTCCTTGGAGCTTTCTATTAAGGCATTAAGGGGAGGAAAACCAGTTGGTTGCCTCAAGCTGAGGAGGAAATGCTAGACTTGAAGGATTATCTCAGTGCAATGAATTTTAAAGACTTTTTGCTATACATGTTCGGAAAGCTATCAAAATGCTAATGGTTCTGCTGTCTTTTTTAACCCTTCCAAGGTATGGAGCTGATGGTGGGGAAGTGAGAATGATGCTATTCAACTCTGAAAGGACAGTTTGGTCAGAAATTAAGTTTTGAGCAGCTTTTCATCTGCTAGCCACTTCTCCCAGTGACAAGGAGGACTGATGCACCCATCATTTGGATAGACCAATTCTGTATGAGCAGTTGAGCCCATCTGCAGGTGTGGTAGGCCAGGTTCTCCCTGAAACCAGCAGCCTGCAGGAAAGGTTAGCACATGGCTGAAGAGCACAGATTGGTGCCCTTCCTCCCCGTGCCCCACTGTGTGGGACATGCCCGCAGTGCCAAGGGTGCCTCTGTTGTGGGGGAGGTCTGTCCCTGCCAGAGCTGCTCGCCCAGATGTGTAGGTACCCGAGGGCCCTGGCACGGGATGGCCTGTCCTCCCTGCACACACAGAGCACCAGTGTCCTACAGGAGCACGGGACACCAGTGTTTCACCAAGGAGACTGATTCTCCTGGGTGCCTTGCCTCGCCATCCTAAGCCAGGCAGGACATGGGCTCCGTGTGGACACAGGCTGGGAATGTTTTCTCCACGGCTGCCGTGAGCTGGGCAGCAAGGCTTGTCTGAGACACTGAGCAGGTTCTGTGTGTGCAGTGGCTGCTCTGCTGTTGCTGCCCTAAGTGGCTGGGCTGGTTAAGTCTGTGCAGGAGGCAGGCAGGCATATTCCTCTGGGGATACTATCTGTGTCTCTGAGGAACTGCTGTTCCATTTATTTAGGTTTTTGGCTGAAGATTTTGACGTGTTCGGAATATCTCATTCAACTCTATAGAGATTCTGTTAATGTTCTGCTTTAGAACCAGGTAAATACTTGGCTAGCCAATGATATAAATAACTGAAATTGTGTATTATTAGACCCATGAGACTCAGTCGTTTCTTTAGCTGTCTCTGAAATATGCTAGAGCAATGGGTCTGTCTGTGCTTATCTTTTTAATCAGGACTATCCAGGCAATTTTAGCCCTCAGGAGAGCCCGAATCACTGAGCTGCAGGGCTATCTAGGCCATTAAGCTTATGGCTTCCGGGTTTCTGTGAACCTGTAATGTGGCTTATTTATTATTTTTAAGGCATATTTACTGTTAAATACGAGCTGCCAGCTTATTTGAAATCTTCAAAGCATCAGTCTTTTCCATATTGCAGCTGAAGTGTTTGGTTGCCAACATGTATCACCTGGGGGCAGGAGCGAGGGTAGGCAGTATGGAAAGGATTGCTGCAGGGATTTGTTTGGGGCTGGGACTAAGGAGACACTGGATGGAGCAGGGTAAAGAGGCTGGACAGCAGTGAGACACTGTGGAATACGTTTGTCCTTTCCCATTTGACATGAGTTTGTTGAGGTGTTGTATAGCTTGGGGTAGCTAAAATGGATTGGATAGAACATTTGGGAAGTCAACTTTAGGGAAAGCTTTTTTAACGTGGATTGTTCTAAATAAGATGAAGATATGGCTGGTGCATGGTGCACTAAGCATCATGTTGACCATGGTTTCCTGTTGGGCTTTCAGCAAATTTACTACTTTAGTTTGTGTATGTGTGAGAAAAAAATAGCTATTTACCCCACCCCCTTGTATTTTTTCCCATCATAGACAGTTTCAGTTCACTTGCCAATCTCATGTATATCGAAAGGCTGTTTTCAGTGGACTCCTTCCTCTCTAATTCTTACATTTCTCAGTGGGTGGCTTTAGGAATTGCAAAAAATATTTTTTGCTGAGGAATGATTCCCCCTCAAATTTTTTTATGATCACTGGGAAAAAAATAACTCTGCTTTTTTCTAATTCTTATTTTTCACAAAAAGTGCTTTTTGCTTAATCTTGAAAATTTAAGATTGCATGAATAAACAGGTGGCTCTTAATGTGTCCATAGTTGTTTTGCAGACATGAATTTTAAACTGTGCTACTTCTTTGCATTTTCCATTTGGGTTTTTGTGTGTGCAAAGAGAAGGGAGCTTGAGCCACATTTTTCCACCACAATCCCTCCTTCCATGCTAGAAGATGAAGGTGTTGGCAGTGGGAAAAGTAGGATTTACAGTGGAGTGTAAGTACATGACATGTCAACGTCACTTCTCTGATTAAGTATGCGGGTAATCTCTGCTAAGCACAAATGCAAAACAAAATCCTCTGTTATGCCTGAAGAAATGTGCCATGCAGAGTCAGGCTTTTGGATGAGCCAGTGAAGCAGGTGGGCTAGCCAAAGGGACAATGGGGTATGCAGGCATGGTCTGTAAAGGGTATTTATTAGAAGGGAATGTGTCACCCTCTTTGATAGATGGCTTCTGCCTTTTTATTTTTTTTTTTTACTTTTTTTTTCTTTTGCATGCCTGCATAGTTTTAAAAAACTAAAATTCTCCTTTCTTTTGGCTGCATGAGGAAAGAAGGGGTGTGGAAATGCTGGTTAACAGCAACCACAGTCTAAATCTTGCAAGTTGCCATCCTTCAGAAGTTGGCTGTGGATTCTTTGCATGCACTAGTCTGTGTTTCTGAGATGAGGAAAGTTGTAGGAGATGCAGTCATGACAGTAAAGAGGCAAAGTTCCCTATTTGCTCATACTCGACATATCTGTGCTCTCCTGTCAAAGAAACTGAGGTTTAAAACATTGGAGTTGTTGTGCTCTGAAAGATTTGAATCTTCAGTGTAGCAGTAATTATTTCCACCAAGAATCTTTGTGCTCCCAGATTCCCAAGACTGAAGATACCTTACCTCAGGACATGTAGCAGCATGATGGGTAGAACACCTTCTGGGAAAGAGAAAGTTCTCAGTTCAAATATTGGCTTGAACTTTAGGCAAAAAGTCTATATGACCCAGTTTACAGTATTCCAGAAGCCAAGCACTCAGTCAAATTACTTGTTGGATGAGCTGTGGTTGTTGTCCATGTGTGTGGTCTTAGCCCATGGCAAAAGAAAGGTAATGCAATTTAACTAAGCTCTGTCCCTGCTAAATTAAATTACCTCACATCATCTGCAGGGGATGAGCTTGCACAGGGAGTGTTACCACAGCTCAGCTGATGCTCAGCCTACTGTTAGTGCTGTGCACCACGACTTCATTGGGATCTCCACTGGAGAGTCCCAGTGAGCAAGCAACAAGTAAAGCCAGTTCCAAGGAGAAGGAAATACAGCTGTGCCTCCATTTAGAGAAAGTAGTCCCTAAGTCTCATCACATTTTTAGTTTGGGAAATTCAGGTGACTGATTGATGGAAATAGAGGTTTTCAGCAATTACTGTACTTACTAAAAATAAATAAATTTGCCATTTTCCAGGAGATGTTGGCTCCCTTGCCTTTTGCTTCTAAGAGGCAGTGGTGCCAAATACATTTTTGTTCTCTTGGGAATGTGTTTCCTGAAAGATTCCTTTCATCTGCAATGAATTCTGTGCTTTAAACAAAGGAAATATAAATGTTTTTTCCCCCCAGGTATCTGTGAGAACTTCTTTGTAAATGAATTGAAATTGTCTCACTTGATAGCAGACCAAGCAGCAGTCTGTCCTCACTTTCAGTTGCTTTGTCTCTGAGATCAGTATTCCTTGTCTAGGAATGCCAAGGGGCAGTGAATGATCTGGCCTTGCCATGGATGATGCAGAAAGCTTGGCAGCTCAGAGATGTGTCCAATTTGACTGCCATAATGGGATTTGAAAGGGAATTGGTGTAAAGAGATGTTAGAAAGGACATAGGAATATCCACTTTGGCTCCTTGGCCTTTACACTAGGAAGAGACAACTTCAGCAAAAGCCTCTGTAGCCAGTCTGTGCCAGCGCAGCCTCAGGAGATCAAGAATTGCAGGTGATGCCTTTGTTCTGGGGGGCAGTGGGAGGACCTCACCTTGGTCTGACCTGATCCCCTGGAGCTTGTAGCGTGAGGGTGGCAAGGTGGGCCATGCAGCTTCAGAACCTCTGGGAGGAGAGGGGAACAAGGGCTTGCTCAGAGGAAATGCTGAGTCTCTTGTCCTCAGAAACTTATCCTGGCAGTGGCCATGAGCATGGTGATGATGGGCAGTGCTTTCTGCAGTCCCAGTGGTTGTCATCTGGGTGGTTTGGTGCTGGTAGGGTGATGCTGGCAGCACCTCTGCACCGTGATGATGGAGTTGGATCACAGGTGCTTCTGTGTCCTTGTGACACTGTTGTTCATCCTGTTTTCTTCCAAGCCAGGACTGAAATCTCCTGTTATTGACTGATAAAAGCTTTTGTGCTGAAAAATTCCCATTCACATAATCTCTCAGAAATCATCCCAGTGTGACAAACTCTCTTTCCAGCTCCAGTCTCTTTTTTGCTATGATTTTCTGTAAACCAGGGTTGGAATGTGTTTCTTAAACATAAATGAAGTTTAGCATCTGTTGTTGGTGACACAGATCATTGCACATGGGAGAATGAACGTGCAAGTTCATGCACAGCCTGCTTTTGCTTCACAATGAAGATGTGGTTAAATGGGAATTAGGATTAATACTGGATTTAAGATTCTCGTAGTTGGCTGGTAAAAGCCTAATCTCCTCAAAGGCTGCAGCAGGCTGGCAGCATTCAGCTCAAGGCCAGTGTTGTTTGCAAGACCTGAAAGAAATTGAATTTTGATTCCTAGAGCACTTTAATCGTAGCCTTTCAAGACAGGGATGGGAAGAGCGTATTCTGCCTCAAATGCAGCCTTTTAATTTCTTTAATGTGTGGCAGTCACCTGGGCTTCTAGGTCTGATGGACGTTTGACAGTAATATTTCTCATTTCCTTTTGTAAAAGCTTAGGGATTCTGATTGATTTTAGAAATGTATAAATTGCATTCTGAAAGTCGATATACCAAAGTCTCTGTATAGGAAGAGTGAGATAAATCCAAGCAGGGCAGCAAACACTTTCCAGTTTAATGTGTTGAGAGTGCTAAATGTCTTTCAGGTAAGCAGGCTCAGGAGGCCATAGAGGTATGGAGCTCCTGGGTGTGATGTGGTCAGTTCAGTCCAGCCTGGTTTGTTTTTTGCTGAGGTAGAGATGACTGCTGAGAAATGCATTGCTGAGTCTGCACATGTCCTAAAATGAATCACTGCATTTGACATTAAGGCCCGTGTTGGAAAATAACATGTTTTAACCTGAAGTGTTGATGCTTCTCCTGTTTATTGTGGCTGCAATTTTTCTGTGTACCTAGTTTTTTCCAAAAGTCAGACATTTGGTTGTCTAAATAATTTGGTTTTCAGTTAAATCTTAAGGTAGACTTTATGTAGGCTTAGTCCTGCATAGTCAAACAGGACAGAGGTGTGTAAAGATTGCCTGAATAGCTACTTCTGATTCCTTGTTTCCAGCTTTCTCCTTGGTAGCAGTTTTGATTTGCTCTGCCCAACCACTGAGAGCTGCCCTTTGCAAAATGCTTTTCTATCTGTATTGCTGCTAGTGATAGCCTGGCAAAGTGTGTCTGCTTTCCCTTTTTTTTAAATCAACAGCCCATGCTGCAGATGGGTCCCCTTTACAGGGGGTATCAGAGATCTCTACAGTATGATCATGGACACCACTGTCAGTGGAGCTCTGAGCCACTGAGGGTGGAAGGAGCAGAGACACATTGACTACATTTGAGTGGAAGGCTTGTGGAATGCTGCTGATATGATTCAATATCCATGTTGCTAACAAGAATGACTTTTCTGCAGAGATGGTGATGAAGTGCCTTTAACTATACCTGAATCCAGCCTTATCACTTTGTTTTTTCTCAAGCCTACTTATTCAAACTCCACCAAGACAGATTTCTTTGGATTGCTTCTCTTCCTTTCTGTGTTGGTCCTCCTTGCTTAGGTTGCCTTTCCTCTGACTGTTGCCTTGTGTAGAACCTCTTATCAAATAATCCTATTAATCTTTTTAGTAATCTGTAAAACACTTACCATCAAGCAGGACATTTTTCTGAGGTACGCAGTTTCCTTGCACACCTTAAGTCACCTGGCTCTCAGCATGTGAAATTGAGGAATGCACTGAAGGTTGTCTTTTCCAAGGCTCTGGGCACACATGATGACCTGATTAAAATTTTAAAGACAGTGACTTTATTTAATTTAAGAATGCATATCTCTGTCCCCATTGTTCTCAGAGTTAAAGGGAGCATCTCAAACATTAGGCCAGCTGGAATTCAGGTCTCTGCAGGGGCTCTCAAGTCCCTTAAAGAACAAGCTGGTTGAGGTTGTGTTGGGAAAATGTCTGTTCTGTTTTATAATAGCCATAAGCCAGGAAAGTCTTTGGTCTATTCTCTTTACTCTTCAACAGAGATTAAAGGTAAGGAGCAGTGGATAGAGAGGAAACCTAGGCAAGCCTGGCATTGAGCAGCAAAGATTAGTAGAGTTGCATGAACCATCACAAGAAGGTTTATTTTGGTTGGCAAAAAGCATCCAGCTTTCACTGACTGTAAGAGATCTTATCCCTCTGCAGAAGTGAAACAGCTTGTTTTAAAGCATGCAGCAATTCATAGAAGTGCCTTGTGAGCATCTTAAAACTGCTGTTTTGTTTGGTTTTGTTTTGTTTTCACTGGTTAGAAGGTCTGGTCTGTAGTTTCTCTGGTGTGTGGTGGGAGGTGGCAAAGACTGCTTAGAACAGCAGTGTGTAATCAGACAGTGCCATGCTGGGCAAAGCCTGGGGATTTTTAAGCCTGTAAAAATTCAGGAGAACATGCATTTATGCTATTGCTTGTTGTTGTAGCCTCTAGCAAGCATTAAACCCCCCCTGAATAGAAACAGGGGTGAAGGGGAATATCTGATAACTTCAGCTTTTTATCAGTTGTACAAATGACTTGGAGAAGAGCAAGCACAGGCACAGTGTTTAAAAAAAAAAAGAAAAAAGAAACAAACAACAATCAAACGAACAAAAAAGAATCATGCCAACAGGAACAACAAAATCCTCTTGACACTGTCAGGATGTGTCTACCGAGATTATACAGGTTTTTATGCTGGCTGAACTATGCAAGGGGGGAAAATGTGCCATGCTGACCTGTAGTTGCATCCTGCCACTATTTGAAGCCAAGGAATTTTTGATTGCTGTTTTGGCCAATGCCTTGGCATTATAATAAAGCAATTGTGCTGGTAGAGATGAATGGGTGTGAATAAACTTGTGTCCTGCTCCTGGTACCTTAGAGGGCCCAGTGACAGAAATGCATTTTATAACTCCACAGTATCAATTTCTTATTATTCCTTCAATGAGTCCACTCCGTGCTCAGCACTGAGACTGACAGAGGCCCTTCACCAGCACTGAAGCTGCACCTCGAAGCTAAATCTGCTCAGCACCGATCTCACTGATGGTGCTGTGCTTTTCAAAGCATTTGCAGCCTTGCTTGTGGAAGGCCGGCCAACATCACCACCACTTTTTCTTTCAAATTCCCCAACCGTGGCCAGGAATGTGCAGCCCCTGCACTCTGCCGTGCCCTGGCCAGCCCGGTGTTTTGTTGCAGATGAATGTGGTGGGATGTTCTGTAAACATTGCTGTGTGTCCTGGTGCTGAATGTTTGCGAGCTGTTTGAGCAGCGTTAGTCATTTATCCCCCAGCCCCTCCAAGATCAGCTTCTGCCTTATCACTCCTGATAAGCTGGTGTGTGATCTGAGGCAGAGCCATCAGCCAGAAGCGAAGGCAGGCAGGAGTCCCAAGTGCATAGTTTGGGGGCAGCTCGGTTTCTTTCCTGATAAGCCTGTGCCTCTTGCGGCAGTACAGTGCACACTCCTTTTAAACTGTAATCATAATCCTCTTTGCAGCCGGCGCTGCTATCCCCACAGGAAGCATTAGCAATATCACAAAGTGTGGAGACTTCATTGTTTTCCCCTAATCTGCAAAGGGAACTGAGACAAGACAGAGGAAACTTTAACCTATTCCTTGCCTCAGTGGCAAATAATTAGTTTCTTACTGAGTGAGAAAACGGGGGAAGCCTCTTAGTTGAGATAAAGTAAGCGCAAGGCTCACAGGCTTATCTTGCTCTGTGGAATTCGGGGAAGGACACGTCCTTGAATTCGCCTGTCTGGCGTGCCCAGATTTTGTGTTTGGGAGTAATGAGTCTATTAGAGCTGCCCTAAGTGATTGCTGGGTATGAGACACCTCTTGCCAGGAAATGCAGTAGCCATGCTTTTGTTTAAATGAACAAAAGGCTCTGGGTGCTTAATAATGTGCAAATTTGGGTGGGTGGGATATGGAGAAGGTTAATAGGGCAGGCTAACAGAGGAGGAGCTGAGTTTGAGAGAGGAGGAGAGGAACGCCGAAGACATGGCAGCAGACAGAGAGAAGCAAAACAGGAAAAGCAGCCCCTTTTTGCCATGTTAAAGTTAACTTAGTCCCCAGTGTCATTTTTGGGGTAAGTGCGAGCTGTGTCTGATGAAATAATATTTTTAGCCATGAGAGAGGTCAGAGTGCAGCTCCGAGAGCTATCGGTGTGCGAGTCTGAGTGCTGTGTAAGGGCTGTCCAGACACGGACCCAGCACAAGGTGTGACTGTGGGAGTGCTTTTGTGGTGGGAATTCACTTTGGCTCAATGCTTGACCTTTGCAGAACTCTTCCTAGCAAGCTGCCTGTCATGAATTTTTTCTTGTCATGCTTGGGTCTGAGGCTGGGCTGTGCTTTTTGTAAAAAGGAAAAGCTGCAGCGGGAGGAGATGCCCTGGCCTGGCACAGGGGGCACAGATCTGGCATGGTGAATGGTCTGCTTGCACTGTGCTACTGTGAAAGTCCTTTAATCCCAAATATGACAAGAGCAAAGGAACAAAAGAAAACGCTCTCAAAAATAACATGAGATAAGGATCTGGAGAATTTGCTTTTTATTTTGCTCAAGAGTCCCTGGAGACTTCTTTTAAGGGAAGAAATGCAGCTTTCAAGGTCGAGCTGTTTTTTTTTTTTAATATGCTCCCCCAACCCCTCCCATCCCTCCCTTTTTCTTCAGACTTCAAAGGCAGTCAGCTGAGATCTTCTTAGGAATGTTACATCTGTTCAGAGCAAACATGGATTGGTGGAAATTCTTCCTCCAAAGTGTCTGAAATTTGTACACGAATTTTCTCGAGATTGTGGTAAGCAAAACACAATCTCAGTGGGCTCAGGGCTGAGTGATGCACAGGAGTGAAGGGTGGAATTCCAGCAAGTGAGAGTAGTGTTCTGCAGAGCCATTTAATTTAGACAGAAATGTGTTGGTTTCTTTTTTCAAACGGTTTAATGTCAGTTCCTTTCAATAAAATTGTTTCAGAAATTGAAACTGAATGGACTGAAGTGTGAGCTAATGCTTGGCCGGTCCTCCTCAAACTTCTAGCTCGTGCTAGCTGTCTACCTGCTGGCATACCTGCCTTGTCCTTTTGCTTTCAATCTTAATCTGTGTCTATCAAAGACTGAAATCAAAATTTTGCTTTTCGTGTCTAGTGCTTACCTACTGGTCCTTTACCAGCTGATCCAAAACCTCTCTGTGGTGGAGGGGCTTTGGATCAGGCACTTGGTATGACACAGAAAAATGTCAGTGTAAGCTTGGAGGATATAGCAGGTGGGTGTAGGAACTGGAATTATTTTAACACTGCTTTGCCTGCAATGGATGGGAATTTATTGCTGATTTTGATGAAAGCTGATGTGTGGCTTTGCTGGGAACATTTGGAAATCCTCTCCACAGTAGGATTTATGGACATGATCAGGTCCCAGACAGCCTTGTGCATAACTGCCTCTTCACATCACAAAAGTGTAACTGAACTGTAAATGGTTTTCACACCAATTATTTCCCTCTTGTTTTTGAATAGAACCGGGAGGGGGGTTGTTTATCCCATTTCCCTGGTGCAGCTGAAACTCAGAGCAGCAAGCTTGTGCTGAAGCTGTTGTTTCCTCTGCATGTTTCCCATAAGGAGGCCAAGGAGTGTGAGATTTGTGATTCAGTGTGTGGCTTTGTCACATGCCTACCCAGGCTGAAAATGATAGATATCTTGGTGCTGTCTCACTTCAGGTTGGGTAAGTATATTTTGTTTGTTGCTTTTGTAGGATTTTCCTTTAAGTTGGGCTTCTTAAATGAAGAGCAGCAATATTTAAGCTTCTGTGTAAATAAGCAGAGAATCCTGGCTTCATCTTGTCTAATCTGTTTAACCTTCATCAACCCAAATATTTACTTACTCTAGGCATTGAATATCCAGGCAGTTTAATTCTGGTGCTAAAATTCATGCCCTGAGAATGCTGTAGATTGACTAATCCTGCAGAATTCCCAAAATCCCTGTCTGTATAAATAAACTTCCTATATGAAGGATTATAACTAAATGCCATGAATTCAGATCAGCAAAGCAGAAGTACAGCAGTTGGCCCATTTCTTCTGCTGCTCACTTATGTATTTTTATAAGGTTATTCATCTTAGTCTAAATAGATGTGTAATGAAAACTGCAAATAATGAAGCATGATGTTGTCACATACTGTATGAAGAAAGTTTAACCCTCTGCCTTTTATCAGTTTTCCAATCACCATCAGCTTGATTTACGCAGACTGTTGGAATTGTTATTCCTTTTGGGTATGGCATTTCTGGTGAATCTGTGGGGTTTTTTGTCTTTGACTTCTTCCTGCAATTGTGCAATGTGAAGAGCTCATTAAACAGTATCAGAGATACAAAATTTGTGGCTCAGTTGCTGAAGGCATCCCCACCCCTCCACAGGGACATTCCCCCAGCTGCAGAGCAGAGCCCACAGCATCTGGATTTATCAGCACTAGCACTGACATCTCAAGACTGGTGTGCTGTGTCCACTGCAGGCAGCACTTCCAAGACCTCTGTGTAAGCCTGTTGGTGTAGGCATGGTGCAAGCAACCTTCTGAGCAGCTAGGCTTCTGTCCTGTTACTGCATTAATTATCTTTGTGAAAGATTGAAGTGCAGACTTATTTGGGATCCTTGTTTTGGAGGAGTTCTGTAAATATCCCATCATGTTGCCCTGTCTATTACTGGACGTTGTTCCAGAGTTATGAAGGCTGTAAAGCACCCAGGGGACAGGAGTTAATTTGGCTATTTTAAATGGAATAACTAAAAACAACGAGAACAAGTTACAGAAGTACAATCAAAACTGTTTACAGAGGACTTCACAACAGCACTGGTCATTAGGTTCATGAGAGGTTAACGTGTACTATCTGAGAATTTTGAGAGTAGACTTGCAAAAATTAAATAACAGGATAGCCAGCATGATGGAATTGTTCCTTATTGGCAGGGAAGGGTCCCAGCCAATTTTGCTGTTTTTTGCTTACAAGAATTCTGTGTAGCAGTTGGATACTAGAAGGAAGAAATTGCTCAGCTGCTGCAATATCAGGAACATATCTAGCCTGGAACATGTGCTGCTCATGGCCACTGGGTCCTGACAGATAATTCTGTTTTCTGCAAAAGGACTAGAACTAGGGGAAGAATTGCACCTCATTTTATGTGCCAACAGCCTCTGTGGGGAAATTCCTTCTCAGTTCCATGCTGGGTTAGTCAGAATTTACAGTGTATCTGGGTAAGAATCACTGCAGTTAGGCTGCTAATCTCATTTCTGTCCTCAGATAAGATTGTTTTCAGAGTAATTGTCTGTTTGCTCCCCCTTCTGAGTCTAATCAGAGTGGATTGTGCCAATACCTCCTGGTGCAGAGGAACTTGGATGTTGATTGCCCTCAAAAGAAAGAGAAAATCCTCAGTGTATATTTAATGTAAACTTCGGTTTTGTTACATGTTCACAGGAAAATCATCTGGAAATAACTTGCTCAGACGTGTCTTGGGCTTTTCATAGCAACATATTTGCTCTTGTTTAAAGTCTAGGTTTAGTCAGGCAAGTGCATGTAGTGCATGCTGTGGTGAGTTTTTCAAAAGATAATGCTGTGCACCAGCAAAACTGGTATTTTTTCAAGCCCTGGGATAGAGCAAGTTCATGTCTGCAGAGAATGCATACTCTTAGGTGCTCCAGCCAGCAAATAAATCTGAACAATTAATGCTTTTTTGCCTTATTTCAAAGCAAATTGCAGGAGTGGGTGGATTTTGCTGGTGGGTATAAAGGAGACGCAAAGATATTAACTTATCATGTATCTTTCAAGTTGTGACTAGAACTTGTCTCTTGATGTGCTTACCTGAGGAGCTGTGCTTTTTGGTGTCTTTGTAGAAGTGAGCACAGCACAGGTAATGCAGCGCTCCGGTGAGACAGAAATGATGTGTGCTGCCCATGTTAAACAGGTGACAAAAGTGAGACACTGATGTACCATGGGCTGCTGTGGAATTGCCAAAGCTGTGTAGGTAGGGTCCGTGCCAGAGCCAGCACTGCTAGTGATTTCTGGTCTGGATTACCATCGCCCAGCTCCAGCCACCAGCACTGTATGAAAAGCAAGACATAGTCCTGCCCTTAGTGGTGTTGGTGCTGTAGAGATGCTGTCTGGCGTGATCAGACCTGTATCTCTGGATAGTCTGAGGGATCTCTAGGGCTTTTGAGTGTGATACCTAAAGCAAGCTCAAAGGGAAAGGGCATACAACTGAAGAGAGAGCTCAGAGCTGCTGAACTTGCATGGCTTCTGTGTGAGAACCGCTGAGACTGTCTGATTCAATCAGGCTTGAAGGATGTCGAATGAAGCAGGTTCTTTCAGGCACAGGCAAATGTCATCTTGGGGACCTTGAATTTGGTACAGCCACAGCTGCTTCTAGCCTAATGTGTGCTTGGTGTGCTTAGTGTGGATATTCTCTAAAAATTTTATTGCATATTTTGCTGCTTCCTGCTCCATTAGACTTCAAATCACTAATTGTAGTGGTAGTTTAATGGTTACAGTGTTTCTTTTAGCAGAAACTGGAACCACTTTCCATTTGCTGGATGACTTAACTGATGTTGCTTTCTGTACAAAGAGAGAGACTTGCAGAAACAGAGGAAGAGAAATAGAAAAGCTGTTTTTACCTTTGCCTATATTGCACTGAAGAGGTGCCAGAGACAAGGTTTAGAAAAGTGTTTCTGGAACTGGAAGTAATACAATGACATCAGGACAAGCAGTAAATAGAGCCTTAGATATGCAGGATGGTGTTGCCATCCTGCTGCCTGCAGAACTCGAGTTCATCTCCACACAGAGCTGCAATATCACCTTACTCAGACCTAGCTGTGGTGTGTTTGATTTGGGCCTGCTGCACGTGCCACAGATATCAGTGCCCAGCAGGAGAACTTGTGGTCTTGAAAGCCCCTTCGTATAGTTTGTGGCCTCATGCAAAGGAATTTTTTTGTTGTTTTCTTACCCTTTCTCCATTACATGTGTTACTTCTTACGGTTTTTGTTGTGATGATATTTTTTTTTTTCACTTGAAGCATATTTTTGACACCCCTTGGTCCTTTAATGGGCTCACATGTTATCAGACATCACAGCTCTACATACATTAACTGTGCTTTGTTATCTGGATTTCTTTGTGAACCATTCATATTCCAGGATCTTGTCTCCAGCTGTTATTTCTCTGTAATGATCCTGAGGAGAGTGTTGCAATTTACTCAGCTACTTCTGCTGGCATAGCACTCCGGAGCCATCCCTGATTGGATGCACCTCTCCCCATGTTGTGGTGCTGAGGGTGAAGTTGCACATTAAGGAGCTGTTGGCTGATTTATGGAAAGCACACTTTTGGAGGCTGGGAGCAGATTTCTCTGGAGGGGCTGGTGAGCTGTAGTCCCTGCCTGCTCCCTTTCTCCAGCGTTAGCCCTGTGCAGTGCCAGCGGTGCAGGATGTCACCCTGGCTCTGCTCCCTCACCTCCCTCAGCTCATGGCTCCATCTGCCCTGTTTAATGCTACCCTCCCATCTTGCACCCACGGTTCTGCTTGTTCAGTCCACAGCAATGATTTTTTGAAGCCATAACTCTAAATATCTGTCTATAACCCACTCATGCTGGACCTTGGACTGGCCCACCAGATTTCAGAGTGATAAGTCACAGTTACTCTTTAGCAAAATTGCAAGGCTGGTCTTTGACTCCTTTAAAGTACCTGTCCCTGTCTAATCTGGGCATTCTCTGATGAGTGGGGTCTACCTTGAAAATTTATGGAAGTACTTAATTAAACCAAACACTAGCAAAATAAGTATAGCATCAATCTATCACAAGTTACTACTATGGCTTTCGTCAGCTACCATAAAAAGCTTTTCTAGACTCTATTAACAAGTGAGCACAAGAGATGTCACCAAGCTGTCAGGCCCAGACTGTCAGCCTGGTCTTGCCATGCTCAGGAGTACATGATGTGACTGAGGAGTTCCTCTATCAGAGTTGATCTGAGGACAAATCTCCTCTTTGACGCCTCCAACTGCTATGCTGCCTTTCAGTAGCAGTTGGAGAGGTTGAGGTAGTTGAGAATTCACCATAAACTAGTTCTGCTCAGCTATAAGAATAACCATGCATAGTGTGAACACGGGTAACAAGTCAATAGCTTTAAGAGAGATCACATAGAGAGATGTATTGTTGAGGCCAACAACAAATCCATGTGGGAAGCATAGTAACAAAGGGCAAAAAATAAAAGAAAAAGAAGAAATATTTCACTTGTAACCTCTTAGATGGGTTGCAAGATTTGTCTCAATTTTTTTATGGGTCTTCAATTATCTATGATAATGATCTTTATTTGGTTGGATTAATCCTCAGAAGCTCTGTGCAAACTATGGACAAACTTTACCTACATACACACCATTTCAGTTAAGATGGCTCCAGCTTGGAAATTGGTAGAACTACAGCTGATTTCAGTGAGAGATGTGGAAGGCACTAGCCTGCTTTTGAAAGAGAACTCCAGCAGAAATTATTTTGTGTGAATGGGCACTTGAGTCCTACAGGACGCTTCCACCACAGAAATTCCCTTTTCCCCTTAAAGCATAAAGATCAGGAGAGAGGAAATAAGTTTTTAACTAATTAAAGGAGGCATCAACAGCACATGGGAAAACACACCTAACAGAAAATGGTTCAGGTGATCTGGGAAGTCAGGATTCCTTTGAAGTGAAGCCAAATGTAAACTTTCTGGTTAAAACATGTCACAGTCTTTCCAGGGCAGAGTTTCTAGCCTTGCTTCCTATTAAGCACATCACGTTGTGAATATTTAAGGCTGGCTTGTGCCTTTGGGTATTTCTCAAATGACAGATGCTAGAGAGCCCTCCTTTATTCTGTTGAATACTAGAAAGGGGCCCAGTTTATCTTGTTTTTCCAGATTTATTTCTGTTCCATTGCTCGCACTAGGTCTGTTAGTAGTATCACACCAGTGGTGAATCACAGCACTGGCAATATTTGAAGCCCCACAGTTCACAGGTTGTTCCTAGTGAATGCCCTGTCTGCCTGAGCTCCATTCCAAGAGAATTGTGGCAGCCAAAGTCTAGATGGAGGCCCATCTTCCTACTGTATCCTTGTGCAGGTGGGATCATGACTGCTGCTGCTATAATTAGTACTGAGGTCTCCATAGGTTAAAGAACATACATACAAGTTTCAAGAGAAGCCCTGGCTTCCCAGAGTTAGGAGTGCTGGTAAAATGTGGCTGTGGGTCCCAAAAGCATTCATCTTTGCCTCAGGGCAACTTCTAGGAGAATCCTTCAGTAGCAGGGAGGAAGGGAGAAGATTGATGCTCTGTTAGGCTTCTGTGTTAGAAATGCTGGAGTAGAAGTTCCCCAAGAACCTTTTGGTAAGGACCCTGATTCCTCCAGTAATTTTTGTGCTCTGTCTTCAGCCCTTGCTGCCTCTGAGATTTATACCTGAACAAAGACTTTGGTCACCCCGTTCAATAATAAAAATTGGCATGTAGGTTCCTGATGGTTTTTTGCTTCATATTTGCTTCTGCTTCCCATCATCAACAGCAGTAAAGTGCCATGGGGTGAAAATCAGCACTAATTTGGGAGTTAGATTGCCTGTGTAATAAGCTTCTCTGTTATTCTTTGGCAGGAACAACAGCTAATATAAATTTTCTGCTGTCACTTCTGCATGGGCCATGTACTAGCATCAAAGTTAATCCCTCAAAATTATGTTCCATTATAAATCTCTCTCCACAAATGAAGTGGGTGCAATTAGGCAGAGAGGTCCAGAACCATTACCAAAGGAAAAAAGCTCTGAAGGACAAAAACAGTCTGCCTGTGCATCACAAAATGATATAACACCTTGCCAGCAACCTCCAGAAAACAGAAGCTCCTTGGCCACAGTGTTCTTGGGGCTTGTTTGGCACTGAAAATTATGTTCTGAGTTGACCAGAACCGAGTTCCACCTTTTTGTAAGTACAAGGTGTAGGATCTTAAAAGGATTTTGAAGCAATTTGTGTCAGTTCTCCCTTATTTCTTTTCTTCCAAAAACACACTGAATGTTTAATGTCATTATTCCTGCCTGAATCCTGGGAATTCAGAAAAGATCATCAAGACCTTAGTAACAGGCTGAAAAAATCCCCAGCATATTTAATTAGAAACTATTCTTTTGATGTTTGGGTTGATTTTGAGGCTTGTTTTTCATCAGGTTACTCTTGGGTAACCCTCTGTATTCAGAACAACTTCCCTGCTTTCATGAATGTCAAAGACCCTCAAGGTTTGAATGTACTGGTGTGGTTAAATCACTTTCATTTTTAAAATTTCATGTTAAATTATTTTTGGTTAGGGGAAATGAAAATACCCCTTTACTGTAACATTCTGACTACTCTGGGCAGGGCTGTAAAATGATGGACTTCTTATACCCAGTTAAGAAACACTAAGCTTAATATTTATGTTTGCTGAAAGTTCCTTCTTCCTACTTTTTACAGGGAGATGATAAGTGCATTAGTTCCTGGGGATGAGGTTTGTTGGGGTTTGTTTGTTTGTTTGTTTGTTTTGTTTTGTTTTTTGGAGTTTTGTTCATTTGTTTGGTTGGTTTTTGTGTTGTTTATTTGGGCTTTTTGGGTTTTTTTCTTGTTGTTTGGGTTATTTTTATTTTGTTTGGTTTGGGTTTTTTCCCCTTCTGGAATAATCCTTAAATATATTAAGGTTTCTATTCTTGGGGAACACAAACTCTCTTAGTTCCTGATTGTTTCCTTTGGAGAGCTGAGCAAATGCTACCACGTTTACATTGAGAATGGCACGGGCTCTGCAGAGAAGTGAGAAGTTTGTTCCAATGTTCAGTAGGGAGAGTGCCCTATTAAAAGTCCCATATGTGTGTGGCTACAAGTATTGAGTGATATCTACCCTTTTCTAAGTGTAAAGCTTTAGAGATATTGCAAATCCCCTATAAAGTCATTCAACTTAACTTTACTCAGACTTTTAAAATCAAAGACGATGATAATATTTTGCTTTGGTTTCTGTTCAATGCAAACATTCTGAAAGGTTTTACTTTGAGCAATGTTTAGTATTTCAGTTTGAATTTGATAGAAATAATTTCAGAAAATCTGCAAAAATGTCTCTCTGCTTATATGGCAGTCAAACATGAGTTACAATGCCAGGACAAAGATGAGGTAGACATGGGAAGCTGCATCCAGTTTTTGTCATAAGAAGCTCAACACAGTAATCTGGTTTGCCAGGGAAAGCCCCTTTATTTTGTTCATATCTGGCCTGTTGAGCAAAGGTGGGAAATAAATTCATAAATGAGAAGGTCTTGCATGCAAAATATTTACTATTCTGCCCATCAGTCATTCATCTCCTTGTTAATTTCAAGTGTACTAGAGGTCTGCTTGGCATGCTCTTGGCTCACTTCTATCCTTTTCCATGGCAACAGGATCTGTGTGTCCTCCTCCAACTTACATAACCTTCGGTGGGCTCAAGTCTCCTTCAGGCTGCTGTGCTCTCTGAGCTGGGCATGCAATCATCACTGGCCCTTCTTGAGAATCCAGTGGCTGCTCACTCCAAAAAAGCCTCCTTGACAGCTCTTGCTGTGTTTTGTCAAGTACCAGGGGGAGCTTGCAGCATGTGTTTACAGCCTGCATGTGTTGCTCTTCTCCACTTTTCCTATGAGTTTTTGCAAAGTGTTTTCTCCAAGCATGCTAAAATGTCTAAGGAAAGGGTCAAAGTTCTTTATATATTAGAGTAAAATTGGGTTGAAGTCCTTTCTCTTTTAGAGTAAAACAGGGCTGAGGTCACCACCCAATTCTTAGTGTTGTCAATTATGACTTACTGCATCTTTTGTCAGCTACATGTGAGAAAAGTGTAGGGAAACTAACTAAGGTTTTTGTAGTTGATAGAATCTCCAACTGTGGCACTGAACCACAGAGTAAAAAGCCGACTAACAATGCACTGACGTCAGGCTGCCTTGATGTGACTGAGAGAGTTTTTGTCTGTGAAGACAAATACTGGAATAAATCACTCTCTGGGTTTTAAAAACTGTGGTGGTTTTGGCCTGGTTTCTGAACTTGGGGATAGACAAAGAATTGCAACACAGCATCTCATTTTCAAACTGATTTGACCAACCAGCAACAGGGTCCGATATGTGCTGGAGTCTACAAATCTTGACAAGGCCCAAACCAATTAATTACAGTTGATAGCTGATGCTGGAATATGGGCCATGTCAATCACAGGAATGGTTTCCTCCTGCTGCTGTACCAGAACAGCTCCAGGTTGATGTTTGGGGTGACAGAGAGAGTTCAGCTCTCACACCAGACAGCTTGAGTGGTGAATAGCTTTCGTACGCAGAATCCATCGTCTCTCGTGAGGGATGTGACTGTGAAGTAGCTGACTTCTGAAAACAAGCTTTCTGCAGATACTTTTTCCACCCAACAACAAAGGTCTTGTTTGGGAATGCTTTTTGGCTGCAGTCTTTGCGACCCCCCTGGGAAATGCACTGTGCATTTGACTTGCACTCACCAAAGGAAAAAGTGAAAGTAACACAGCTGTAGTGATTTACTACGAAGTTTTGAGGCTAATTGCCTCATATGTTTAATTAATAACTGACACATTCTGTCCCTCAAAGAGCTTGGAGAACTTCCATCTGGACCCCTAGTGATTACAGCCTGGAAGCCATCCCTGTAATTAAGGAGCAGGCTATAGGAGGCCTGTTCCCATTATGGGCAATTATTGTGCTTACTACTTTTCCCCTCCTTTCTTACAAAAAGACTGAGAAAATAGGGCTCAAAGACTAATCTGACATAAAACCCTGACTAAAGAGGTGCTTTGTGCTACCCCATGGTAGAATGATGGGTTATGTTTTGGTGCCAGCACTCTTTTTTTCGGCAGGCTGTCAGGGGACAGGTTCTCCAAAGAGCAAAATGTGTCTTACACCACACTGAAGGACTTCTTGGTCAATATTAACTGCCAGTGCAAGAAGAGGATTTTTGCAAAGAACCAGGCAACTGAGTATTCCTACTGTTACTTCTCTATCTCTCCCTCCCAACTTTAGACTTCCACTGGGTTTGACAGCTGCTCATCTGCAAAGACTCTGGCTAGCTCAGGAGCCCTCAGAGTAGAGGATGCTGTGTCTTTAAGCCTTCCATACAGTGCTGAAATGTTATGACAGAGCATCTCACAGGGGGATGCGGTTTCCATGGCAACCCCACACTGTAAGATAAGCAAACTGGATTATTTTTTTTCCTGAGAGGTTCAAGAGCAAGGAAGGAATGAGGCGATCTGTCAGCAGGCAAGACTTGAAAAGAGGAAACCATGTCCATTAATCCTGTAGCCCTGGCTGCTTTGTGTTTTAATTAGAGAATGTTATTATGGCAGAAAGCATGGGTGCCTCACCCTGTTATGGGTTTTTGAGGACTTTTTTGTTTGTTTCTCTTTTTATATCTCAAATTAATAAAAGGGGGGTGGGGGGGTGGTGGCTGGGGAGAAGGAGGAGGAAAGAAGCTTTACTAAGGCATAAAATGAAGGTCTGATATAAAGTGCCTCAGGATCCCTGTTCCAGAGCTTGTATCCCAAGACAGATATAGGAGGTAGTGGAAATGAATCTGCCATTCTCAAATTGAGAGTACATCTTCAATTCTTTTTTTTTTTTTCTGTCTTGCTGCTCTGTTTAGCAAAACTGGAAATCCCTCATACTCCCTTGCATCCTGCAAGTGTAACCGTGTGAGTGTGGAGTAAAGCAGGGGAGCTTTGACTTCTTGTTGTCTTCCACAGCCTGCCCAGAGGCATTATACATCAACCTTTATTACAGAGCTATACTGCCTTGCCTTGCCTTGGTTTTGGGCTAGTTGATAACTTTGGGATCCTTACATGTAACTAAGTTACATATAACTAGTAACCCTTACATGAGAAATGCTCCTGTTCCCCAATGCCACCACCAGTGAGAATGCAGGACACTGTGCATGCTGAGAGATGGAAGGACAAGGAGGGGCACCGCTGCAGCCCAACGTGAGAAGGCAAGCTCCCACACAGGCTGCAATGGCATCTTAGTAATCAGATAATATCTTGGTAGCAGCTAGTGCACCAGCTGGGTAGGAAATTGTGCTGGTCTTGTACATGTGCTGTGCGTAGGAGTTGATTATGGAAAATATTTTGACAACCTTTATTATTTTCCAACACTTGTATGTGTTACCAGAAAATTAGAGTTAAAGTAAATGTTAACCCAACAGCAGTCTTGTCTGCATAGTTTCCATGTCCATCCTTTATGGAGAACTCCCTGCTCCTTTGCAGGGGATTAGAGCCCACCATAAATCTTCATGTGGAATGAAAAGAAAGTTACTCTAATCCTTTCAGAAAGAAATATGCAAAATCATTAATTTCTACTTTCCTAGAAGCAGCAGTATCCCAGTCTGTTTTTCAGGGGCTGGTGCTTACAAGGAATTCTTGTAAATGTAGTTCTCCCTACTTTCCTGTCAATGTCTTCTTCAATGTCCATGAAGAGTTCAGCAAAGCAAGGTGCAGAAAGAAGAGGGCCAAACAGCCTCAGTACCATTGTTCTGGATTTGAGTACCTCCCACCCAAAATAATTTCCTCGTATGGGTACAATCCATGCAGCAGGAACAGCTGTTAGCAAAGTTTGAAGTTGTGGGCCAAGCACATGTGATACTTCGTGTGGGAATTTAAGGTTAGGGCAGAACGATACTTAGACCTTTGTTGAATGAGCCATCAAATGCTGTAATTGGCAATAAACAGGGTTACAGGCAACTTAATTTCTTTGGAGACTGCTCTCTTTATTCCTTTTTTTTCTGGTTGCATAGACAAATTCAACACTTTGGTGTTGATATCAGCTTTATTTGATGTTTTGAGTTAGGCTGCCTAGAGCTGACTTTTTGGTTGTACTAATAAAGAAACTGCTTTTGTCAGCTTAGATCAGTTGTACTTCACTGCCAGCACCAAGCGGACATGTGGCAGGATGGCTTTGTGATGCTGGTGGCTGGGGCAGAGTTGGCCAGCACAGTTTTCTCTGTCCCTCACCCTCCTCTCAGGACCTGCTGTGCCTGCCTGTGCCCTACCAGGAGAACCCCTCACACATCTGCTGCCTAATGGGGGCTTCTCAATTCACGCCTCTCTGTGGTCTTCATAATTTGCCTAGGACTGTGTGTTGTTAAAGCCTTGAGCATTGCTTGGGTTTATTGTCCCTTGAGGCTCTGCCAGATCTGAATCGCTGCCAAACAAAATTATTCCACCTGCTTCTTGGCTCTAAGCATCTAATCACCCAAGCCCAGCAGAGTTTTGTTTAGAGAACAGAAATAATTGCGGTGCTGCGCTGGTTCCCAGCAGAGCCAGCGGTGTCCATGTCACCCGGTGAGCTGGGGAATGAAGGAGTAGCTGCAGGCCTTGTTCGGCTTGTTTCTCATGGGAATATTTCTAGGACTGTCATAGGGCTCTCCTGGGTCTGCCCCAGCCTTTTTGGTCAAAATTAGTGCCCCTGAATTTATGGTGGAAGGGAGCAGCTGGAGAGTATTAGGCTCTGCTCCAAGTGTGATTTTGAGCAGGCCAGTGCCTCACAGCTAAAGCTAGATGTTTTAACCGATTATTTGCTGACTCATCACTTCTCCTGGTTTCTTTCCCACACCATTTTTAATGCCACACCCCTCTTCCTGGAGATAATGCATTACTTGTGCATCTCAGTTGTTCATTCTTGGATAATTCTTCTAGCTAGTTCTGTTTCACACTCATTTCTTCTCTCAGTTTTGCTCAGCACCCCAGAGGTACCCCAAAATTGGACTTTTGATGATCCAGATGTACCCCTTCCAACTCAGTATATTCTATGATTCTATAGTAGATTGATTTCTGACCATGACTGGAAAACAAAATCTTTTAAATCAACTAATGTTATCTGTCCAAAGTTTTTCTTCCTTCACCTGCTTGCCAGCCAAAATCCCTTAAACTTTTTAGGAAAAATTCAGGTCCTTAAGTTGTGAAGCCCTTCTCACCTTCTTAGTTCAGGTGGTCCTGAATTAAGTCTGTGTACTCGTACACACTAAAGAACTTAATACTGTTTTAGGGTCAATAATAGCTGACTTGGAGGAATTTTGCTTACTGCTATTTTCATACTATCTTAGCTGGGAAGTCATTTATACTTAGAATCAGAGTTCTGCTTCTCCCAATAAAGAACTGCCTCCAAGAGGCTGGTTTAGTGGGGCTGCCCTGGGTACACAGAGACCAAGCCTTGCAGAGTGGAAGTGCAGGGATTTCTGGGCAGCCAGAGACCTCTGAGCTCTCTGTTCTGATGCTCTCTGTACTTACTGTCTTCAGTTTCCCTGGCTCATGGAAGCATTGCAAAGAGAGAATACACATAAAATACTGTAATCCTGGTGCAGTAAAGCAGTGCACAGTCTTGAAGCAAACTTGCATGTGTTTTGTATTTAATTTCAACACATGCCATACTGGTGCATCCTATTTACATTCAGGTCTGTTTTAGACATCCGGCATAATTCAAGAGCACTGTAGCTCTGAATGCATGCAATAAAAATATTTTCATACTCTTTTCTAGAAAATAATCCTTGGGTCTGCAGTTTGCCAGTTTGTGGTAGCTTCAAAGCTTTTCCTAGAGTACAGAATTTTTTGAAAAAGGAAAAATGTCTGGGAGCTGTATTCATGTTCTACGAGTCCTAATAATAAAAGAGCACTAATTTCTTTTAAACCTCTCCAAGCAATTTCCCCAAAAACTTCCCTGTCCACAATAGTTAGTTGAAGCTCATTTGAATGTATCTGTGCTCTTTAACAACACACTGAAGAAATATTTTGTTGCTAGGACAAGCCAGGACCCTAAATTAAATTAGATGAAAAAAACTAGCTTGATATGTTTCATGACATAAATGAAAGATGCTTTGGGAAAAACAGAGAGGCAGTATTCCTGGATAAGGCCTCAGCATGAAAACTTGAACAGCAAATGAGTTTATTATTGAAGACAAGTACATCAAAGCCAACTTGACTGAGAAATTTTTTGGCCTAACCTACAGTTGTTGTCTTTGCTATTATTAAATGTCAAGTGTTGGTGAGCAGCTAGGAGATCTGGATTTCCCATCTAGAGTTTTTTAAATCTGATGTAAACGGTCTTGGTTTCAAAACCCCCTTGATCTTTGCATTAAGCCTGTATGACTTAAGTGAACCCCAGACCTCAGGCTGGCCTCTGGGATGACTTTCATTCTCACAGAGTGATGGTGCAGAGCCACAGAAAGTGGGGAGGCACCAGCTGGAGGAGAAAATGACCTCGGGGTCTTTGGATTGAAGGTTAGAGAAAAAGAAATAGAGCATTTCTCTAAGACAAATATTTTCTTTTGACTGTTCCAGTTGATGACATATGTAGGGGGAAAAGGCTTTCTTCAGACAGAGCAGAGACCATGTTTTGCCTCTATTGACTTCTTACTAACATCAGACCATAGAAGTCTTTGAGATAAGTTTATTTTCTGCAATTAAAAACAATTAAATGAAGCTGGGAACTGGTCCTGATTTCCCTGCTGCTAAAGCCTCTCTATGACCAGGGCAGAGTTTTTAGATTTAGAAAAATTCTGAGACCTTTTTTTCACAAAAACTGTTCAACTTGAATTTTTATGTCTTTGGGAGGTGGAGTGAGGAAGGGAGCCTGCCCAGTTTCACGCACATTCATTGATTAACAACGCTGTAGTGCTCAGCTCTTCCCAGACGTCTAAAATCATTGTAAATAATTGGGTTAAAGTCAGAATTTATCATACTTAGTTAGCCCAGATCTAATTGTTCTTTCCAGAACTGTTTGCTGAATTGCTTGGCATGTCTAACCTTATCGGCCCCGTTAACTTCTTATCCCCATTTGACAAATCTAATCTCTGTCTACTTCTGCAAGGAGAGAGACAGGACTCCTTAGAGACTTCTGTGGCTTGCTGTGCAGCCTGCCAACAGGCATCCCAGAAACTATTGGGAAGATGCTTGCAGCTGCTGGAGAAGATTTGGAAGGGTTTAAGGTTTCATGGGCATGGAAAGCAGGGTTTCTTGTCAAGACAGTTTACTCATTTACTCATTTTTATCTGTTTAAAAAACAAAAAAAAGTCTGCTAAGGTTAACAGATGTCAGCAGTCAGAGATTGCTACATAGAGCCTAGGGCGAAGGGTATAGATGGTGTTTTGTGTCTTTTACAACCCACACCATTATATCTTGCTGGAGACATTTTCCTCTAAGCTTATAAAATCACTCTTGGCTCTAGTTATTTTCTGAGAGTATGACTGAACCACTTTACAGGAAAACACTTAGTGTTGTGCTTGAGTTGCACACTGGGGACCTGAGATTTCCCTCCCTCATAAAGCAGAAGTGACACCACCAAAGCAAACGGAGCCACAGGGTTGTGAAACTGAAGTCAGCCAGCAGAAATCCAGCCTGTATTCTGTAGTGTATGCTCATTGTTGGCTATTTTTGCTATGAGAAGTTTTTGTGAAAAGGAGGGCAGGGAGGACATAGGAATATGCAAGGCCAGAAGGACGTTCTTTGAGGATTTTAAGGAGTTTGCAAGCACATGCTGAAGAGCTAATATCTGCCACAACTGGGAGAAGAAGTTGGATGTCCTCCTCCCCTGTATGTTTGTGTGCATAATTTTACATAATTCATGTTCTGATGCATAATGCTGTCATTTACCACCCTGGCTTCTGGTGTGCTTGGCTCAGCTCAGTGAATTGGAGGATGTTGTTATCCTCAGATGGGAAGAGGCTCATCTTGTGCACACGTTCAGTTCGAGGCACCTTTAGAGGGTAGCTGTCCTTCCATTGGGTGTGATGATCGATAAGTGCTTGATTTGCTGTACTGCCAGTTGGGACTCTAACTTTGTGTACTTCAGCCTGCTCAGAAAGGCAAGAGCTTAGTAGTTGGTTCGGATTTTCAAAAGGGATGTTTGCCCGGATGCGAGCATTTCCCCTGAGATCTCTTGTTCACAATGGAGCTCTGCGTCAGAGCCGGGGCTTGAGGCCCCAGGGATGGAGCCTGGCCAGCAGCGCTCGGCCCTTCCCTCTGCCGCCTCTCTGCATGACTTGGCACCCTGAGATCGCCTGTTTGCTGTCCAGACTGCGTGGACCCAAATGCAAACCTGAAACCACAGTTTCAGTGTAGCCTCAAATCCAGCTCTGTCCTGGGCTGCTGGCTCTGCTGATGGCTGTCCTCTCTCCGGCAGCACCCACGGGTGTTCCCTCTGCAGGTATGGCTGGGGCAGAGGCCCAGAAGTCTCTTCTCCTGCCTAGAGGAGGGCAGAAAGAGGGAATAAATACAGTGTGTAACTGCCTATGTCCCCTTTGACTGTGCCTGTGGAGCGTTCCAGGGCTGGGCTATGTCTCTTTTTAACTTTTAAATCAACAGTTTCTCACTGGTGCGATGTCACATTGATGTGGCTGCCCACAGACTCCAAAGGTCATATTCCTCTTCCAGAAGATGCTGATGGGGATAACAGCCACTGTCCCCAGCCTCTCTAAAGTGCCTGGAAGCCCCCATGGTGCTTGTGCTAGGAGAGGAGGCATCAAACTCAACTCAGTTCTGCCTAAGCTGGCCAGGGTGAAGCGGCATAAAGCTACAGGAGGGGCCGGGCAGTCTTTCAAATTCAGAGGCAACATATGGGATGAAAGAGAGGAGAGAAAGCAAGAATTGCCCATGGAGCAAATCCAGTGTCTTGTGAGAGAGCAAAAACTTCAGACTTTCCAGTGAACTTCATACAGACCTATGTCTGTCTCTTTTCTTTGATCTGGCTCTCCTTTATACTACATACTTTTGAACAAAGACCATAGGGGAATAGAAATCTCCTTGCATTGCAGGATACTCTGCTATCCCTTTCTGCTCTCCATGAAATAAAGTCATTAGATGTTTTGCCTGAGAAACTGAGGAATTTAAATATGTGGGGTTTACAGCCATGTTGATTCAGTGTAGCTGTTAGCTACACCTGAATGGTTCCCACAGGATGGGAAAAATTGCTGGCGAAAAGAGACTTTGTGTTCAGGGGCAACAGGAGGTTGTTTGCATTCTGACAGCACCATACTGATGGATACCTGTAGCTGTGGTCTGGGCATCCAAAAATTATATCCATAAAGGATAGATCTGATTGTTAGAACCAAGGGAGCTCTGCAGAAAATTGTAGCAATGTAGTCAGTTGCTGTGGCTGCATACACGGATGGCTCTCTGCTTCCTCCAGCTCCCTTAAGTGGGAATTGAGGCAGGTTTCCTCTCAGTAATGTTTAAAGCACTTCCCTTGGGACAGATTTCCCCTTGCGTTCATTCTGGTGTGCGCATTATCACAGATTTAACATCTTGGAGAAGAAAACCCCAGGTTTGTTTATTCCTATCTACCCTATCAGACAAAGGCTTTAGCTCATGCTCATCTGTGGCCAAGAAGTGTGAAGTTTGCTTTTGCAGCATGGCTTGGTACTGGTGTGGCCCATGAAGTGGAGCGAGTCCCTGCAGTTTCTGGCTGCCGTGAGGGACCGAGCTGGCACGTGGGTGTCATCAGGTGTGAGGCTGCAGCTCAGCACAGCCTTGGCACATCAAGGTCACCACCTTGGCTAAGTCAGCACAGAGTTTCTTTCCATTGTCCTATTGCCATAAGTTATGATACATTTGCAGCTAAATCTACCAAGTTTGGAGTACCTCGTGGCAGCCCTGCAAAGGCTTTCCTGTCTCTGCTTTTGTAGCAATCACATTAAAACCAGCTCCTCCTGACCAAGTGAGAATCAGAATGCTTCGAGCTCTGCCAGCTTCTCATAGCTGTGCTCTGTTAGCTCCAAATATTCTTTGAACATGATCTTCTTCAAAGCTGCTTTTCAGGTAGGTGAGTTGAAAACCAGGAGAGATTACCACGGGGTGTTTTTTTCCTCTCTCATTTTGAGAGGAAGTTTGAATTCAAAATGTTTTGACCAGCTTTGTTTTCATAAAAGAGTCACCAAATGTAGCTGTGTTCTCTTTAGTATAAGAAAGGTAAAAAGGATGCAGAGCTTTGACAGTTATCTATCTGCTGATTGCCACATGTACCAAGTGTCAGGATGAGATTGATGGCCTTAGAAAATAAATCCACTGAGGCAGGAAGAGTACCTTCCTTTGCTTTTTTACAATGCTAAGTGTGTGTATTGTCTGTGCTGAGCCAGTGCTGAATAATAATGACTGTAGTTAGTGTCTAAGCTAGGGGAAGCCAGGACTCCAGCCAGCCTGAGGTTAGGAGCTCTGCTGATTATTCAGTTTAGTTTGAGCCAGCAATACACATTTTGCCTAAATGCCTGAGTCTTTTCTTCCCAATTATTTTGAGGTCTAGTAGGATCCACTCTTTTCTGTGGAATTTCTATGAAGTCAAAATGTTAAAATCTAAATCCTGTAAGATTAGAGTTTTAATGTTTTTAGCATGTTTGATTGTTTGTTTTAATCTGAGAAGAACTTTTGGCTAGAAAATAAGTTAGGCTTGTGATTAAAAAAAAAAAAAAGGCAATCACTAAAACAAACAACCTCTCCTCCTTCCAACTTGCTTTGTCTTGAGGGGGATGGAGTGTGACAGGATTTTGAGTCTGTTCAACATCTGAAAATCAGAAAGTGAAGGTTTCTTGCAAAGCCTTCTCTCCTGTTTAGCTAGACCTCTTTTTCTAGTCCACACAAATCCTGCTGTTGTGCCTGTGTCAGACAACAGTGCTCATCTGGTCCATCTCCAGGGTGCCAGTGAATTTGCCTCCTCTCATCTAAGGAGGTGACTAGGGTAGGGAAGTTCTAATTCCTCTCAGATCTTATTTTAAACATACTTGAAAATGGATCTCTGGCAGTCCAGGATCTGACTGGAGTGGATGGAGGAAAAGGATTAAGGATTCTAATCCAGCTCAAAACTCCTGACAGCACCCAATAAAAATGATACCCTGGCTGCTTTTGCAGTCTATTCACTACTCAAAGCAAAGATTTGTCCTTGGTGGCCACTGTCAAGCAGAGAGCTGGAAGGCTGGCTCTGTGTTTCATGGCTGTTTGGGTTTTTGTTTATCATCAACTGTTTATTATCAGGGTTTCATTTTGGACACAGGATTGACTCCCTGAAATAGAAGGCTCCAGTTTCCTTTGGGGAGGAGCTATTGATGGCTCTACATGTGGTGGCAGGTGCGTTTTGGCAGCATGCTTTCAATTCAGAAGCTTATGATTTTTAGCAGGTTCATAGCTGCAGTTAGTAATATCCTCTTCTCATTAGGTTGAAGCACTTCAGACTTTCAGGACCTGCTGCCTTCTTCTCTCATCCTTTATTTCTTTTCCTTCCCAACCACCTCCTGGTGTCCCTGCACTGTGCTGAGTGAGCCTTGTTGCTCTTGCCTGCACCTGGATGTCGCACAAAAGTCTCTGGACAGAAGAGCCCCGAGGAGAACAAGCTGGAGCCAAGATGTGATGGGAATGTTCTTCTGGACAGCCCAGCTGGCTGACTTGGCTTATCCTTGCCTGGGGAAGTGATGTGGCTGCTTCTATTCCTTACCTTGATAGCTAGTTTTTGCTGCTTTGGTTCAAAGGGGATGCCACCGCTCTGAGGGTTTCCTGACTTGGGCAGAACAAGCTGTGCTTGCATGTCTGCTGGCTGTTGTTTCAGGATGGAGAAACAAGAGAGAAAAAACACCTGCCATTTGTTAAGAATGCAAAGTTATATTTAGAGTTTCTTCTTCCATCTTATATTGAGGTTTTTATTAGCTTATAGGAGTTCTGGTGCCTGTGAAGTTTGGAAATAGGGTATTATGTTCTGAAAATGTGGTATTTTGCACTAAAGTCAGTGTGGATAAAACACAGAACTTAGAAATAAATTTTTGAGAGCTGAATTTCTAGTGGAAAAGGAGGAAAATTTCTATTTTCTTTTGCTTGTGAGCTGCTTCTGCTGGACTAGGAAGACAAATTAAAGTGAGACTACACCAACAGGGCTGCAGTGGGAGGAAATGAGAAGACCCTCTTTGATCCCAAATGCTCAATGAAGAAGCATTTGCTGGCAATGTCAAATAAGATTTGTCAAGCCCTAGGTAGAGGCCAGCAGGGTCTAGAACTGAACAAAAGGAGGAGGTATCATACTATTAATTTGGTTTCAACACACTCAGAGTTAATCTTCCTTTACCTGCATAATATGAAATATAGTATGAAGGTTATTAACCTGACTGCAAATGGACCTGCTGGGGAGTTAAATGTCACGTGGACAGGTTTACTACATTTTGAAAAGAATTTGTGCTGGTGACTGTAACATAATAAATGTAATAAGTGCCTCTTTAGATGTTCTATAAGTGGTAAAGAATCATTGATCACCCTGTGGGATGGGGGCTGGGGAGCTTGTTTTTGATGTTTTAATATCAAGTCAGAAATGGGAGCTCAGAGCTGCTGATGAATAGCGCACATAAATTTGTTATTATTATCATTATTATTATTATTCATTTTTCTCTCTTAAAGAGACTGAGAAGGGAGTTGGTGCTGTGGGGTGAGAAATAAATCATTAGCATCTTCACGTTTGCACTGCAGATTAATCTGGGGAAATGAGGCTGGTAGTTTTTAAGCCTCTTGCATATTTGCCAGGTGAACTATTTAACTTGATCTCTCCTTTCACTTTTTTTTTCTAACCAGAGAGTTTTCCACTTACAGATTTAAAAGGTTTCAAGGTTAAGCAGAAATCAGAAGTTGATTAATTGCATAAGCACCCTTAGCAGGCACTTTGGCCAATGGTGTATTAAAGTTTGTTTCCTATTGTGCTATTTTTTTTTTCCTTCCACTGAAAGATGTGATTTGGTTTTTTTTAATGTTCCTGCTCCACTTGCCTTGTGCTCGCTTTGCTGAACCTTACAATGTTGTCAGTGCGAGAATGATTTTCTGATTGTTTCCAAGTGAATGTCCAGCTTGGAGGGCTGGCAGTGGCAATTCTGACATTATTTTATGCTGCCCTCAGTATTCACACTTGATTTCTCCTGCTGGTCAGTGCATAACAGGTAAATCTCAGAGCTGCTAGGAGTGGATGGCAGCTGTGAGCAAGGCTGTGCTGTGCAAAGGAAAGTGATGTCTGTAGCAATCCAACACAGAGTGAAAGCTCTGGCTGAGGGAGCTGTGTATTTAGAAATGGTATTTAGAAATGCATCTTAGTGGAGACATGAAACAGAGATCCTGACTGCTTGTGAGCACTAGAGATCCCCTAACACGTGTTCCAACAGCAAGTGCCGTAGCCAGCGTGTTGGAGGCAATTAGTCAGTCTGCCTGCATTCCTTCTGCAGCCTCAATTAATTATGAGGCTCTCGCTAACTTCTGCATGAAACAGTTCTGTAGTGGTGTTAGAGGATGTTAACCAGCTGCCACCTTCAGTTTCCATTGATACTTTAAAAATACTGTACAAAGGACTTGAAAGCAAGGCCTCTTGCTTGTGGGTGCAAGCTCAGCTCACGCTGATCTCTTCCTCCCTGAACACTTGGCCTGAGAGGAGGAAGGCACAATCCTACCTGTACTGGTAGCAAATACAAAGCAAGGAAATGCTTTGGTATGCTTCAAGGGGGAAGCTGTTGCTTTTTGTGTTTCATCCTCTCTTGACTGAAATATGAACACAGGCCGGCAGAGACACGCAAGCAGATTCAGTGGGAAGAGATGTATTGCAACACAGCTATCAGTGTCAGTTTCTTGGGTAACTTTGACAGGGAAAGTAGGTTGGATCTTTTATTAGGTCTATTGATACTGTTGCGAGAGGCAGTCTTTTAAACATGTAAATGTGGTTTCTCATATCTGAAATAGAAGCATCAGCCTTTGAAACTAAATAAATACATGTTGAGAACACTTTCCCCAAGTTTAGCAAAGTTATGTTAATCACTTAGACCATCTGTTGGAGAAAATGTAGTTGTGAAGCTGGGATAGGTTAGGGGCACATTAGTGAGAGAAGAGATAATAAAATTGTTTGTTTCTCTAGGACACAGTAAAGTTTTTGAGAATTACTTGCTTTTCCTGGTGGTGTTACTGTTCCTTTTTAGAAGTAAGGAAAATGTTTTATTCATTTTTAAAAGATCCATTTTCTGTGAGGCTCCAAAACTGTAGTGTACTGGCTTGGTGTTCTCATGACAGCAAAGTTCCTCAGTTTAGCAGGAGGATGAGGTTAGGATCTTCCTTGCCCGTAGCCCTGCCTGGGCTGGGAGAGCTCCAAGGGTTCTCCTGGACTCTGCCCAGCCTCTGCAGCTGGGGGGTGTGAAACAGCTACACTGCTGCTTTATCCTGAGAGGTAGGAGGGCAAGAACTGTACAGAAAAGAGTTGAAGTCCCTCACCCCAAGAAGTGTGGCTGGTTCCTAATGGCCTGCTGCCTGAGCCTTTCAGCCTGACAGCATCTCTCCTCCTTAAACACGTTGTGATATGTTGAAAAATGATTTGGATGTCTTTAAGACAGTGGCATTTGTTCAGGAGGAGCTGTCTGTTTGTTTAAATACAGCCCCAAAGGAGGTGCTTGTTTTCCTAGGATTTCCTCTAACTGCTGACCCAAACAGGAGAAGAGAGTGGCCAGGGAAGGGACATCACAGAAGCCTGGCTGAGTGCTGGCAGAAGTGTGATTAATCTTGAGTAGACAGCTGTGCCAGAGCCACTTCCAAAATGCTGGACACCAAACCAAAGTATACTTGTGACAGCTCTCCTGTCCTTTTCAATTGCTTTGTGTTGCTCTCAATTCCAAATACATCAGTCTTGTTTGAAGGCTTCGTTAAACCCCGCTGATGTGCTAATGCAAAGTGTAATCTGTCCTTGTTACAACATTTACTGCCAGTAAAGCTCATGTGGATAAGGAGAGGTACGACTGCAGGGAAAAGCAGTACTTAGCTAAAAGTAACCATTTACTTAGGTTGCCCTCCTGCTTTTTGGGAGATATCAAGAAAAACCTGAGAGCAAGTTCTTTGTGTGGTCTAGCACCCAACTTGAAGGAAACGGTACGAAAGTTTGAGACCACTCGTGAAACATTCAGGAAATGCAACGAGTCTCATGGTTGTTGGCATTTCCCCAAATGTGTAATTAATGAAAGGCTGTGGAGATACACTGCACTGTTGAGGTGTAACAAGTAGGGATCTAAACTTTTTAGGAGGGGCAGGTGGTAGAACCCCAAAGGAATGAAGAGATGTGACCCAATGTAGAATCACAAAACCCTCAAATTCTGTGCGAGGGAGGTTGCTTCCGCCCTTCTGCTGCTCTGGTTTAGCAAACTGGGTTGTTTAGTCAATGTGATTCATTCCTTTCAGACCATCCACTGCAGTGCTCCTAATTTCAGGTCAAGAGGAAGGAAGCAAAGGCTCCTGTGTGAAACAAAGGATGTCACGTACTGATCTCCATTGTTACAGCAGTAGAGGAACTGGTGTAATAACCAAATGAAGATCAAATTAAATGCAAAATTGATGAGAGAAGCAGAATGATAAAATAACTTTAAAATGTTTCAAAATTTCTGCAGCAATGTTGGCTCCTGCCATTTTATAAGTGAGGTTAAGGAAACTTAGTGTTTTTACAAGATCTGTAGCTCCAGGAATTTTCCTTCAGAATAAGACCCTTCTAAACATGTATTTCCTTTTGCTCCCAGAGTAGATCTTATTAAGTTTAACAGGGCCAGCTTTCCTTGTATTCCATAACCTGCTGTTTTCCTCACAAACTGGGAGGCTCATGAATTTTCCATCCAGAACTGCTGCCATGAACCTGAGGGATTGAGGCTTGTTGGTGACTGCTTGCTGCCTCTCCGCGCACTGTTGTGGATAATTCAACAAATAATTGATTTAGCAGTGCAGGAAGGTCACCAGTCTTCTTTTTACAGCTGTCATGTACAGCTTGAGACCCCTGTCCTGCAGCTCTTAGCTCTTGGACAGTACATTGCTAGGAGGGCTTGTGGTCTATTTTTCTCCCAAGTGCACAATGGTGGCAAATCGGGTGCTTTAAATTTTTAAAGGATTAAAGAGGGCTGTGCTGTGTCACACTCCTCTCCAAATCAAGAGAATGAAATTGTTATCTGGTATGGTCACCTGCAGGAATGAGATTGAATAATGACATTAGTACATTCAAGTACAGATTCATTGACGTCAGATTTTGCTTCAGATTTGGTGAGAGCGAATCAGATTACTCAGCCATCAAGTTTCATCATCATGCCTCCATCACACACTAATGGCTTATGCCTTGGGGATCAGAGGAATTAAACTAAAAGTATTATTCTAATGCACCTGATTGGTTACCGAATATAATACCAGAAAGAAAATGCCTTTTCAACCCCTGGTATAATTACTTATGTCTTTTCATGATGAATCATAAATGCTCTTTTGATATCTACATGATAATTTGTAGAAATTTTAAAATACATTTTTATGTGAGTTCTTCTATTGACAAACTGTCTACAAATAACTTACTGACTTTTCAACTGCATGAGTTATTTGAAATTATTCATAGATTGCTTCTTGGTTTGCTGATTGTTTACAAGCAATTCCTTTTTAGTATTCAGTGGCTGGTATTCAAGTGTTCAGCTTCCAGCTGCACGATTCAGTTCGTATTTTGACATATAGGTCACACAATAGTATTTCTGCTCCCTGACTAAATGCATATAATTCATAGGATCTAGCTTCTTGCACGAATATTTGCATTGAATTACAAAATTCTTATTCTGCAGCCATTCTTTAGCACTTGATTATCAGCAGAAACTGAAACAATCCTTTTTAATCTTATTTGCTGAGTATTTATGGAAATGCTAATGCACAGTGGACATTACCATAAATGAGCAAATTTGCTTTAAAGCTTCAGCTATGCACTCAGCTGCATTTTTATTAGTTTCACTGTGTTTGCCCATCTTCTTTCTATGATCTCAAAATATTAATAATTTAAATATTTTTTGGCACATGTGAATTTAAGTAATTTTATGAAAAATACATACATATATATTGTTCAGTTATAAGCATTTCCTGTGGAAATTGCATATAGTGACCTCTACCTTCAGGGATGGTTGCAGAGTGCCTTACATGTGTCCTTCCATCTGATTTTGCATACTTTTCCTGTTATATGTTGCTAGAATTACACAGTTCTGTTTAAAACCACAGTATCATGAACATAAAATCAATAGACAAATAAAATCCAACACTAACTGGACAAGCCAGAGCCATTAAATGAGCAATAGCCAGCTGCTCTCATGAGACCCACTCTTTGGTTTGTGGTCTCACAGATCCCTTTTTCCCCTGCTGTCCCCAGCTGCCCCTTGCTCTGTAGAGATAAAATGATTGCAAGTGTGGAGACATTTCAGTCCAAGGATTGCACTGGAAAGCAGAGAGCATGTTTGAAATTCTTGTGCACATTTCTAAAGTAACAGTGAGAACCATGCTCTCTTGCTGTTCAGAGATAAGGGAAAACTGCCCTTGAAGAGCTAAGGTGTCCAAAATAAAAAATATCATTGCTGTTTCTTAGTACATGGATCATTTTGAAAACACTTCTATTATTTTTCTTCACATATCCAAATAACCACAGTGCAAGGCATCTGGCCTCTCTGGATTCTGTTTGCTGTGTTTCCCTACACCTCTCACTGGTCCCTGGGGCTCAGGAGGGTGTTTATTACAAATGAATGTTTAATGTCTGCCTTGAAAAGCTTCTTGTTCAGCTTGGAATTTCTGGTTGCAGTGCTCTGGAAAGGCCTGCACGTGGAGAAGGGCCCTGTGGAGCACTGACTGGGGTTGAGAGTAGTTCGTGCACACTGTGATTGCTTTTAGTGAGGGTTTTCTTCTCTTACAGGTAGGCAGCTCACTTGGCAGAGCTGACACTGATTATTTTGTTTGACCTTCGTTAACCCCTGGTAACCTCAGTCCACTGCACTGAGCTGTGGAGACAGGACAGTCAAAGGAGATTCCTGACTCAGCTGGCCCTGGGTTCCAGCAGGACACTGTGGCAGCTGTTCAGAGGAGACACTGAGGAAGCAAAGCCCAAAGTGATCCAAATGTTTTCTCCACCTGTCTTGTTCCCGAGGTGAGGCCCAAGAGGGAAAGAAACCTGTAGTTGTGGACACTTGTGCTGTAGCATTGCTCTGACTGCTTTTACCTGGGATGGCAGCTGGTACCTGAACCACAGTTTTCTTTCCCACCTTTAATTTAAATGCAGCTGGTTTCTGCTGTGACTAGGAGATGGAGTATTCTGAGTGCTTTAGCAGCATGTAAAAACTCTGGCAAGCTCACTCTGAGGTGTACTTAGGTGAGGGATACGCATGCTGCATCTCTCATTACTGTCCTGAGACTGACATGCCTGTGCCTTGGAAGAGGTGTCTGATGATTTGCCCGGGTGGGCTGGGGCTGTGCAAGTGTTGAGAAACCTTTCAAAGGCTGTAAATCTTGATTGCACCATCAGTGTGAAAGAGCAAGGTTTCACAGCCTCCCAAGGCTTTGTCCTTTCTCCCAGTTGCTGGGTTCACTTTCCATGTGCCAAAAAACATTTCTCTGATAGAAAGCTCCTCCATGGTCCTAGCTTGAGCTCTGTGCAGACTGCTGTATCTTGCCAGCTGGTAGCCAGACATTAGAGCTGACTTAGGTAACCATTGATTATATGCAGCAGCTTTCCCCAGGTGAGTCAAAGGGAACAAAAATTTCCCCTTGCAGGAGCTCTCTTTGGAATCTTGCAGCTAAGAGCTGCTTTCTGAGGGCCTTTAAACACCTAACTCCACCCAAAATGAAATACAGATGTCTGTCCAGAGCAGCTGTCATAGGAGCTATGCCACAGCTCATCTGGAAGTCTTTTTGTGTGCTTGTGTGGCCCAAGAGACCAAGACAAATAATGCAGCAGAGAGATTTTGTGCAGTTGTTTCCTTGTCATGTTTTCCTGATGGCAGTGCCTACCTAATTTGTTGGGATGTTGCCTCTGCTAGATTCTTGTGGAATGCTGCAGTTAAAAGCTAAGTACTAGTAAAAGCTCTTGTTGCCAATTGTAAGGCCAACAGGCTTATATTAGTTCACACTGTCCTTGCCAAACTGTTTCACAAGTAGTGTTGGTTTTTCTTTTTCCCTGTCTCTCAGTTTCACTGTTTCTAGGCTTGTGCAAAATGCTGAATTGCAGATGTGCCCTTTGTTTAAATGCTGAAAAGAAAAACTGAAGCTGAAATTACAGGAAAAAAGCATGGGGGAAGGTCAGGCAAAAGATAAGGTTATTTTCAAGACATGAAAACATGGTTATTTTCAAGACATATTTTTGCAAGCAGCTCTGTAATAGAAAAACAGAATGCAGAGTCTTGGAAGGAATAGCCTTGGGTCCCACTTGTCAAGAGGAAACCTGAGAGTCAGAACCCTTCTTTATTATTCAGGCTGGTAAAAAGTTGCATTTTGGCTTCTACAGGCTATTACAGGCTTGGAAAGACAGGCATATCTGCACGTATGGAATTTTGGGAGCATTTCTAACCTTGTGGGCTAATGAGCAGGGCAGAAGTCCCACCATTTATGTCAGTGACATGTAAAGTTTTGAGAGTGGGACAGATTGTTTTGGTTTCATTTGAAACACTTCCAGAGTGCCAGGATTTTCAGAAACAGCTAAGTATTTCTTGCCTCAGGAGGCTTGAACACCCGGACTGAGACGTTTGTACTGATGCATCCCCAAACCACTGACCACTTCTAAAACTTTGTGAAGCTGACCTCTGTAGATCTGTTTGGGATATGTTTATGGTCCTATTGCAGACACAGTTTTGCCCTCAATTTCAATGAAATTGTAGTTTCCCTTGGCATCCCTCCGCTTGTACTCAAGGCTCAGAATTGCTCCTTCTCTAATTGCGTGAGTCCTCCGAAAGGGTATTCTCTCACAATACAGTGTTTTTACAACAGAAAACATTGTCTCACATTTTTAGAACTGTATTAATAATTGGGAAAGCTAGAGAGAGATGTTTCTTTGCTGACACACTGTGACAGTGAGCCAAAGAGCTTGATTTCTGCAGCTTAGAGGGGTGACATCCCATTTCTCTAGTTCTGGGAGATCTTTTGGGATTCATCCAGCTTTGTAGCAGAATCTCCAGAGTATTGTACCATATAATAACAACAATTGTCCTTGATCAAAACTGCATGAGCATCTCCATACTTGCAACTTCCATTATGCTACGCTGGTTTTGATTACTAGCTCTTTAAACAGCGGAATGAGAGGACAGAAGAGAAAAAGAGTGGGATGGGTTGGGGGGAAAGCTGATGATGAAAAACATTTGCAAATAGGTAAGATGCCCTAGTAATGAAAGCTGGTATGAGTCCTTAAAAGCACCATCACCAGAAAATAGCAGCAAGAAATTAATCCCTGCCTTCTTCCTAGTCAGTCCATTCTGAAGTGCTGTAATTCTGCTGAATGCCACAGATCACAAAAATGGCTATAAGGTGCTCATACAACTGAGCCTTAGCTAAAGAAACAATTACCTCATCCCTATGTTTCTAACATGTGCTAGAGTTGCTAATATATGCACTGATGGTCATGTTTCTTTTGGAACATTGAAAAGTTTTGAAGTTTTGAGCATTTTTAACACTGAATTCCAGGAAAGAATTCTGCCAGATTTGTCCTTTCCTGAAAGACTGGCAGTCAGAAAGTTTTTTGTGTTTGGGTTTTTGGTTTTTTGGTTTTTTTTTTAATGTACGTAGAGTAGAAGGGAAAAAGAAAAAACATAGCTCTTATGACAATTTTTTTTTTTTTTTCTGGGAGAGGAATAGGATGGATGGATATCTTTGCCTGGTGTTAACTTAGAGCTCTTTATCTTGTGCTGCTCTTTGTTTGGCTGATTCTGTATGTTCTTAATTCCTTCCAGTTACAGGCTTTCTGTCATTAATAGGTGCCTTTCTGTTGTGCAGTCAGAGGAAACCCTTTTGAGGCCTTCAAGATTTAAGTTGTTAATAGTATTTAAGTTTTGGCATCTGATTCCTGGCAGTTGAAAATCTAGTAGCTATTTCTGTAGGGCTCAGCTCTGCCTTTACTCAGTTTTCTGCTATGGAAAACCCTATTGCTCAATGACAGCATAATTTCCATCCAAGCCAATTAAACTGTACTTCCATGTGTGGTGTGTGACTGCTGGCTTGCATGTTCCCAGGAAGTTTACTCACTGATAATTTTTAAAGTGGCTCTAATTTGACTTAGGTGATGTACTTGTACTGTACTCTTCCATGATAGCCTTTATTCAGAGGTTAAGCTCAGTAATTTGCAAAAATTGAAACTCCATTGTGGCTTACTTGTACCTGTGCACTGCCAGAGCTACCTCAGACTCTAGAAAGTAGCAGTTAAGAACAGCACAAGGTTGGACACAGAGGTGATGCAGAAATGATGCAACACGTGGGCAAGGAGACCTGACCCACTCAGTGGGGAATATAGAGAAGGACTGGAAGGGAGAGGGTGGTTTCTTCCATGTCTTGGAAAATCAATTTTCTGTTCTCTTTGCACTTAGCAATTTGATTTCATGTGCTCGTCACAAGTTTCATTACTTTGGAGGACCAAAATCTTTGAACCATGTGCTAGATGTTCAGAACATGATGAAAATGCCAAGATGTGTGCTATATAATGGCTTTGTTGCTGTGGTCAGGAGGATTTAGGTGGAGTAGTAGGCACAGGAATGGAATTTTGTAAGATTTAACTCTTCATTTCAAGAGGATAATGGAACAACATTGCATGTCCTTTTCCATAACTGACTGTGGCTTTCTCTTTGGCCTTTATCACTTGAATATTGGGTTTTGTGTGCTCTTTCCTCTTGAAATACTCCTGCTAAGCCCTTTAAAATTATTGTGTGTTTCAAGAAAAACAATCAGGACTTAAGAGACATTTTTTGGGGAGTGAGGGAATCTGGAGTTTGTTTAAAGAAAGGGGATCTGAAGAAGATAAAACAGAGATATCAGTTATGCAGAACTAATGATGCATTCCAAAGGAGAGTTGAAGAGCTATCCAGCTCCATGAAGTGCTCCATTCTGTATTAGCTTTTTCACTGGGAAATCTTTTGAAGGGCCAGAATCACACATGCATATATTATACATAAAACTCTGTAATACATGAAAGTATATTTGGTTCTAACACTGCATGAGGAAGCCCATGGCATCCTCATGGAGCAAGAAAACAACACTAAATTCCCTTGGCAGGAATCAAAGCCTTTCCAAACTAACCTCATTACCAACAGATGTTTGAATTGCTGAAATAGACGTACACCCTTGCTGCACATACAGTGTGTGCTGCCTTGAATGCCTGGCTTTTTTCCTCCCCTTAGATGCTCCTGTAATTCTGGGAACATCCTGCCCAAAATTGTCCATGTGCCTTCTCAGGTGAATCTGAGGAAAAAGCTACAAGAGATAGATGAGAGCCTTTAAAACGTAGGATAGAAAACTGCCAGATTGTCAGAGCTAATAGAGTGACAGCTTGAGTGTGAAAATCCAAGTGCTGTGCTGCAGTATCCCAGGGATCAGCCAGCCCTTTATTCAAGGAAAGAGGAGAGAGCAGCAATAACAAACCTAAATTAACAATTCAGGCTGACAGAAAGCATCATTTCTGAGTCAAGCAAGAAAAAATAACTTGAAAACCAGCTAGATTGACTGTTGTTTATTCACTACAGATATTTCAAACTCAAGAAAAACTGAGGAAGTAGTGATGGTGGTTAAATGATGATTTAAAATTATTTGAAGTAGCTATTAATATTGCAAATGCTTCTGTTAGGCAACCTGCTTCCTTGGGGCAGGTAATTTAATCCTATTGCTCAGAAATGCACTTGGTTTCTTCTTCCAATAGGTTTAGGGCACAGAGGGCATTTGAATTAATGAGAGGCAGACATAGTGGGGAAATACTCCATTATCCTTAGCCTTTGGTAAGTCTGGCTAATTAGTGAAACATTTGAAAGACACATCTTTCATTTCCATGCAATTTCAAAATAATTTTTTCATCTGGTAGAGTTGTGTGTATTGTATTAGTGTATTGACTGATAACACACGGGTAATATATGAAACATCTGCCTTGGAAATCCCTGCACTAGAGTGGCTCTGAGTTGGTGAGTTGAAGGCCCCATGATTAGGTATATTAAAAAACTTCACTTAACAGCACCTGCCAGCACTTGTTCATTACACAGGGGCCATTTGGCCTCTTTGGGGCAATATTTGGGTGCCAGCTAAGAATTCCTTGTGCTTATTTACCTCAGAATCCCTAAATCTCCTCCCCATGAAGATGAGAACCATCAGTAGCCTGTCAGCTTTGCTTTTAAGGATGAACTTTACAAGCTGTAAAATGAAAAAAAAAAAATCAGGGAAAAACAGGAGAACAAGAAAGAAAGAAACTGTGATCTCCACACTGAAGGAATAAGCTTGAGATTGAAGATGTTCTCTTCCCAGTTAATTCACTGGCTTCTTGCCTGATCTTTACCACCAATAACTTTCTGGATTTCTGCTTCCCATCTGTAACAAGGGAAATACTATTATTTTTTTCCTGGTTTTTATTTGTTTAGTCAGCTAGCTTTTTGGGCAGGGAGCTCTTTTATGCTGCACACAGTAAGAAGCTTGGTTCTGTGGGACCTCAAGGGATTCTTGTGATATGAACAGTAACAAAGGGGCAGGAAGATGTGCAAAGGAGTGTTTGGGAAAGATGGCCAGTAGTTAACCTTTTTTTTTCTTTCTTTCTTTTATTGGGGGGGGAGAGGACAAATTCCTTTGCCTTAGTTGCCAGGGAAGTTAAAGTATTTCTGAAATGTAGCTTTGAATAGTTTGTCACAGTTCAGCATGGTGCTCAGTAGGCCACATGACTTCTTTGTGGTAGGATTCCCTATTGCAGTGGTTACCATGAACATGATTGACATTCTTGCCTTTGGTCCCTGATCAGGTAGTTTTTTCATTTCAGGGCATGGGAAAAAAAAATCTACATTATTTTGTTAGCATTAAATATTAATTGTGATTGTTAATAGTTAAGCAGCCAGCAGTGTTGGTGGGGAAACTCCTGGAGGACAATGCAGTCACTGGTCACAGCCAGCACAGCTTCATGAGGGGAAAGTGGTGCTTGTCAAACCTCATTTCCATTTAGGACACGGTAACCAACCCAGCTGATCTAGGAAAGTCAGTAGGTGTCATCTTTTTGGACTTCAGCGAAGATTTTGACTCTGCCTCTCACAATATCCTTCTGGACAAAACACCCAGCGCACAGCTGGATAAACACATCATGTGATGGGTGAGCAGCTGGCTCTCACAGCTCAGGCACAAAGGGTTATAGGGAATGGGATGGCATCAGACTGGCATTTGGTCACTGGTGGGGTTCTGCAGGGCTCCATCCCTGGCCCCGTCCTCCTCAACATCTTCATTAACAGCTTGAACTCAGGACTTGAAGGAATACTAATCAAGTCTACCAACAACATTAAATTGGGAGGAGCTGTCGACTCCCTTGAAGGCAGAGGCCCTGCAGAGAGACCTGGCAGATTAGAGAGATGGGCATTCACCAACCATATGAAGTTTAACAAGGGCAGGTGCCAGATTCTGCAACTGAGATGAGGCAACCCTGGCTGTGTGGACAGACTGGGAAACAAAAGGCTGGAGAGCAGTGACACAGGAAAGGGGCATGAGGGTCCTGGTGGACAGAAAGTGGATTATGAGTCAGCAGTGCCCTGACAGCCAGGAGGGGCAAGCATGTCCAGAAGTGCATCAGGCACAGCATCACCAGGCAGACAAGGGAGGGGATTGTTCCGCTCTGCTCTGCACTGGGGAGGCCTCACCTCGAGCCCTGTGTGCAGTTTTGGGTGCCACAATATATGAAAGACATGAAACTATTACAGATTGTTCAAAGGATGGCTACAACAATGGGGAAGGATCTGGAGGGAAAGCCATATGAGGAGTGGCTGAGGTCACATGCTCTGTTCAGCCTGGAGAAGACACTAAGGGGAAACCTCATTGTGGTCTTCAGCATCCTCACAATGGGAAGTGGAGGAGCAGGCACTGATACCTATTCTCTCGTGACTGGGGACACGACTCAAGGAAGACATGAAGCTGAGTCAGGGGAGGTTTAGGCTGGATGTTAGGAAAAGGGTTTTCACCCCAAGGGTGTTTGGGCACTGGAACAGGCTCCTCAGGGAAATGAACACAGCACAAACCTGACAGAGTTCAAGAAGCATTTGGACAATGCTCTCAGGCACACGATCAGACTCTTGAGATGTCCTGCATGGGGCCAGGAGTTGAACTCCATGATCCTGATGGGTCCCTGCCAACTGAGAATATTCTGTGAATTCAGTAGGGTAGAGATGGTGGATTTGGCCAGTGTCTGATCACATCATTTGATGTGCACCCAGATGTGTGCTGGCTGTTCCCCACAGCATGTTGAAGAGCTCTCACACACACACACACACTTATATATCTAAACTCAGGTTTCAGAGGTGGGTCAGATCAGCCTGAGGCATTGGTCGTTGTGACCTACATTTTCCCTGGGCATAATTTCTGTGGGAAAAAAATTGTTGTGTAGATAGATATGTACCTTTAATTTTCATACATTGTGACAAGACTGTTTTCAACAGGCTGAAATGAATTTTGCCCCAGTCTGTAACTGGAGTTGCATCTGGTGCTCCTGGGAATGCCAAATCTCACATCTGATCTGAAATGCCAATGAGCCCATATGAAGCTGTTAATGTTTGTGTGAGGTTTTTTAGTCCTCATTACCAACCTGATAGAAAGATAATTCCTCAGCTGCTGTTCCAACCTGTGGGATTTTACCCACTTAATTAATTTTCCTTCTTGCTAAAAAAGATCTCCTTTTATGCACAAGGAGCTGTGCTTGACTTGCTTTTCAGAGCCTCTTCTCATGTCTGTATCAAAGGCACAGAGGCCCCAGAAAATAGAGGGTGAGCCCTAGGGGCAATGTGCTTGTGGAGGCTGAGCTTGGATAAGCTGCCTTGTGAGCTAAGGGCAAGCTCCTGGAGGGGAGTCTGCCCAGTGGAGGGGGTCCTGGTTCCTTCCCTGCTCCCCCCTTTTGCTACCACTCAGCAATAAAATGGAAGCCTGGGATGTGACCAAAGGATAACAAACCACTTGCTGAATGCCTGCTGAGAGTTTAAAATGCCAGCCTACACCACTCTCCCCAACCTTTCAGCATGTCAGCAAGCTGTCTATGTAAATAAATACATATATCAAACAATAAGCAGGCGCCTTTTTAGCATGCACTCTTTCAGGCTGAGATGCTCAGTTCTGGTGCGGCTCATCTCAACATCTGTCAAGCTAATGCCAGCTCCACAGCTCCCTTGTATTTAATGCACAAAGATTTGTGTTAAGTAATGAGGAGCTGCCTTGCTTTACATCTGTTTTGGTGCTATTTCTGATGCATAAAATGTTAAATGGGAATGCTTTGTGTTCCTCCTGATGTCTGTGTCAGTATGTAGTGCAAACTCTTGTTGCTTATGCTTGATTAAGTAGCTTTATACAACCACGTATACAGAAAGTGTCATTTGCAAAATATACCACCACAGGAGCCCCAAAGCATAGAAACATTGAGGTGGGGAGAAGGCTGTGACAAGGATTGAATTTAAAAGAAAAGATTTTTTTTAGAAACTTAATTCCAGTAGAGTCAGTTGTGCCCCTTAAATCAAACTCAGGAGCCACAGAGTCTAAAGCCCCAAGGGTGTGGGGCTGTTGTGGGAGCAGCACCCCTGAGCTGCTAGTCCAGGTCAGGTCATGTCTAATCCAGGGTCTTGTCTCTGATAGCAGCCAGCACTGATTAGAGACAATGTCAGACCGGGGCAACAACCGGGAGAAATTCCACATTAAGCTTTTGTTTATTTTTGTTTTCATATCAAAAATGCATTGAGCCCAGATGATCCATAGTCCACTGTGCCTACTCCTCCACTGAATATTCACCTGCAGGCTAGAGGAGTGTTGGATCCTCTAGTGCTGCTGTCCATCTCTGTCCCCATGCATCGACCTTGGAGAAGAAACCTGCTTTTTATTTTCCTTATTCACATTTCTCACACGCTACTGCTTTTGTTCTGGTGAGATACTAAGGAATCACATTTCTTAAAAAAACAAACCAGGCAGATTCTTTATGCATGCAACAAGTCTTTAAGACAGCTTTCTGTCAGACTTTTCTGGAGTCTGCTGAGGGAAAGGAGAATATTCCTGCTGCCTGAAACACTTTCAATTGGATTACATATAAACAAAGCAGGGGGGAGCAGAGAGTCATAATCCTCCACTGGAGAGGAGGATTTATATGACCTGATATATCTTGTGTTTCTTAATGTTCCTTGAATGGAGATGATTGAAATCTTTCATCTGAGCAAGCACACACAGAAGACAAAATACATTATTAGTGATCTTAAATATATTAGAGCCCCCTGCTTCTGATCACAGTGGTACATCAGCTGGAATAGTAATAGGGGATGCATGGGGTTTGCCTACATGTACAGGACTTCCATAGTGGAAAGGGAAAATTGCTACAAAAGATGCCATCGAATCAAATTTTTGATGACTCTCTGTATGCCTGCCTATGACACTTCCCATGCTGTGGTTTCAGATCACTTTACAGCCGTGAATAAACTTTTTTTTTCCCCTCCCTCACTGTCTTCAAAGGCTGTGAGTTAATATCCAATACCTTATGTCTGAAAGGACTAGGACTGTGTTCAGTAGGATATGTTTTTGTTAGGCAGCAGACACTTTATCCTGTGCAGAAGTATATGGATGTGCATTTTCTACATACAAACACTTGCACCTCTCAAATATTCACCTTCAAAGAAACCAGGATGTGTTTGGTATGTGTGTCTTTGAAATGCCAGGTTGTACAGAGCAGAGTCTTGTAGACACCCATGGGAGGATGAGCCACAGCTGAAAGTGCTGAAAGAGTCCAGTGGAGACACAGGCATGGAGAACATCTGCCCAAGAACCATTTGGTGGGCCCTTGATCTGCCCACTAGACCACGCTGCCCCTCTATATGCCTGTAAAATGAATGTCCAGGGTGCAGAGCACTCCTCACCGATGCCCTTGTGTTCCCACTAATCCCTCCCTCTCATCTTGGGGAAGTGTGAAATAACACCTCTGCGCTGGGGAGCAGGGAGCTGCTGACAGAGGGCTGATACTCTGTGCGTGGGAGGAATTTCCTTTCATGTGGTCTGCTGTGACATTAGCACTTTCCAGCTGGCCTGTAGGTGGCTTTGTAATCCCTGGATTGACAAATGGCAGTTCAGCTCAGTATGGCTGTCATCTTCAGACAGCATGACAGAGAAGGGGAGCTTGACATGTCCTGCTGCAGCCCTGTCACAGTGTCTTATGGAGCTGCTCAGTGGAGTTGCTGTGACAAGACCTCCTCTCCCCGCTTTTCATCTTGATCCAGAAGGAGGTGCTAAGCATTGTGTGTTGCAGAGGGGTCAGAGATGCTACCTGATGTTTCATATGGACAGCTGGTATTGGCCCTGAGATCTGGAGTGGCTGGCCAGGGCAGGGGATTTGGACTTCAAAAGAAAGCAAAGCAACAAGGTAGACTAGAGAGGAGAGAATTAATATCATGAAATGGATTTACATGGCGCCATCTTCATATCTGAACTGGGGCTGTCAGGGAGAACGAGATCCAGACTCACTGCTGTTCTCCAGAGAGGAGCTGTTATGGAATGATTGCTCAGTTAAAGTGATGGCTGCACCTCTGTGCCCCGTGTCTGGCTGATTTCTGCAAGTAGAACACAGACACAACCTGGCATGATCCCTTCTTCTGTCCCTCTGGCTTTTTGTGCCTTTCTGCAGTCTCTGATTTACCTTCTTTTGCTTGCCTTATTGCTCGCACCCCTTGAGCACCTGTTGGTGTCTCCCTCCCACCTTTGCCTGCCTCTTAGCTCCATCACCTTGCCTTCTTTTTCATCCTCAGTCATTTCTGGCTCCCTCCAGAGTAAGTGTTTAACATCAATCCAGTAGGTGATCAGATGGGTGCGTGTTTGTTGCCTACAACGCAGAAAGGGGGTGTGTGTGTGTGTGTGTGTGTGTGTGTTAAACACTTACCTACCTGTCTTCATCACACACTACTCCATCCTCTGTTCTGGAGCTTGCCTTTTGGGGACTCACAGCACCTCTTCCTGGGCATGACTCTCCTCTGCTGTGCAGAGGAGCAAGAGGGGAAGATGCAGAGCAACTCTGTTGTTTCTTTCTTATTCTGCTGGAAATAGCCCTGTCCTCCTCCTGCCTTCTGGTCAAAGCCGTTTCCTGGTCAGCCTGATGAACTGGAAAGTAAGGAAGAAGATTTTGCCTTTAGTCCTGACCTTGACAGGGTCTTCAGGGTCACTGAGAGATGCTTCTCCTCCTTTCCTTCAGGTGTACAAGAAAGAGTTGGTCTTTACCCAAGCAGGAGGAAGTAAAACAAGGTGGCAATCTTCTCCTCAGGTTCAGGATATGTCTTATGTATTTTCCTTGCTGTTTCTAACAGGTTGACCAGCCTCGATCACAGTCCTAGAGACCTGGAGCAAGGATCCTGACCGATGCATATTCAGTACAGCCTGACTTCTTGAGGACAACAAGTATTTCCCCGAAAGCCTGTCCCCTCAAAGCAGCGCACAGGTAAGGCAGACAGTGCTTCTGATGCTCAGGCTCACCTGCACTGGATTGAGCAAACGACTTTTTCCATTAATTTGGCTCAAGAGGGACTTTGTCACCACTGCCTGCCATGTCTGTAGGGATGAAACCATACAATGTATTTACAGCATGGGGAAGGTTTCTCAGCAAAAATGTACTTTCAGAGGATCAAGACTGCCCATATGGTTGAGATAAATATAGGTTAAAAGCGTGGGAGTATGCTGAAAAAAGAAAAATGTTACATACGAGGTATTAATAAAACAATACTTAGATCTTCTGTTCTAAAATAATTCTGTATTGGAAATAGCTTAATTTAAACAGATTTTTTTTTAAGAAAAGGAAATAAAAGAATGTACGTTGTGGAGAAGGGGTTTAGTAAGAAATTAATTCAATAATGTTGTTTTCAACTCAGAAAGATGTATCAGGTCATCCGTAAGTGAAAAAAAAACAAACACAAAAGCCTTGCAGTTCCAATTGCTATGACTCATGGAAACCAGATCTAGAAAAAAATGAGGCCCTTTAGTCCAAACTCTTAATCCCCTACTAGTATGTAACATCGTTCCCAGCAGCGTCTACCAGTCCTGATTTAAATGATGGGATTTTCCCTCGTCCCCTTGGGATACAATTGCACAGACTAATAGAATTAATCTGCTTACTTCTCTTTCAACCCCTGACCGCTGCAGATGCAATTAGTAGTAGGTGATGGGAGGATTCTGTTTCCTATGCTGTATTATGAAGGCTTAGGGCTGTATTGTGTTAAACCAGACATCAGTTGCAAGCGTGTTTGCATGAGTGTGGCTTATCTGTCAGTACTCATTACAGCCCCATAAACGTCTCTGAACTACATTTGTCAGACTTAGGAGCTTTTCTGACTCGATCTTCTCGAGTGTGGCCCGGCTAGCTCAGTGATGAGGTTTCTCTTCACTCGAGTTTCAAGCCAGCATATGTTTGTGGGGTTCACTGATTTTCTTCAAGAATCCAAGTCTATAGAGCGAGTAAAGAAATCAGGGGGGGACTCTCTCTCTGGTTTGCATTCCACAGTTTATTTCTGTGAAGGGGAATCCAAAGGATGAGAGACCAAGGATTTGGGGTCTGAGGGTCTCTTTTAACAGGTTTCCTCGGAGGGAGGGAACATCAGAGAGAGAACCAATTATTTTTTCTCAGTTAGTACATCTTGCAAACTTTCTACAAATCAAGGTTACACACGCCAAGATAAAAAATAACAGACACTAACTTCTTCAAATGCCCACAAAGGTGTGGGAGTATTTCTATACAGAGGGGGAGAGGGGAGGAGAGGGGGGCCTGGTTTCCTGGCAACACAGGGGGGAAAGAAAGGGAAGGCAAGGTAAGCATGCCCTCTCAGCTTCCATAGTTTAGAGGCATTCTGGGACAGGAAAAAGTTACAAACTTCCGTGTAGGAAAGAAGAGTTCTCTTCTCCCAACCCCGTGCTTTCCTGGGCTACTAAGAAACTTCACAAGCAGCTGGAAATGCCAGCGGGGTCCTCTCTTTACTCTATCCGGCCTCTCGCCATGGGGCTGGGGAGAGAAACTCCAGTACCCATGGAAACTTAACGCCAGGTAAACAGGAGAAAGAGAAGCTGGGGGGGAATTACAACTAAAAGATGGGAAAAGATACATTTCAGGCTATCAACTACAACATCTCTCCCTAATTTTTTTTCCAAAAGAAGGAAGGGAACTTGGTTTTACTTCTTCAAACCAAGGGGAAGGGGTTTGGGGTTTTTTGGGAATTTGGGAATTCCACAGCATTTATCTGAGGTGGCAGGAGAAATTAACTTGGTGGTGGTGGTAACACACCAACGTTGCAAAACAGAAAACATAATCAAAACAACAACAATAATTGCAAAAAACCCTAAAACAGTCCAGAAAACAGAAGACAGCTATCCCGAAAAACCCCATCCTGAAAAAATGTCTACAAAACTGTCATACTGAGGATGGTTTTCTTCTTAAAATAAAGGAAAACAAGAACAAAAACCATTAGCTAAATTAAACAATAAACAGATTCAACAGTGGAAAGACAGGGTAGAATGGAGAATCTGGATTTCCTCCTCCACCCAAATACCTGTTTGTTTTTTGAACTTCTGCTACTGAAATATCGGGGGGTCTTGTGGGATGTTTTTCAATGTACGGTTTTACCCACCTCTGTGGGAGCCACCCCAAACCCAGGTGTGTTGAGACTCAAGGGTATCCACTTCCCCATGTCACTAATTTGCAATGCTCTTCAGTTTTTCGACTCTCGGGGTCTCTCTTCAGCACTGGTGATGTTCCTTGAGCTTGTGTTTGCCATGAGGGGAGAAATGCTTAACCACTGGGGGGTTTTGATTTTTCCATAGAACAGTTTAAAAAATTGAGAGTGAACAGGGCTTTGCATAATCGTTCTTGTGGTGTTAACTTTACTTTGTTTTTCCATTGATTTTTCAAAACTCTTTTGAGTGACTGGTGTGCTTCTCTCTACTATTGCTTGACCTGTTGGAGAGTGGGGGATTCCTGTCTTGTGTCTCACTCCCCATTCCTGCAAAAATTCCTTAAACACTTTGGAAATATATGCTGGTCCATTATCTGTTTTAATTTCTTTAGGGATTCCTAGTACAGAAAAAGCTTGCAACAGGTGCTTTGTGGCATGCACACCTTTTTCTCCTGCATGGGCTGAGGCAAAAATTGCTCCCGAGAAGGTATCAATGGATACATGTACATATTTTACCTGTCCAAATTCAGGGATGTGTGTTACATCAGTCTGCCATACTTCACAGCTTTTCAGTCCCCCTTGGATTGACCCCAGCACCCAGGGATGGCAGAGCTGTGCGCTGACAGTGGGGACATGTGGCCACAATGGCTTTGGCTTGATCTCGTTTCAGATTAAACTGTCGAATCAAACCTGTACATTCTGATGAAACATTTCATGGCTTAATTTTGCCTGTTGAAACAGGTCAGGGAGTCTGGCCAGTCCAACAGGGGCAGCAGCCAGGGAATCAGCTCTGTCATTCCCTTCTGCTATGAAACCAGGTAATTCCATGTGCGACCGGGTATGCATAACAAAATAGGGATGTTCCCGATGGGAAACTGCATAAATTAATTTTGAGAGCAATTCAAACAAAGTTCTGTTTGAGATCTCCTTGAGGACTGCATTTTCTGCTCTGGAAACTACTCCTGCTACATAAGCTGAATCAGTGACCAAATTGAATGGTTCTGAAAACCTCTCAAATGCTCTAACCACTGCTGCTAACTCAGCAATTTGAGGGGATCCTTCTACATAATCAACATCTGTTTCCCACTGCTGCGTCTGAGGATCTTTCCAGGTCATTACTGACCTTCGGGATGCTCCAGAAGCATCAGAAAAAAACAGTCAAAGCTTCAAGGGGCTTCTGACTCTTCTTATCTTTTGGTAACCAAATTAAATTTTGAATTAAACAATTTGTGTGCAGGGGCATGAAATGAAATCTGCCCAGTAAAATTCCTCCAGAGCAATTTGCAGGGTCTCTTGATTCCTCAAGAGGTGCTCAAACATTTCTCTGGTCATCTTCACTGAGGAGGTTTCTTCTCAGAGAGGCTTAGGGGCAAATGTATACATGAAAAATCACAGCCAGCAAGTTCTCTCATTCTCAGCCTGGCCTTTCCAACCAGCTGGGCCATCAATTCCTGTGGCCTTGTAATATTTTTGGACCGATGGTGACTGAGAAAGACCCACTCAATGATTATCAAATGGTCTTTCTGGTCCTTTGTCCCACTGAAAAATCAACCCCTGAAGGTGTGGCAATTTCCCCCATTACAATAAATTTGAAAGGCAGCTCTGGATGGCATCTATGTGCCTGTCTCTTCTCCATCATGCTGCTTACCTTCTCTAAAGCATCCCTGGCTTCTGGAGTCAGAGTCCTTGGGAGCACTCAGCTCATCTCCCCCTTTCAATAAATTGAAAAGAGGGGCTAGGTCATCAGTGCAATGCCTAGCCAAGGCCTAACCCAATTCAGTGTTCCACACAGAGAGTGCAGTCCGGCTAAGGTTTTGGATTGCTGTTTAAAAGCTAATTTTTGAGGAACAATTGTTTTTGCAGTGATTTCTAGACCTAGGTATTTCCAAGGAGGCATCTTTTGTACTTTTTCTTCCTGAAGGGTGAGTCCTGCAGTTGTTAAAACTTTCGGTCACCCGGTCCAGTGTGGACTGGAGCAATTTTTCCTGGGGGGCACACACTAGCACATCATCCATATAATGCAGGATTGTGGCTTCCCCCACCTCAGCCCGCACAGGGGGATAACAAGGCAGCAACATACCATTGGCAAATCACAGGTGAATTTTTTTATCCCTTGGGGGAGGGATTTCCAATGAAACCTTCTCATTGGGGCTTCTCTGTTGAGGGAAGGCACAGAAAAAGCAAACCTGGGGGCATCGATAGGGTCTAGAGGAATTTTGAAAAAGCAATCTTTGATGTCAATCACAGCCAATTCCCAATTTTTGAGGAAGCATGGCAGGAGACGGCATCCCTGGTTGAAGAGGTCCCATGTCTACAATGACTTTGTTAATTTCTCTCAGATCATGAACTAATCTCCACTTGTCTTTTCCCTGGCTTTTTAATGACAAACACAGGGGAGTTCCAAGGGCTAAAAGTAGGTTCAATATTGCCTTGGGCCAATTGCTCATCTACTAACTCGTTTAGGAGCGCCTTTAATTTCTCTTTACTCAGCGGCCACTGGGGTATCCAAATTTGGGGAATCTGTGGTCTATTCTAGTTTTTGGGTCTGGCGCTTCTCAGTGGCTGCAATCAAAAATCCCGAGGTGTTTTCGGAATTTTCAATGCGGACTCCCCATTGGGACATGACATCTCTTCCCCACAGGGAACCTGGAAATCAGTGACAATGGGGCGAATAGGATGCTATTTGCCCATCAGGTCCTTTAATCTGAATGGGTTCCTTTGATATCTTGGCCAATTGGGCTCCCCCTATACCTTGGATGTGGCTAACCATCGGTTGCAGTTCCCATTGTGGTGGCCATCTCCTTTCAGGGATGACAGTGACATCTGCTCCTGTGTCTATCATGCCTGTCATTCCCATGCCTTCACTACCTTTTTTCAAATGGCATGAGATGATGGGTTTGTTTTCTCCCACTGCTTGAGCCCAGTAGATCTGAGGTGCTACATCATCTACTGGATCCCTGATGGAATGGGAATAGCTTGAGCAATTACCTGCCCTTGTGCCAGGTAGAATGGTGGGTTGATGCACCGTGCCAAAAGGATGAGTGCATCCAAGTCAGCTGAAAGAGTGACAGGAGAAATTTCAATCTCTGGGGGTGTGTTTTTTGTGTCCCCAATAACAAGAAACTTACAATTCAAGTCGGGGGTCAGTTTTTCCCTCAGTGGGTCAACGGAAACAACCGTCCAGTGGCGAGACCTAAAAAATTGATCTTTCACAGTAAACAATTTGAGAGGTAATTTTGGCTTCCAAACCTCACAACCATTGGTGTTATTTCGGTGGCAGAAGTCAGACCTGTGAGAAACGTCACATTCAATTTTCCCTCCCCCTGCGACTTCTATTCTACTTGCGTCTCTGCGCGGAATAGACTCGCGCTGCGTATCTAGTTTTTTTGGTTCTGAGGACCCCCTCCCTTTTCCAAGTTTCTTTGCCCTTGCTTGTTAGGATATGGCACTTGGCAAAACTTTGCAAAATGTCCTGGCTGTCCACACCGATGACAGGTGAACGCTCCCTTCGGCTTTGCTGGTGATGGCAGAGTAGGTACAGTTGTGGCTGCAAATCCTTCCTGGGGTTCTTTGGGAATCTTCAGTCCTTGGCATTGAAGTGCTGATTACATCCGTACACATCTCGATCAAAGTTGTCAAGGTCGGTGGTGGATCTTTCGGCAGCACCCGAATCAGTGCTTTGCAGGCTTCATTCGCATTCACTCGAGCCATTTCCAACAGCAAGTCAGAGTGCAGGGTGGTATTCTGCACTTGTCTTTCAATCTGTACCTTTAATCTATTCACAAAAATCTACAAATCTTTCATCAGAACATTGTTTAACTTGAGCATAGGGAACAACAGATTCAGAAAGAGGAATATTGAAAAATGCTTTCTCTGCAGCTTTCTTTATTTTCTCTCTAACTCCTTTTGGCAAATTTTGGGCTTGGTCAATAGGTTCGCTCCAATCACCTTCACCACATAAATGATTCATGGTAATTATTTTACCCCGTTTCATCTAAAGCTTCAAAATCACTGCTCAGTAATTCTCCCAAAAGGGTTTTCAACAATCTTTTCCAAGCCCCTTCCCAGAGCAAATATTCTCCTGGGGATAGAAGGCAGGAAAACAAATCCTTCAAATCATGGGGGACCAATTGGTTGGAGGAGAGGGTTGCCTTTAAAAGACTTTTAAAAAATTTGCTTTCCTTTCCAAACTCTTTTTGCTGCTTTGCATAATTCCATTTTCAATCGAAATGAGGTAGCTTTCCATTCTGGTAATGTTCCCCCCCTCCCATAAGTTACAGGTGCTGCAAAGAAGGCAGGCCTCTGTTCCTGGTTTGTCCCTTCACCCCCTCCCTTCTCCACACTGTGTGAGCTGGAGGGAGTGGCCTGGGAGCCAGCAGCAGAGAGAGGGCAGGCGGGGTTGCAGGGGGGGTCGGAGGGGTCAAGGGGGGGGTGCCTTGGGAGGGAGGAACCCCTGAGGGGAGGGGGCGGAGGAGGAGGAGGGGGGGTCTGGAGGACCAGGAGGGGGGAGGTCTTGAGGGAGGAAAGGGTTGAGGGGGGGAGGGGCAACAAAGGGATTGTGGGAAGAAGAAGCAACCTGGGGGTTGACCATGTGCTCGCCACCATTTTGAAGTTCCTGGGCCCTTTGTGTAACACTTGGGGGGGAGGCTCACCATGTGGTCTCCTCCTTTTTGTGTACCCAAAAGACCACCAGGAACAAGAGGAGAGGGATATTGAGGTAAAAGAGGGGTAGGAGAGGGAGCTGGGATGGGTTTTAGGGAAAGGTTTTCCAACAGCTTGGCCAGAGCTACTGAACAGGGGTGCTGAGAGGACCTCCCCCAGCTTAGGGTAACAGGGTTGAGGTAAAGAAACAGGGTTATCAGGGTTAGGATTGGATAACTTTTTTTCTTCTTTTTCAATAAGGGTTAGTCTAATCAAAATAAACAAATGGATTACTTTCTCTGCTGAACTATCTCCAGCATTCACAGATTCAGGTAAATTTTTTCCCCCACTCTGTTCCAAAAGGAAACAGAAGTTACATCTGCAGGAGACACTTGAGGAAAATTTAAAAAAAACCCAATTCACTAATTTTTTCACTTTTTTCTTAGAAAACGGTTTCTCTCCAATTTGCAAAATGCCAATCACTTGATTAAAAATCCCCCTTTGTGCTACAGACAGTCTTGCACCCATCTCTGTGATCTCACCTGTCCGTCGCAGCTATTTCACCAACAGCTCCAAACTGCTCTGCATCCAGAAGTTTCACCTGGGATGGGACTCTTCTCTCACCCACTCCTTCTTCACCACTTCCCCCTTTTGGGGAATTCAGTCTTCTGAATGCTCCTGCCGTTGTCTCGCTCTCAAAAGCAGCCCCTCGGTGCACAGGGGTTCTTGCTTTTCTCCCCAACACGTCTTCCCACTTAGAACAGCGAAGAGCGAAGAGACGCTTCTGGGGGTATAGATGTCGTCCCAGCGGTGGTCAGAATCTCACCTTCCGTGGTTCTTCTGTCCCCTTTGTTGAGGGACAGGCCAGCCTCACGTTCTGGGCGTCATCTGACTCGATCTTCTCGAGTGTGGCCCGGCTAGCTCAGTGATGAGGTTTCTCTTCACTCGAGTTTCAAGCCAGCATATGTTTGTGGGGTTCACTGATTTTCTTCAAGAATCCAAGTCTATAGAGCGAGTAAAGAAATCAGGGGGGGACTCTCTCTCTGGTTTGCATTCCACAGTTTATTTCTGTGAAGGGGAATCCAAAGGATGAGAGACCAAGGATTTGGGGTCTGGGGGGTCTCTTTTAACAGGGTTTCTCGGAGGGAGGGGAACATCAGAGAGAGAACCAATTATTTTTCTCAGTTAGTACATCTTGCAAAACTTTCTACAAATCAAGGTTACACACGCCAAGATAAAAAATAACAGACACTAACTTCTTCAAATGCCCACAAAGGTGTGGGAGTATTCTATACAGAGGGGCAGAGGGGAGAGAGGGGGGGCCTGGTTTCCTGGCAACACAGGGGGGAAAAGAAAGGGAAGGCAAGGTAAGCATGCCCTCTCAGCTTCCATAGTTTAGAGGCATTCTGGGACAGGAAAAAGTTACAAACTTCCGTGTAGGAAAGAAGAGTTCTCTTCTCCCAACCCCGTGCTTTCCTGGGCTAAAGAAACTTCAAGCAGCTGGAAATGCCAGCGGGGTCCTCTCTTTACTCTATCCGGCCTCTCGCCGTGGAGCTGAGGAGAGAAACTTCAGTAACCATGGTAACTTGACGCCAGGTAAACAGGAGAAAGAGAAGCTGGGGGGGAATTACAACTAAAAGATGGGAAAAGATACATTTCAGGCTATCAACTACAACACTTTTCTACAATCATAATTCAGGATCTGATAAGGCACAGACTAATGTATTTGAATGCCTGTGAGAAAGATAGTAGGACTGGGAACTAAGGCTAAATACAAAGTCATATGCTGCCAGTGCTAGAGACCCAAAGAGGCAATTCACTTCTGTGCTTCTGGAGCATTCTCTGGTCTCTCTGGCTTTTCTACCAGACAATTTGGTAGGATGAAATACATTTTTGTGTGGTGCTGCTGGGGGTATAACTGAACCTTTCCATCTGTGAATTTCAGACTCATCTTAGATGAATGGTGTGGGCTTCTTCTAATGTTTACTGAAAGACTCCAGTTAAATAATCAGATAAAGTCAAATAAATCTGAGCTGGAAAATCATAGCAGGTTGGATTCATTTAATACAAAGTAGAGCATCTTTCTGTGACATTTTACATGGTTTTTTTCCTCAGATCTGGTAAAGTTTTTTTAGGGGGAGCAGTTAGTTTCTGAAGCAGGTGAATGCCAGAATGCAGATGACTGGGTTACACCTGGAGAGTACAGCAACAGCTGAGCTGTACAAATTCCTTGTGTGGACATATAGATACGTCCACTTCCAAAGTGAATTAAAAAACAACATCCTAATACGGAAAGCAACCGTATTATTGGATGTTTGAATGAGACTTCAATGTGAAATGGAGAGTGGAGGTCCTGAAAAACTGGGTATGTGCCAGCCTTCCACATGGGCACTGTCCTCTGGCACTAAACAAGGAGGTTACAATCCTGTTCCTCCTTCCTCTCAATAAAGCCTGCCTCTAACATGCCATAACTTTTCTTGAGTATTTCTTCAAACAGAAAGCCTAAATATAATCTTAGCCACTGGTCCATTATTATTATTTATTATTATTTCATTATCAAGATAAGTTAATTAAGCTTACTAAAATTTGACTAAGTTACCTGTGTTTGTCAGATACAAAGCTCTTTAACGCTGAAGATTGCAAAGCTTTGATATGCTCAGTCTTGTGCTAATTTTCCCATCGTTTTTAATCACTTGAAACTCTTTTCCAGTTTGGTGCTTGGCTGCTTCATGCAGTTTTATAATGTACTTTAAAGGGTGGGGAAGTGGACACTAAAGGGTAATGATCCATAGCACTCTGGACCATCTGCAGCTCATGTTCCCTGTCCCTGCTTTGCCAGGCAAGCTTTATTCCAGTGAAAGGTTCAGTAAACCCAAGGCAGATAGGCACTGTTTCTCCTCTCCTCTTCGCTTTTTCTTTACCCTGAAAGTTTATCTTGCTGCTTGCTTTTTAAAAGCTTTGCATTAGCTGGGGGGCTGTGAAGTAAAAGGCATGCTTTAAATACAGATGCTGGTGATAGTCCTTTTAAAAGCTGCATTTCTCAAGCTGGGAGCTATTGACCCCTTTCAGTGCAGTCACAAAGAAATCCAAGAGGAAATGGAGGGTGAGGGCCAGCAGGGAATATATATATATATATATATAATTTTTTTCCCCCAAGTTGTCTTCTCACTCCACCCCCTGCCAAGCCGGCTATTGTGTGTGCCTCCACATGGGATACCGGTGGCCATATAAGGAAAATGGCATAATGTTACATTCTTTCTAAAAACTGATTTCTTGCAGTTGCTTTTTCTTCCCTGCCTTGCCGAAAGTTGTTCTGTTTTGGTGCAAGATCCAGGCAAAAGGAAAGTGGTAGCCCGTGGTACACATGGTATAGCATCTTGGGCTGTGCAGAAGACTTGCTTTGTCTCTGTTATCAGATCTGTGATCAGGCAAAGAAGCTAAATAGCAAATTATGAGGTCCAGCTACTATGAGAGGAGGAGAGGATGTTGCATTTCCCTGCATCTTGAACTCAGTAATAATGAGTAATAATGATGTTTGTTTTCTCACCTTTTTTTTTCTTGCTTAAGAGGATGCTCAGGCCATGGGACAGAGGCACAGAGCACCCCTGTGTGTCCCTTTTCATTCACAATCTACCTTTTACCCATACATGTTTGCAGCAGAGGTGCTGAGTGAGTGGCATGCAGCAGTTTGGGCCAGCAGCTCCCTGTGCTCTGTGGGATGACCATGCCCACTGCTGGGGGTGGCCACAGCCCCATTATCCCAGCAGGCAGATGAAGTGTTTGAGGCTGAGAGCAGCAGTACTTCAGGGGCTGAAGTCCTGCAGGTAGCAGGGGTCAGTCTAAACATGCACCAGCTCAGGAAAAGGACTCCTGAAGTTTGGGGTTTTTTCCTGGTCCCTTGCTGATGAGCAGAAACTGCTGGCTTATTTGAAGTCTGAACTTCAAACACATCCACTTAGCAACTTCTACAAAGGAACAGCTGGAGCAACATGAGCACAAAAAAGGCTGAATCCCCTGGCTTCAGAAAGCAGAGGCAGAGCTTGGAGTGGGAAAAACATAGGTTTGGGAGCTGGAAAAAAGATAACTGTTGGAGAGGAATGAGTGTGTGCTTGTGCTTGTGAGCATAAGATTTGGGCACTCTTCCTTTTGTGTCCTCTTGTAGCCTCTTGAATTGGGATGCAGTTTTTAGTTGTGCTTTCTGTGGTTGCTATCACTTCTGATTCCTTGTGATGCTCTGCTGATTGTCCTGTTCAACAACTGATAATGTTGCAAACTTGTTAAAAATTAAAGTAGAAAAAACCCAATTCCTTCTTAAAAAGAAGAAGCAACAATTTTTGAGGTCCATTTACCACAATCATGTTATAATACTCAATCTGTGTTATGCTGAGGTATGATTACAGAAGTGGAAAAAGGGAAAGTACTTTATATAAACACGTTTTTGGGCAGAATACTAATGGTTCAATATTATTATGATGATTATCTGTGTGTGCATTGACAAATATACACTTTTTTTCTTATTAAAATGTTGAACAGTTTGACAACTTCTAAAGAAACTGCAATTTTGTGAAAATGGAGTAAGGACTTTTTAAAGGTTCGGTGTTTTTTATGTAAGCCTGTAAATGGAGGCTGCATTGACCAAAATAATCGGATATCATACTGAGGAAGTTCTAATTTTCTTTAATTTTTTCTTTTGACTGTGAATTAAATTGTTTGGAGAAGCTGTGCTACTCTCAAATACCTACAAAATTAGTCTCCAAGAGAATCTTCCTCTATGATAAACTGTACTTATATTAGAGACAAAACTGGGGAAGCCTTCTGGCCTTTGCTTTACTCTGGGCTTGAGCTGGCACCAGTACAGCAGGGGAATGAGCTCACATAGCTTTTTCTTCACAAAAGGTAATTTGGTGCCTCCTAAATGCTGTCCACGGTGGTATCAGGAGAAGATATCACAGCAAGGGGTGTGGGACGATGCGATGCCCCATGTGCTCAGTTCTCAAATTACCAGTGAAGCGGCAAATGACTTTTGACATGAACATGGCTGGCATGGGACGTCTGAGTTAGCACTGCACAGATAAATGGGAAGCTCCTGGCCCAGAGCCGTTGTTCCAAGCTCCCTGCAAACTCCCAGGCCATGTGTTGGTCACAGCCTGCTGGCACTGTGGCTGTCCCAGGAGCTGCAGTGGCCGACGTTTGTTGTGCATGCTACCAAGGGAGAGAGCAGCGCCAAGGGTGAGTGCCAGGTCAGCCGTGCTTCCCCAGCGCCTTCTCTGAGGAGCAGAGCTTGGCATCTCAGCTGGGGCAGCAGCAGGCTTCAGCTCTTCTGCTGCAGGAGGGGCTCAGCACGCTGTGAGTGGCTGCTGACAGTGGGACACATGTTTGCCACTTCTGTCTCTAAGGGCTCTAGAGCACTCAAATGTCACTAGAGCTGGTTCTGCCAGCAGTGGATTGGCCTTGTCAGAGGTATTGCCCCAGAAACCTGCAGCTAATCCGTCTGATGTTAACTGTGGTGCGTGTGGGGACTGGTTTGGGCTGTGCCTGTCTCCCTGTGAAGTTGGGAGCTTGTGTAACGTGGAAACGATCATGATGGAGGAGGAAAGAAATTGTCATTAGAAATATAACAGCTCCTGTCACTTAGATCTAATGCTACAGAATAATTTAAAGCTTTTTTGACTAACTATCACGGGTAAAGTGCTTTGTCAACAGAAAATGAGGTTTACCCAATGTGACAGGACAGGAAAGCAGAGCTGCCTTTCATTGCTGTGCCACGTCCTGGGTGGAGTGGCTGAGATAGGGTGCCACTGAGAATGGCAGTGAAGGCTTTGCATTGCTTATTTTGAGACCTACAAAAGTACATTCGCTTTTGATTTGTGCATTTTAAAAACTATTGAGTGAAGCTGGGGACTTAGTTTAAAAGCTGCTAGAACTATTCTCTCACTGTAGAGATTTCTCAGGAAGCAGATACATGAGAGGGGTATATGTGCTTGTATTTGAAGCTTTTATTCCTGGGCTTATGAGTAAGAGCTGGGCTCAGTGAAAGGTGATAACTACTAAAATCAGTAATAAGGATAGTATTACCCTCTAAGTAGTGAAGTGGGTTTGGGGAATTTTGCATTCAATTATTAGCTCTGTGCCTAGACTGCATACTGACAGTGAGAAGTAGCTTGATTCCTCTCTGCCTTCCTTCCTCATCTATAGGAAGCATATATAAATATGCTAAAACAGCTGATAAGCTTTTTCTTGTAAGAAATGTATTTTATTTTGTGTAGAAACTAGCTTTGTGGCACTTTGCATTCCTTTTCAGAGAAATCTGATGATGGAAAAGTTTTAATTCTGGAGGGTTTATCTTCATATTTTTCCCCGTTGTTCCTCCTTTCTGTGACAAAACAGGAACAGGGAAGGGAAGAAAAAATGAAAGAAGCAGTCCAGAAATTCCCTTGCCTCACTTGTAAAACTGGATATCAAAAAATTTCTATGTGTCTTACATTAAAAAAGAAGATAAACTGAAAACTAGTTGATTTTTAAACTCACAGAGCATGAAAAAGTTTATTATTACTATTGAGTAATAACCCGTTTTAAAGCTGAGGCTTCTTTCTTGCTTGCTTGCTTCCTTTGGTGCAAAATTTATTTATTTAGTGCAAAATCTCGGGAGCTCTTTTGAGAGAGGAGCCTACACATAGGTCAGCTGCTGGTCAGGCTTGTGCCCAGTAAAGATGATGATAATCTAATGTCTGGCTTGTCCTTTGTAAGATGACTCATGCTCCGGTTACCTTCTAATGGATGGGACTCGCATCCTTGGCAGACACTGCATTTGTTGACAGTTGCTGGCAGATAAGAAAGTAGGAGCAGCCTTGGATGTGCTTGTGCTGGACATCCAGGGCTGTTCTCCTCTGAAGCAAGTGTCAGGAGAGCTGAGGTGGCGGGGACGTGCAGGCAGTTTGTGGCTGGACGAGATGGAGGGGTTATAATGGCAGTGCTCTGCCGCTATTTTAGCTTCCAGTGCCCAGCATGTGGAGGTCTTGAGCCGAACATGTGACTGTCTGCAGCTGTTCCTTCCCCAAAAACCTGGAGTACAGCACATGTACGAGTGGACTAACACTCCCAGCAGCATGTGCAAATATAATTCAAAGAAGTATGTTCAACCAACATAAAATTCCTTTTTAATCATCTGTAAAAGGTTTATTTTCAAATGCCCAATCACTAACGAGGTCCTAGCTTTCAGATGGACTGGTAGCACCGTCTTGACATTTTAAAGAATCTAGGAGGTTTAACAGGCTTAGTCCCTCCCTGCAGCAAGGCAGGGGCCAGCCCCTGAGGCCAGGAGGGTAGGAGGAAGATTTTTCTGTGATCTGCCTTGGTGTAATTGCCACCTTGAACAGTTTCTGGCACTTTTTGCTGGTGACTGTTAATGACATTAAATTTATTAATTATAATTAATATATTAAGATACTAAAGTTTGTGGCTATCCAGCCCACTGGTTTCCCCATGTTCTGCAGCAGGGTTATCAGGCTTGGACATTCTTGCTGCTGTCTGGGTAACCCTTGCTGGCGCTAGAGGGAGAAAGATGGACACCCAGTGCAGTACAGAGGATGTTTGGCAAGGCAGACTTTGACTCCTCAAACTGACCTGGACCATTTGTAACATTTCTGGCTGCAAAGTATATCCAAGAGTACATTCCAAGAAAGCTAAAAATAATATCCTCAACTTTAACTTATTTCTCCCACAAGGATTCCGTTAACAAGAAGGAAAGAGCTTGTTCTCTTCCCCCCCTGCTAAAGTGTTCAGCTCTCAGAATGGAGCTATAAGTTTATCACAAGTTATTGGTCTGTGAGTTTGATTCATGTATGGATCACTTTACTGGAAAGTGTAACTATTTGCCAGGACCGCCTTTGCTTTTCCATTTCCCTTTCCATCTCCCGGTTCTGTATGTTATCTGGTAGCAGCACTGAAGGCCAAAGTCTCTCTGAACTGATTGGAACCAGGAGTTGGCATTCTGCTATTCTGGGTCCTTCTGCCAAAAGCCAATGTTCAAAGTAAAGACTGTAAGTACAGGCTACTCACATGAGCACAATTTATGGTTGTTTAAAATACCTGAAGATCAGTACAGCAGAGCTCTGATTCTCCTGGAGACTTAGTGTGACCACATGGTGGATAAAGTTGTATATATTCCACAAGTCATCTCAGGAAACAGGGATAAGTGATGGTGACTTCTAAAAAGCAGTGATGAAATGGTTTCTGGTTTTGTGTTTTTTTCAAGATGTAGTTACAAAGAACTCATTTGGAAAACTCCAACCTAGCTAAATGTAAATCCAGACACTTAGAACTAGCAATATAAATCCCCTGGGATACTCAATAGTCCTGAGTGTTAGGTGTACAAAACTATTCCCAAGATGCTGCCTGAGCTGCTTGGGGTCTTTGCTGTGTGTTTTTTCTATTGATCAGTAGTAATGACAATCGATGAAAAGTCTGGTGTTCTCATGGCTCTTTTCCTGTGACCAGAAAATCATCTGTGCGTATCAAGTCTGTGAATCACATCTCTGTAGTAGACAATTTTTATGAAAGACAAGAATGACACAAACTTTGATATCCAAGAATCTTCACAAAGACTGTACATCTTCATAAAATCAAGTTAAAATGCAGTAAAAGTTTCAATCAACAGTAGGGCTATATATATATATATATATATATATATATATGTATGTATATAAACATTAAAATATTTACTTTCAGATTCTGAAGCTGATCTTTTTGATATTTAAAAATGAAACCTACATTTTCATATTAAAATTAGATCCAAACATTATATCAAAAGAAGGTTTGCATTGTTTTGTGTGGTATTTTGTTTGGGGTAGTTGGTGTATTTTAAGTTAGAAAATATAAAAAAATAAAATCTCAGATTAAACTAAGCTTTGGGGAATTAATGTGAAGATTTAATTATAATACAGTATCATTTAATTTTCATTTTTTTTTAATGTTAGAAGAAATCTCTACCAGTTCAAACTGAAGCAATACTTCCCATCTGGTTTGGTTTTTTTATTTTTTTATTTTTTCCATCCAAACAACAGAATATTTTGATCATCTTGCAATGTTCTCTCTGGGTATACTGATGCAGAGTAATTTTTGTTCGTTTGTTTTTTGTTAATATAAAATTCCTTTTTGTGCCCCATTTCTGAAAGAGCTTGGGGCTTGTCTGGCAGGAAAATGATGATTAGAGCATTACTCTTCCTTCTGCTGATGAGTTGCTTTTGCCACTCTTAGTGGCAGGGAGACTGCTCTGGGTTTTCCTTGTTCCTATTTTCTCATCCACCTCTGAATTACTGAATACTCTCAGCTGCAAGTCAAGGAATAAGGCATGAATGCTCATTGTTATCACAATATGTTTTCTTTGCTAATTCTCTTTGATTGTGTCCCAGTGACATGCAGCTGAGGATTAAAATTACTGCCTTCAGCCCCAGCAGTAGGCTCTGTTTGAAACCTCCAAAGGGCATTGTTTATCTTCTCTGCATCCCTTGCACTGTGCCTGCCCAGGATGAGCAGCACTCTCCTCCCCATCCCAAGCGATTCTGTTACTGAGGAATGTTGGACAGATACCATTATACACTGAGTAGAGGTGCTCCCAGATTTGAGGTTTGAGCTTGATTTAAAGATTTAAAGGGGAGGAGAGTGGAACGGAAGGGAATGTTTGTTTTTTTCAGGAGAGACCCTGGCTGTAGTGCTTTGCAGAACTGTTTTAAATAGGCTGCTCAGGCAGGGAGGTCTGTGGGTGCAGGCGAGCTGTTCAAATGTTTCCACGCAGCACTCGGGGCTTCCGTCCCAGGCACGTACTTCATTATTGCTTTGGGGAAAGGCATTCTGGGAGTAATCAATCAGCATCGCTCCAGGATTCTTCTCAATCAGAGCTCCTCTGATGTGTCTTTCAGTGCTGCTCATTTTGGTTTTAATTTCTGAATGAGGGATCGATTTGCACAAAATAGCACCAGGCAGATGAGTTGGTTTTGCAGTGGGTGAAAGCATCTGGCCTATTTTCTCCAAAGCACTTAAATGGGTATTTTAAGTTGTAGGTCCTGAAGAAGACAGTGGTGGTAGTGCTTTGCTGAAGCATGCTTTGAAGATCTCAGTGGTTTCCTAATGCAAGATTAAGTTGTCCCCTTGGATCTTTGCTGTCACCTCTAATCTGGAGCACACCTTATCTCAGACAGGACCCCTGTGCTTCAGCTTTACAGTGGTGCCATATCACTGTCCTGCCCCTTCATCTATCCTTCCTCCGTCCTTCCACTTACCATACCTCCAGATTCTTTGCTGAGGCAAAAGTGCTGCAAAATGAACATGTTGGGAAGGGAAAAGCTGTAAAAAGGATTTACGTGATTCAAGTCAGTTTTTATGTGCATAAGAATTTGGGGGGGGGGAAAGCTGGTCTGATTTAAAAAATAGAAAGCTTTGCCCTTCCTCTGTCAGTGGAAGGTCAGATTGAAATCCAGGACACCTGGTACACAGGTCCCACCTCACCCTTCCAACTTAAGCAAATTGCTGTAAAATTGGTGTAGCTGGCTGGGAAGACACACCCTGTAGTGCAAAGGATGGGAATTGCATGCCCTGAGTTAATCTCCTTGAGGACATCTGTACAATGTGCACTTAGGCCAGTATTTTCTGATGTTCCATGTCATTGCTCACAAAGGAGAAAAGAAGGACTGTACTTATTTTTCCCCAGAGTTCAACTGGAGTTGAAGGGAGATAGTTCTTTACATCCCTTAATGAGTAACTTTATACTGTGCTGTCTCCTACAATAACAGCTGTCAGTGCTAGAAGAAGAACAAGCTATTTGCCAAGACAGCGAGGCTGTAAAAGTTGGTAAGACAGAGGGAAAGGTTTGGGCAGGGAGCAGAGATTGCAGCAGGAATCGTGAGAATTCTCAAGCTCTGAACAGTGCTCCTGATTTTATCTTTTCACACAGCTCTGGGGGTAGTGTTTGTTTAATGAAAGTAAAAATCCTGACTGGGTGGTGTATTAGTACTGTGATGATGAGGAAGATTAGGCTACCTGTTGTGTTTGCTGTGCAGTGTTATTGTGTCACAAATTATGTTTATGGCTAAGAACCTCAAATGCTGACACAGCATCAAGTAAGGTAAGAAAGGGCCATTGTGACCCCTTTTTCATCCTAGACACAAAGTTTCTTTGAATTAAGCCTGGTTTGGATCAGAGCATTTTCAGGCAGCAGGTTGTCATACTTTTTTTCTATTCATGACCGTTCTTCCCTGTATATCTTGAAATTACATAATGTCCATATGGCAGCTTGAAGAATTGTTTGGAAGGCAGCTGAACACTACAGAAGCTCTATGAGCATATTTCCAGTTCTTTGTCAAATAACTTCTTCCTCTGCAGTTCATGTTTTGAATATCAGTGGCCTGTAGATTATCTGAGAATTGAAGATGCTTGGGGACCACGTTTGTGTCTATAGCTTTCCTAGCTCATGGTGTTCTTTGGTCTTTCCTCAAATATGACATCTCCATCAGACTGTCCCAGTCTCTGTCAACATCAGCTGAAGCTGGAAACTGGGTGGAACAGTGCATCATGAGTAAACCTGCCCAAGGCACTGTGTATGAAATCTGAATGCCACTGGAATCGGTGTACATGCTCCCACATATCCCCTGGCCCTAGGAGTTTATCCCTTTACCGATGAAGAACTTGGTGTGAATATAAGGAGTGATGATTCACCTGTTCTCAACTGATATTTTCCTCCCACAAACCATCTTTGAAGCCTGGTGATGTGAGTGCATGTCCATTAATCACGACACTGATAAGTTTTGCCTGGCCAAGACATGGCTCCAGGAATTGAGACTGCTGTTTCTAGGTGGCTAGTAAATCTGGAAAATTCCTGCAGCAGGAAGAGGTGTACCTAGGTGAGAACATACAGAGCGCTGAGAAAGTAAAGAGAAGGTCACAGTAAGTTTTGTACCTTTCCAGTGAGCAGTGCTGGGGAAGCAGGCAGCCCCATGGAGACCTCAGAACATGCTTTCATTGACAGGAAATAGTTTGGCAGCTTGTTTTACTCTCTGCCTTTATTCTTTACAACTGGAAAAGCTCCTTCTATCCCACACTCCAAGAAGTCTGGGGAGGTACCTGTCCTAGCTTCTCCTCTTGTGCATTGCAGAGGTTTGCAGAGCCTCAGGGATGCCTGTTGCCTGGATACAGGGTAGTCCTGCATCTCAGCCCCCCAGGCAGCCCTGCGAAAACAGAGGTTGTGGGGGGGGAGGTGGGTGAAGTAATCCCCGTGCACTTGGAAGCAGGAGCACAAAGTCCACCTGATGCAGCCTGTAAGCTCAGAGCCTCCTTTGACTTTGCCACTGTTATTATTATTTATCATTATTATTGATAGGAGAAAAGTGCAACCCAGCTGCTCAGCGCAGAGATCTGAGGGCTCCTGCAGGGTGAAGCGCTTCGTGCCACTTAGCAAACCAACCATTGTGCTGTCCCTGGCGTATGCACTTTATTTCACACGCTTCTTCTGAGCCTCCTGCTGCTGCTCACACTACAGCTGCTGACAAGTAGCCTTCCTGGCAACACGGAATCACAGCCTGTGACTTGAGACCTTGTGAGTACAATATGAAGAAGGCACTGACTGCTGAATATTTAAAAATAAATTATTTCATCTTAAACATGAAAATGCTCTTTGCAGTTCATACACATCACTGCTTGGTGACTGTGACTGGCCAAGTCATGCATTATTCTTGTGTTCAGAGGGGACTATGCTGACTGTAGGGCAAAAACCTCATCTCTCCTTTGCTGAGCACATGAAAGCTCATCGTTAGGAGGATGCCCTGTTGTACTGCGCACGTGTAAATGTCTGTAAGCTTCACTTGCTGAAAGCAGTCAAAATAATTTTTAAGCTCAGTGAGTTTAAATTTGGGCTATTTCATATTGAAATGCTATGGGTTTTTCTGTATACATCTGTAGAGTATTGTGCTATTTCAAACAGCACTTAGGAACTGTGTCAGTAGTAGTAATTAACTTTTAGACTGAGAGAGCATGAAAGATCTCAAAGAATGGATCAGCATCCTCCTGCTCAAAGCACAGTCAATTTTCATGACAGAAATACTACCTGATCTAAGAATATGTACATTCAACTTTAATATGTGAAAAGAAATTAGTATAATGAAGTGTGTGGGGCAGGGAGATGAACACCTGAGCTAAGTCACATTGAAGATTGGCTCGTCTTCATTGCTGAAGGAGGACAGCAGCAATCTTTGAACTAATATTAGAAACAAAACTTAGAAGTCTGAAAACCTGAGGGGTTTCAGGACAAACAGTAGAAGGTCAGGAAATATAGTGCAGTTTTTCCTAGGTCTTTAGAAAATCTTATTTATGAAGGTATTTTCATCTCTGGAAAATAAGCGCTAATGTCTGATGACACAACTTATTGTTCTGATGTTGCAGTCCACGCTTTGTGTTTCTATTTACACGTGTATGGAAAGTGTCAGAGGATGAGAGATGGAGCTCACTGAGACTCCTGAGATAGCCACTGTTGAAAGGCTGGGCTGAAGGTGAATCTGCTTTGTCTTGGCTCTGTGTGTGTGTGTGTGTGTGTATCAATATATATATATATATATATATATACACATATGTATGAAAATATGCACACAAAGCCACTGATTGTCAGTAAATAACTATTCACAGAAACCTAGTATCTATTGTAAGTAGAAATGAGAAACCCTTTTCTCTCTACTGAAGGTGAAGTTAGACATTAAATTGCTATACTTTGGTACAGAGGTTTTTTCATATAAATTGTTTATTGCCCTCTTCTTCCTGTCTTCTTAAATAAATTTGTTAGGTGTTTTATCAGACTATTTACTTAGAGAAACCAAATATGTGCTAACTAGGGGTATCAATAAAATTCCATCTTCTAATCAAGTTTTAGAAATAATATCCCAACAACCTGTTGGATTAAGCACTTTACACCACATAAAATTTTGTATGTAAAATGGAGACCACACCTCTTTCTCTTCCCTGATTTCTTTTTTTAGTAGTAAAGAAAATATGTGAAAGGCCTGTGTAATTTCTGGAAAACTGAAATGGGAGGAGTGAATGATTCCTGCTGAAATAGAGTGTGGAGTAACTTTTTTGGGAATTATATTAGTATCAATGAACTTGAAAAGACAGTGACCAGAATGGAGATTGAAATTCTTACCTCTGTACACAGAGCTGTGTGAATGATGAGGCTGGGCTGAACACCAGTTTTGTTGGGAGTGTAAGGAATTATCACTACTCAACTGCCTCTACTGGGGATTAAAATACCCATAGCTTACAACAATATAGGAGGACAAATAGTTACAGAACTGCAAAAAAACTCTGATTGAAAAATTATTTGAAAGTTCTAAATCAGACTTAGCTATGCCATAACACCTCTTCTTCCAGCCAAGTGACAGTAGCAGCTGGAATAGAAATTAAATTGAACATGTATTGAAATACTGGATCAAAAATAAACAAAACAAAACAGAAATAAAAAAAACCCCAAACCAGATTTCAAGTTTTGTTTTAAGTAAATATTGGGAGGTTTTTTTCCCACAGCACAAGCAGGTAGGTCCAAAATCTATAAAACCCTGGTCTAGTCTTAGACTTTTGTTTAGTGAATCCACAGGTATAGTCTCCACTAAAGAGTTTACCATTGCATTGAACTTTAAATCCTTTGGGCAAGTGAAAATATGAAATTTCTAAGGCAGCGCCAAAAGAAGTGTAGGTATTTTTCTAAGGTTAAACAATTAACCCTTCCTTCTAAATTTAGCACTATCCAAAACTGGAAACTTAAACTAATGAAAGAGAAATGGTACAGGATTAGTAAACTGCTGTCTTTCCCTCCAGCTGTGGGACATCAAAGATGCATAAATCTTCATGTTCTGTTGCTTTATTGAAAATTCTCTTGTATCCTTCTGAGTGATGTGGAAGGGATAGGATGTTACAGCTGTGTTTTGACAGAGCCTCAGTGCATTTTGCTGGTCTTTCATGACATTGCAGAAGTTTCCTTTGTCCCTTATTGGTTTTTATTGTTTTTTTGGGACAATTTTCCTGAAAACAAAAGATCTTACTTGCCTTCATCATGACTTACATGATGGTGATGAGTTTGCAGCAGAGATATCATGTGCATACATTTGGAGTTGGCTTAACTGAATTAATTTTTTTAATGAGTATGACAATGTATCAGCTTATCAGAACCAAAGTCACCCTCAAACCACTGATTAGAGGAAAATAATTAGGATTGAATGATAAATTTAGATTCAGCTGCAATTTACAGGAGTGTTTGTTTAAAGAAGAGCCAGCAAAAAGAATCTTGGCTCTGAGGATGACCAGGAAAAAGCCTCTTTATATATTACAGCCATGGAGCAACCAACTCCAGAGATTAATTGCTGGAAGTGACATGTCTGATTTATTGCCCACTGCAGCTTTGAGAGTGTTTGCAAACTGAAGTGTTATGGTTAGGATGATTGTAATTGGGGTTTATTTTATTTTAGACAGAGGAAGAAAATAAATATATTTTTGTGGCTGTTGGATGTAGATGATTTCAGTGGTTGCTTTGGTTCTTAAGCCAGCCTGGGCTGCTGGCTGCCACGTGCCCTTTCCCTGCCAAGGGAGCTGAGGCCTGGCAGTGGGAGGAGAGCCCCAGCACTCAGCCCATTGCACTGGGACTGCCACGGGGCTTTGCCAGAGACAGGTAGATCTGGTAGGGCAAAAAAAATTACACTGTTACCCTGGTGTGAAGTTCTGAGGGGATAGTAGGGCTCCATACCCCTGGAGAAATTTTCTCCTTTTTCTGGTTTTGTTTCTTCCTCTTATAGCATGGCTTTGTCAGTGCATTGGAGTTGGAGAATAACTCTCAATGTCTGTTCAGACTGGTCTGGAGAAGATGTTAAGTTCTAACTAGTTAGTTCTTTTATATACTATTCACTGTATTACTAATGCTCATCCTAAATTCCCCAAGTGCTTCCTTATCTCATACACAATGGAATTCCAAGTGGCCTTCAGAGCAAGGACAATGCCAGACTCGAAAGACAAGGAACTTTAATCTGTGTAGTACACTGCAACATCTTTAAGTTAGGGTTGTGCAAAAAAGGTGTGTTCTGTTTCATCTAATTTTAGGTCAATAGTCTGGCTAGTAGGTTGCTTGTGTTCCTTGGTGAGAACTGGGAAGACCAGGAATGTCACCCTGAATCTTCCGTGTCCCACATTAATGACCCACTGAACACACCTCTGGCTAGTTTGGTCTATCTTGTTTAGATTAAAAGTTCCATCCTAGACTCACAAAAATATCACCAAATTACCTGGGTTTCACTTTTAAAACAAATTCAAGAAGTAATGTCTCTTCCCAAACTGAAAGGAATTCTCAGCTCAGGCTTCATCTGGAAGATGCAACATGCTCTTAGGAAGTCCATGATATTCCATCATGCAGAACGATAGATGAAAGTGAGTTGGCATCAGAATGCAAAAAGAGAAAAAATTCAAGTTAGAAAATATATCTCAGAGCTCATGTTTTCAGCTTCTGGCTAAGCTGCCTTACAGAAAATATTCAGTTCAAAGCTTTTTCTGTTGTTTCTGTTTATGCTGAGAAAAAAGAAAAAAATCCAGTGAGGGCAAATTCCTTCAGACATGACTGATCTCTTTGTGCTACCTGTATTGCCAACATGGGTTTGTGCTTTGTGGAGACCTGGATAAAATTAACTGGATGCCAACACAATCAGAGAATATTCTCACTAAGTTAAGTAATAATGAAGAGGAGATGAACTATCCTATCACTGTTCTTGGCTGATCCCCTCCTGCTCCTGAGTTTAATATCCTTCTCATCCTGCTGGCAAGATGCTGAAGCAGCACCAACCATCCAGTTAAAATACAGAGTATTCAGATGTTTCAGTCAACTCAGATTTCCTTGAACACTTATTCAACATTCATTGCAACTCTTATAAAAGTGTCTAGACAAGTGATTGCTTAGGATTTCAGCTCATTTTGTAGCTGCTGCTTTACAACGCCCTGATTTTAAAATACAATTTTACAAGGGTTACTTTTACTGACTACATTTTTTTTTTCACTGTGCATTTCTACATGCCAAGAGTGTGAGCAGGCTGGAAAAGGGACCAGTCTTGTAACAGGTAATACAGACCTCTGGCCATTCTTGGTTCAGCTACTGTTAAATATATTTCTTCTGTTTTGGTTGATTATGAGAAAGAGCATATCATGAATATTCAAAATATATTGAAAGCAACTCATTATTTGGGAAGAAATATTCTGTGTTTGGTCAGATTGTCTATAGCTAAAATATTTGGTGGTCCTATAGCTCTGAAAGAGAATATTCTATGTTCCTTTTCTGAGAAAAGTTGTGTGGATACAGCAATGCACCTCTGATAAATCAGACTTGGCCAAGAAAATGGGAAGGTTTTTACCCTACAGAAACTCTCCTTTTTCACATAGTCTCTTAGCCTGAGGATCAAGCAGTGAAGTGGGTGCTTCAGTGACAACGCATGGATGTATTGTCAGAGGAAACTGGGTGAAATGTGGAACCAGAAGAGGAAGGATGTGGTACAGGGACTGAGGGACACAAAAAGAGCAATGTGAGGGTGCCCAGAGTGGGACCTGCCCTGTGTAAAATCCTCCCCCTTGTTAGAAGGGCTGAGAAAGGAATGGCAAAGGAGGGGTGCATCAGAAGGGAAGCTGGCTCTGACCCCATTGAAGAGAGCCAGCATGCCTCAGATAGTGCCTTCTGTGCTTCATATCCCTTGCTTTCCTGAACAGTAACTTCCCCATGCTCCCTCCACAAACTTATGAAGAAAAATGGAGGGGGAAAATTGTTTATTTAAAGTCTAGTACTGAGTGGAGCTGCATTAATCAGCCTGCATGCCTAGTAGAAGAAAACCTTCCTTAAACATGATGAAAAATAAATCCCCCTGAGTCCTCAGCATCCTGCTTGAGTCACTAATTCCCTAGGGCAGAAAACAAAGCAGGCAAAAAAGTTTGTTTTCACACAGCAAAGCCAAAACATCTCCAGTTCTGATTTAAGATGAGTCGTGGGAGCTGTCTCCTCTTTAATGTAACATGGGACCAGTATAGGTGAGCTGATAAATATACAAATTGATTTTTTTCCCTCACCCTGCAGAGAGCACCTATTCCTTTCTGTGGGACTCGTGTCTGCGTGTGTTTTGTTCCTGGAGCTCACGAGGACCAGTGACTGCCAGCACTGGGTGCAGGGAGGGCTCAGATGCCTGAGTCACATTTTCCACAAGCACGACTCCTTGTCTAGCTCCAACAGCCAGCTCCAGTGGGACATTGTCCTGCTCCTTCCTCCCTTCCTGGCTGCCTGCACAGGCTGTCCCATCACTCCTCTTCTGATGCTTTTTGCTGCTTTGAAACATCCCTGGCAAAGGCTTCAATGTCCTGAGGTTTCTACAAATAGTATGTGCAGCTCCTGAGGGAAACAGCAGAGTATTCCTCTGGTTCCCTGAGGCTTTATAAAAACATTCCCATCTAAAGGCAGTTTATAAATCTACTCAGCCACAGAACTGCACGTTTTTGATGAATATTCTTCACTTATGATGGGATAGGAGAGCAGAGAGTGAGACCTTGTGCTAGCAAATGACCCCTGGCTGGAGACAGTCTAACACTTTTTCCATGAACTACTGCTTAGGGCTTGACTCAGAAGCACAATAGCAGGTGAGTTATTATAGCTGTTCTGATTGTGGCTGATAATTGTTCTGTTCTCATTCACAAACCTAATGGTTTGTTAATAACATCTGATTTGGGAGTGTAGTATAGTCTATCAACTAAAGGTGGCATAATGGCATTAATAAGGGTAATTGAGGTGCTTCTGTGATCTGTTTGCTCTTTGGTTTGACAATTAAAAATTACTTATCTTAATATATGATAGAAATAATATTGCTTCCCTGTGAAGCCTGGGCATCTTGAGGGAAGAAAGGATGTGTCAATCTGTAGAATACCTGTACAGCAGTGAGTAAGTATATGGACATGAACCAGCCTAATAGGTGTCAGGTATCGTGTGTCTGTGTTTACATTTTGTATAAATAAAGCATGTGCTGTTACTTATGGCTGCGCGTGTCTCCTGTTGCAAGACTGGGTGTGTAAGGCTGTCTGGGCTCCGAGCGATTGATTAAAGAGCTGTTAGAGGAGGAAATGGAAATGAGAGACAGGCTGCTGAGCATTTAACCCTGGAGAAGAACCTTAGCATTTCATCTTCTATCAACATTTGTTTGCAACAACTATTAACATTAATTATTGAGATACTTACTGAACACCCTGTTAGCCCTAATTAGAGCTAATGGAAGATATGTGTGGATGTTAACAGGACAAGAGACAACCAAGCTTCCATTTCTAAGGTTAAATATTCAGTAGTTCCCTCTTAGACATAACCAACATCCTATAATCATACAGTCAGATTGATCCTAAAGCAGAACAGTTTTTCCTGTCTTTTTTTTCCCCTCTCTCCAATTATAGCCACCTTACACTATTTTTGCTTAAATTAAAGAGTGAGCAACAATGTGGCAGTGACCTCAGTTACCTTTACTAATGTAGTTATGCTACCTCTCCTTTATTCATAGTGCACTTCAGAATCAGTCTTTATTAGCAAACTGTTTGCTGTCCCTTTTACTGTCCTTTTAATGAACACTAGTAGAGTCACTTAAGTGGAGCTGAAAGGACTTGGCTTTGTTCTGAGCAGAGACCTTGTGACAAAGAGCTCAAGGCCTGAGTGCTTGAGTAGGTCATGTAATATCCAAGGTCTGTAAAGCTCCTATCACTGTGCTGTTTCTTGGAGCTGTAAACACAAAAAAAAGACCTTACCCTTGCACCTGGTACCTTTGCTACTTTGAAAACCAGTGTTGCTGAAGAATTGAGGCTGCAAAATGTAGAGGTTGTCTTATTAGCCTGCTGTTGTGAATGATGTCACTTCCCTGCCGCTAACCTCTGCCCAGCAGGTCAGTGTCCTCATGGAAACTGTCTTTTCAGGACTGACTCAGAGACCTGTAACCCTCCCTGAGAGCCCCGAGCCTGCCTTGGGTGGTGTCACACTCGCTAGGGTAGGTTGTGCTCCTCTGTGGTCCATTTGCTTTGCTGTGGACGAATGTGGAGGTTTCAGGTAGTGTACTGGGAAAATGGACTTTTTTTTCCCCCCAGACAATCTATTACATAGTTTGGGGCTGCCAGTGCAGTGCCCTTTTGAATACTGCATAGTTGCAATCTTATTACCTACAACCTGTAGCTCCCTGGTGCTTGTTGGCTGGAGCCATCTAGGAAGAAGTTCTATCACTAGATTGACTGAATGTGCTATCAACAGATTTGGAAAATAACATTAGAGCTTTGAGAAGAGAAAGGATAAGTTGTGGTGTGTCCTTGACAAAAAAAATCCCATCCTTCCCTGGCGTATTGCATAATACTAAAAATAAACATGAAAGTATGTACATATCTCTCTCCTTCTGAACTACAGTCAACATTTCTTTGTTAACCAGTAAAAATGCCTGTGGCTGCCTTCCTGCAGGATGGTGCCCTGTAAAATTGGATAGATGCCAGTATAAGGCATCCTGCACATGCTTTGGGACTTTCTTTGCTCACTCTCTACAATGCCACTTGGGTTTCAGTAGAGCTTCATGTTCTAAGGAAACATGTCACAGGTGTTAATGGGTGCAGTGTGTTCTTAAGAGAAAAGCCATAAAAGAGTTACCCCAGCTTTCCAGCTTGGTGGCTTTCTCATTTTTCCTGAAGCAGTTCCAAGCATGAGCACATCTGTGTTTGTCCCAGGTGTCACATTTGCCCTTTTGCAGAAAGTGCCCACTGTGGGTGCCTGCCCAGGATCCTACACTCACACCTGGGGCTCATCTGGGGGTGGCACAAGGCACTTGGCACTGGGGCTGACTGGGAAGTCGGTCTCAACTCATCTTTACCTGGAGGGTGAGGTGGGGAAAGGTTAGTAGACTTTGATTTTAGGCTGTTGTTTGGGGTATTTTCTTAGTATTTCTATCTATTTTTCCAATTGTGTTATTACAAGAGCCTTTTCCATTTTGTGGTGGTCACAGAATCTGCTCAGCTTTGTAATGAATACTACTTTCTTTAATATGTAAAGTAATGCCTTCACAGATCAGACCTATGTGGACCTTTTCATAGTAGCCATGTAAAGCCTAAAATGCCTGTATTTAAAACAGTGGAGCAAAAAGGCTTTGGTAAGAGGCTGATGGTATTTTTCTTCAGAGTTTGGAGCATGCTTATTGATTTAGGAGCCCTTGTACATAGTATGAAGTGGACAGATGCTAAAAAACCTTGTCCTTTGTTATGCAGGGCTGCTAATTGAACTTTTAGCTGCACAGTTGAAGTAGCAATATCCCCTACTGCAATATGGCTTACTCCAGTTTTTGGGAAAGAAGAAATTTTTTTCTGGTGTTTCTCCATTTATATCTTTTAACAAAAAGGATAGATACATCATCTTTACAAAGGAGAAAAGCACCCACATTATCAAGTTTCTATTAAATTGCTCACTAAGCCTTCAGGTACAGCAGGAAAGACACTGATGCTGTAAAGGAAACAGAGTCATGACAAATCATTTTATTTCAGCTAGAAAAATGTGTCCTTGCTTGGAGCAGAAGCTGCTTCCCTGATGAGGCCATGGTCTGCTTGTGTGGTTGGGAAAATGAAACACAGTCTGTCTGGAGATATTGTCAAACCCATCGAGGTTAAGCACCCTTTGCCCCAGGCAAATTCCCTGGTTTATATGAGTCACTGCAGCTAGGCTGTAAAATGCAGGTCTCCAAGCAAAGCTGGGGTAATAACCACAGGTGGTAACTTAAAGCTGCCTTCATGAACTAAATCCTGCATTTTCAGTCCTTAAGAAATGAATGTGTAAAGTACACTCCTCCCTATCTTGCCTATGACTCATAAATGTATCATACTTCTTGAAGCAGATATTGAAAGTCTTCAGCCAAAACCTTGCACATCTGTGCCTTAATTAAAATCAGTTTATTTTGTAGGTTAATAACTTATACCATAACCACTAGTGTAAGAATTTTTTTTTTATTAAATGGCTGAATGAGATCTGACATTACAGGAATATCCCATCCTAGAATGATTTTTTTTTTTTTTAAATCTCTGGACCAAATAATGGCCCAGCTGAAAGGACTAATTTCAGATTCACTGAACCAATAGCAAAGTTTAAGTAGTGAGAAAATCATTATTCTGGATGTTTGGTATAGATTTAGCAGTATTTCATTAATTTACAGAAATTAATTCCCTAGGCTGGTACTGATTGGCTGTAGTTATCTGGTCACCTCTGACTACATTTTTTTATCAGAAGGATATCCTGGCTTTCACTCCAAAATGCTTTGGAGTCACCTGATTCATTTGTAATCTTCCCAGGATAGCAGGGAAAGCAGCAGATAAGTATTAGCTGAGATACCTGAGCAGTGTGACCCTGGGATAATGGAAAGATAGCATATTATATGGGATGTCATGTCACCAAAAAATGAATTTTAGGAGCTGGTATTTCATACAGGGTATGTAAAGTGCTTAAATGCAAGCTTACTTGGCACTTGCTTTTGTTCTCTCCTTCTTTTTGACTCACAGATTTGTTTGGATGCTTCTGAGCAAAATCAGATTTTCTAAATGACAGCTCCTATGCAAAAATCAGATGACAAAAAAGATTAATATGGTATGAGATATATGGCGAGATAACAATGTCAACACTGTGCATTGCAGACAAGAGGAAAACTTAGGAAATAAAAGGTAAAATAGAGCCTCTCAAAATTTGAAGCAGGATGATGAAGAGAAATACAGACAAGCTCCTACTTGGAGGAGAGGAGGGGGCAGAGGTTCAGTCAGGGCAAGGTGAGCCCATGTTTGCTTCAGCAGCTGCAAAACTTTGGGGAGAGGGTGCACATCTCTGTGTGCTCAGTCTTCTGGCATTCAAGGGGCTGAAAGAGGAGAACTTGGCTCTGCTGATGAGGTGTGCCCAGCTCCAGTGAACAGCAGCATTGAAACAGCAAAACTGGTGAAGGACAAACCAAGTCAAAGCTATTCTGCAGGGTTTGCCACAGTGGGCCAGCATTGTCACCTGCTCTCCCCTCGCCCATGGGGAGCGTGCAGGCTCAGAGAGGGAGCGCAGCCTATCAAAATGATAGATCCCTAAGCACATCTCCTGCCTCTCATATTTTTCTGTGCATCTCTGGTACTTCATCTTCCATCTCATCAGAGCCATGCTGCACTCACCTCTAGAGCACCTGGGTGCACGGCATGAAAGGATGGAGGTTAGGGATGGGCTCTGAGCTGGAGCAGGCTGGTGCAAATAAACAGCAACAGAAATACTGGAGGGCAAATTTACATGAATGCATCCTGTGTCCAGATTAATGTGCTTCTTCCAAAAGATATAAGAACAAACCTGTTTTTCCAAGCCATGCACGTTGGTGATCCTTTACTGAGGAAAGTTTTGCATTGCAGCTTTTCTGCTATGAGTGTGAGATTATTGGAAGTGCCTGCTTCAAATTCCTGATTGACACTGTGCTGACTGGAAAGCTTTAGTTCCTGAGGTACTTCTGAAGGAACTACATTTTCCAAAAATATCCCTACATCCAGTCCCTTGCCTTATTAGCAGCTGGGGCCTCCATGATGCTGATCCTTGATCCCAAATGCCCTGAAGACTCTGATGTCTCTTCTGGCCCCCTGCAAGAGCTGGTTCACACTGTTGTCAGGGAGGGTGGTGTGTGGGCTGTGGTGCTGAGCGTGGAGTTTCAAAGTGCACTGAGTTGGCAGTGGCCCTTTTGCAACCAGGATGCTCTTCCCCTCCCAAGCACAGCCCCTGTGATCCAGCCTCTCCCTGTCTGGGGCCCTGCTTGGTGTGGGACCTCAGCTGTGTTGTGGACAGTGCCCACTTTTAAGATTACAAAGCTTGCTGTGTCTTCATCAGAAGATCACTGACTTGGGATTCTCCTAGTGAGAAATTTCCTGGTGTGAACCTGTAGAGGAAACTTAAAGGGGCTGTTTGTTTGGGGACTGCAGGAGTACATTTTTGGAGACATCAGCTCTAAATGGATATTTCTATGGTTTTGAGCACATTGTTGAGAGGAATGTGGAGTACAAACCATCTGACATTTTTTGGCCCATATGAAGGACCCCACCTGGGGTTTTTGTACTTGAACAGTTTTAAAAAATACTGGCAGTCACTGAAAATACTTGTTTTCATCTAAAAATGACAATATTTTGAATACTGTCTTCTGGGTAAGTTTTTCCCTGTTTTCAGCACAAGCAGCCTGGCACTCATAGGATACCAAACTAAATCTCTGGAACTCCATGGGTGGCACATAAGTGTTGCTGTTAATTATATTAAATACAGAGGGTGGGGGAGGATGATGAACACCAGCTTGAAATGACTTGCTAATGTCTGTGAGTTTCTGTGAGAGATATTAGTAGAACTGGAACTATAAAAGTGGTTTGAGCACTAGGCAGGAGACCACAAAAGCTGCCCAGGACACTTCCTGGGTATCCTGGAGCAAAGCCACATCAGCTTTATAAAGGACACAACTTCATAAAGGGCTTTCAGACTAATGTGGAAAGCAATCTAAAGCTCAAATGGTATTAATGTTCTGATGCAAGGTGGTTTGTGCATCAGACATAAGGAATGGTAACCACAAATCTTGTAATGAAATTTGTCATAAAATTTATTGTCAAATGTATTTTCATGGCAAGACTCCACAGTGTTTTCAGAAAGATTATTCTCCCCGTGCTGACAGCAGGGATGGGAGAAGAAGCTGTTAAATGTTGTGTTCCTTGAGACAGCTTTTCTTGTCCTTTATGCAGAGCAGCTCTGCAGCCTAACTGGGAGATTGTCCCCAAAGTGTTGCCCCTCCATGCTCAGGACAGCTTGAACATCCTGTTGTTTCCTATATTTTCTCGACCTTAATCTGGACTGCCTTGGCTCTTTGATCTGCAAACCTAATTTCAGTACTTTTAAAATATGGGGGTTTTAGCTGAAATGCAACATTTCTTTCAAATTGCATGCTGACCAAGAAAAGAGACATAGAAAAGAGACATAGAATGTGGATATAGTGAGCTCCAACCACTGAAAACTGGTGTGATTTTGCATTCAGAATTCAGCCCCATCAGGACTATGAACCTGTGCAGTTGTGTTCCTCATAAGGGGTCTGGTTTTGTTGTCCTTCCTAAGAAGGTTGCCTAGACTTTCAAAATCAGAATTGCCAGGTTGGGTCAGACTGTGTTTGTGCTTCTTTTGGGTGGGAAGAGGAAAGTGCTTATCAGTCCATCTACAAATTGGTTTCTGTACTGATTTAAGGCCATGGCATCAGCTTGTGCCTTCATCACTTGCTGATGCATTTGTAATTATTCCAGCCCTTCTGATTTGAATTAGAAAAGGTTTCATGTCTTCAGTTTGTAAGTCCTGACTTCCAGTGAGTAAAATAGAAGTGAAGGCTGAGTAAAGCGACCAGAGTATTTCCATAGTCAAATTTGCTGCTTTAGTTTTGAGAGAGTCCTTAGCATGCCCTGTGAGTGCATGCCAGTTTTTATGTGCATGTATGATTGATGGTGCTCCAGGTTTTGCCCCAGGCTATACCCAGGCCTCTTGCAAGCTATGCTGGCAGTGAAGTTTCCAGTGCTGCTCTAATGTGTTATTTAGATTACAATAGAGCTGAAAACCTGCTTCACAATCAGAGACACAATCCTTTCCCCCCCAAAGCTCACAAACCTTAAAACAAAGACTGCCTGGGGAGACTCTCTGGCACTGTATTAAATATCCTTGACGAGAAAAGGTTTCTTACATTGTGGCCTTCCTAATAGGCACCGTGGGTAGTATCAACACAAAGATATCTGTATTACATGGTTTGACCTGCTTTAACCTCAGCCAGTCTCCTGGAGATTTAGAAAATATCTGTTCCATACAAAGGTCTTGGCTTTCAGGCAAAGTAGAAGCGGTTTGTTTAGAGTCCCAGCTTTGTGAGAGGAGATGTTATACTTCTTGTGGGTGAAAGTCACCCCACTGAGGCTGTCTGAAAGCCTCTGGATCCATGTCATCAGCACGTAAGCTGCTGATTTTGTTTGCAAAAATAAATTACTCCCCAAGTCTCTCCACTTAAGACTTCTACTTCTGCACTGTGCTCGGGGAATAGGGATATTTTGGGAGAGAGGGTATATTGTTCGTAGTGTTTCCTTTAGGGGAAAAAAGGTACGGTCTTTTAACTTTTAGCTGTTGTGGAATGCTTGATCAAATCTTAATGAAAACTAGAACCCCAATTTTGCAGGTTTTCACATCCTTTGATTCCCCCTCCCTTGCCCTCCCTAGGAGAAGTTTAAGTCTGTCAGCAATATAAGTGGGATTTAGATCAAGCCCCGAGCAGTGAAGTGCTAAGGAGATTTCCATAAGGTTATTTGGTTCCCCTCCCACATGTGGAAGGCTGAGGTTGTGCAGGGGGGAGCGCTATAGGTGGTGTGGAAGCGAGTTCTCCCCCAGTGGCACCTCAGCAATGTAAAGCTCCTGTCTCCTCAGGTCTCCCCAGCTTCGGGTCCCCCTGTTTCCCAGTTTCCCTGGCGTGTGAAGCCCCCAGAGCCCAGCGCGGGGTGTGCAGCCGTGTCTCGGGGGCTGTGTGAGCCACGCCGTGCTGGTGGCAGGGCCCTGGTGGGTGCAGCAAGGACGGCTCCTCCATGAGAGCCGCACACAGGGCTGTCCGTGCTGCTGCGGGAGCACAGCTGGGGCCTCGGCGGAGGAAATTTAATCAGGCACCTTTTATTTCTTAATTTCTACAAGAGCTGAAGCTGCTTGCCTGGGCTGAAGGGCTGCCAGGCTCCCTGTGTGTGATGCTGGGAGAGGTGGCTGTGTTGCTATGGCACTGGAGGTGTCTCCAAACCCCGCTGCTCTGGCAGCTGAGCCGGCTCCCAGCAGCATGTCCTAATTGCGGCTGTGCAGCAACAAAACAAATATTCGGAGATTTCCATAAAGGCTGTAATCAAAGGAGCATCCCTTGCTTTTTAATATGTGCTGAATGGGTTCATTTGTAAGCTTATTACGACTTCAGAGAGAGAAGCTATTAGGATGATCATTAGCTGCCTGTGCAAATAACAAGGGAAACCGTGGCATGTTCCAGAAGAACCCCTTTTTAAAGGTCTGCATTTTCAAATGCATTAACAATAACCAGCCACGCTCTCTTTCATGTTTCCCATGCCATGAGTAAGGACAAAAGAGAAAGGAGAAGGGGACGGTGAACTGCATGCTTTCAAAACAAGTTCAGATGGAGAGAAAAATTAGGTGTTAAGAGAGCAGCAAACTCACTAGCATGACATTGTGTGTATTGATGCAGTAGCTGTTATCCACTGGGAAAGCAAAAGCAGCTGGGAGCCAGCCTTGGAGTCTTGGCTCATATCTCACTTAGTCCCTCTACTCCTGTCATCTGTGTATGAATTGTGCTTGGGGTCTTTTGTCTGCCTGGAACCCGATGGTTGCCGGAGCACTTAGATGAAATGTCTTACAGAGGAAGAGAGAACATTTAGAAACACGTATGCCAAGATTATGGGAAGTCATTAACTTCCATTTATTTTCCTGCAGAACATCTGAAGCCCTCTTGTGCGCTGTGGCCATGGATCTCTCTCTTAATCTGAAATCAAAAATACATGTAGCAAAAGATGTTGAATGGTTGAGTGTTCATACCTTAATTGGGACAGGTGTGGTTTAGATCAGTCACATTTACCTTTCAAACCACATTAGCTGCAATTTTATGTGTTAGAGTAAGTTAAAGGTGCTGATTACAGTGAAACTCAGTTTAGATTTGCACATGAAATATTTATGAGATGTGCATCAGTTTGACTATAAGCAGGGTAACTTAGAAGAGAGGTCTGCCTCTCTTCCCTAGGCCATTTGTCACACCTTTTGCTGCATTCAAGCTTTCCTGCACATATCACACCTATAGCTTGTGAAATGTGTGTATTTCCTATCATATCCTATTGTGTTTTGAATCCCTAATGCTTTGGGATACATTGTTATTCTTCTCTCAAAAACATTTAACACAGAACCAGAAACAGATAAATAATGTCACTTCTCAGATTTCCAGAAATATTATTTTCTGGGTTATTTAGTATTACTGAGATCCCTCATTTAAGATCTGCTTTTCTTACAGGCTCTTTTTCCTAACCTTTGCTTTTCTAGACTGACTAAACCTGACTAAACTGTTTTGTGTTTATATCTGTGTAGGCTGTTACCTTGAACAGAGAATTTGATAGTTTTCTGGGGTTTTGGAGGGGTTCTGTCTGGTTTTGGTTTGGTGGGGGAGTTTGTGTCTTTTTGTTGTTGTTATTTTCTTTTTTTTCTTTTTTTTTGGTACAATAGTCAATGCATTCAAAGTTCTGTTTGGGATTTCTTTTTAAAAAGGAATTCTAGTTATTAGTCCCCCAGTTAAATGATCCTAAATAGTGGGTTAGTTTTTCCACACCTCTGCCTTATGAGAAAACACTGGGAATAAACACAATAAAAATAAGTTAACCTATCGATCTGCAGCAACATTCTGCATTGGAACAGATGGCACAAGCAGAGATTTCAGATTTCTTTGCCCATGGCCCCTTGCCTTTGCCTCTGCTCAGGCAGTCATGGCTTCTTTTCCTTGCTAAGGCCATCAACGTCATCACCTTTTTGATAAGACAAAGCCCTGTGGCTTATAGTAACCCCTTTGGTAACATCCTCACCTTAAAATAATTTTTATTTTAAAATAATAGAATAAATTTTAAAATAATATAATAATAATTTTAAAATAATTTTTCTCCTCTGCCTTGTTTCCCTGAAGCCCGCAAAGTACCAGGAAAATTCTTAAAATATTGAAAATGGTGGTCTGAGGAGGACAAGGTTGCCACAGCAACTGCCCAGTGTTCCTGAGATTCATTCCTGCATCTCAAAACCATCACAAATGCCACAAACTGCTGAGGCGCTTGCTGCAAGCAAAGCAGGGCCGTAGGAAAAGGGAACAGAGATAAGAGCACAGAGGCTGTGGTAAAGGTGAGATGTGTCAGGCTCAGGGAGAGAGTGGCAGGCATTTAGCCTTCGTGTTAAATCCCCTCAGCGTCTGGAATGCCGTGCGAGCGTATGGAGTGTTTCAACACGTGACAGTGTCTGACATGACACTGGATAATGTCACTTGGCTTGTGCTGCAACTCCACCATCCACTCAGGAGGGTGACATTTATTCCATCCGGAAGGGAAATACTGTCAGAAACGGGAGGCCGAAGTTAGCTGCCTCCCTTTGGATTTGCTAAATAACAGCTTTCTGGGACGGAAGGTGCCTGGCAAAGACTGCAACTCGTCAGCCAGAAGTGATCAGCTTTTTCATGGGTTTGGGACTGGTCTCAGTATGGACTAGTGAGCAGAGAGCTATATTGGGGGTTAGGAGGTTTAGCACATCCATTCCTCTTTTAGCCCTGGTTTACTCATCTAATAAACAAAATTAATGTTGCTATATTATCAGCACACATAATCTCTGGGTCATCTGTTTAGAATGGCAGACAATCGGTACCATATGGCTCCGTTGTACTGCAGTTAACACACGGGAGAATACACCTGTGAGCTATCTGAGGGCTTTCTTTAAAAAAAAAAAACCCAGAACTTAAAAGAATTGCAGGCTATCAGATGTTCTGGTTCTGTAAGCAGGATCTTCTTTTCTGAGACAGACAGCTTGTGCTTGTGTGTGAGAAGCTGTACGAAAGAGCCAGATGTGATTACCTATGGAACTTTCCTTGGGAAGGGGCCAAAGTGAGCAAGCAGTTCGTGTTTCCAACAGTGCAGTGTGCACATTTGCACCAGCTGAAACGGAGTGCTCCGTGGCCTGAAGCCGTGCTGGCACTTCAAACACATAATCTAGCACTTTTCAAAACGTTACAGCATGTAGAATTGGTTCTGCTCTGGGACTTCTGAATTTCCATTCTGAATGTCTGTGCGCGTGTGGGAGATTTTACCTCCATATGATCTCATGTATTCTATGCACACATTGTGCAAAGTTGCAAATATAAAACAGAAGGTAAGAGTATTGATATGAAAATTTAGGGGGTTCAGTCCAGCCGTCTTTTTCCTCCTGTGTCAGACTGATGTGCTCTAACACACACAGACTTTTGGTGGCAGAAATGTGTTCCTAAAAGTAATCAGGATGAGATGGGACCCAGTTGCTCTGCTTGTGTTGGAAACTTAGGGTAGTTTTGGAGGCATTTAAACACTGTCACAAGCCTCATATGCTTTTAGTGTTACAAAAGCCAATCAGGTTACTGTTTGAAGGTATAAGATGCCCCTAAGGGCTTTGCTCACTCAACTGTACTGAGGAATTAAATGCTCAGAGGCAGTGCAACAGCCTCATGCAAGGCCAGGCAGTCATCGCTGGTAAATGGGCCCGTGTTACAGTGACATTAGCATTTTAATGCAACTAAAAAGGAGGTAGATTGACTGTAATTTAGTATCCAGTTGCATGGCCTTGTGCAGGTCCCCTCCTGGCTGCTCCACAGGGGCCGATTACAGTTACCCAGTGCACTTTGGGGTCTAATTGGATTTACGTGCAGTAATGTAGTTGTGTCATCGCAGCGATTCTGCTGCACAAGTGCTACGAAATTCCAGAACAGTTAGTTATTTATGTAGGAGCAATAGTTACAGGATAACACACGGCGCTGACAGCTTGTGCCGAGGTCCAGTTCTGAATCAAAAAGTGTTTCACCTTTTTTCTGAAGCCACTGCAAGGGGATGGAATTATTCTGATCTGGCTTCCGCAGAGATGTTTCTCCTCACCCTTCACTGTGAAAGCACTGACCTGGCATAAGATCCAGCAGGACATGGCTCTCATCTTCAGCTGCTCCTTTGTTTGAACATATGGGCTGGCATGTGTTTAAGTGTCTCTCCACCCTGCAAATGTGGTGAGCACAGGGGACTGGCAGTAGCTAGAAGCCCTTGTGAAACATGACAGTTTTAAGGGGTTCATCTGGTGGCCCTTCCTGTTCTATTAAACAGGCTGGATTTCTCACAAAGACAGGCCTTGCTTCTCCATCCTGCACACTCCATTAATTTCTTGTTTCACTTGCTGCCTGTTGTCTGCTTCAACCCCTCTCTGTCCCATCCCTCTTTGCTCTGGAGCTCCAGCTGCCTTTCTTGCAGCATGATACCAGCAGGAGACACGTGTTTAGCTGCTTCTCCTCCATCAAAGCTGGCTCCTCAATGGGCAGCAATGTCAGTGTGAAGAGAAGCCAATGCCAAGCGAGCAGAGTTGATGTGGTGGCTGTGGACGATGTGCCAGCCACAGCTGGCCAGCCCAAGGATGAGGCTTAGCCTCAGCTGCTGCTCCAGCTCCCACTGTGTTTCCCCAGAGACTGTAATTAAAGGCATCAGCTTGCTGGAGTCACAATTGGGCATGGTGGGTTTGCACTTTGTGCAGTTTGCACTAATGACAAAATCGTAGCTATTAACCAAAGAGAATCTGTTTGGCAGGGACTTCCTCCCCTTTAAGGCAACAGCCAGGTGGAACATTGCTGCTGTTGGGCACTAAATGCAGCCTTTCGTCCCTTCTGACACAGTACCTGCTGGTACCTACTGAAGCATTTAAACTTTTCTTCTCTGGGTGCTGTAATTTCTTTAAAATATTGTGACTTTTGATGGATAAAAAAAAATAAAATTCCTCTCCCACACAGACCTCTGAGGGCTTGTGGGAATGTAATTATATGCACACACAGTAGGAGCAGGAATCCTATCATTCTGGTTATTTTCTTAATGATAGGTTTATACAGCACAGTGTCATACCTGCTTAAAAGTTAGAACCATCTATCCCAAGACAGTGGCATCACAGGGTAGGACAACCAGAGAAATTGTCTCAATCACACTTGCAAAACACAGGATGAAGCATGTGAAGCCAGAGCACTGGGCTCTGACTGCCAAACAGGGGCTCTCTGCTGTCAGGCACTGCCCCACGTCCTAGATGTCTTCAGTCCTGCTGAACCCGCTGCAGCCATCTCCCAGGCAGTCACACAGCACCTCTGAACTTTGGCACTGGTGGAAAAGCTGTGCTGACCCGGAGCAGCCCTTGTACCCAGCGCTGTAAAGCAGGGCAGCTCAGCCACTGCTCGGCTCATGCCTTCAGCACTTCACAGCAGAGACACATGGATTGGCAAGAGATTTTGTACCGCCCAGACTGCAAAGGGGAACTCACCTCTGTTCTTCATCTAGAGGTGTGGGTTTGCAGTGGCAGAGGAAGGACATTAAATGTGAGGGATTAATGCAAAACAAAAGATCTATGAATATTCATTGTATGTTTTATATTGTAACAGTTTCAGCCACCTTGAAACTAATTCTTTGCTGCCTGCCAACAACAACCAATAGTCTTTTATTCACCTAAATCCTAATGGTGGGCAGTTTTCAAAGGTACATTAACAAATGTTTGTGGGAAACATGTTAAATATATCCACCCCAGAAATCATGGTGAAATGTTGGCAGTGAGAAAGCAGGGAGAGACCCAGGTGACTTATCTGGTGCCTCACAGGGAAGTGGCAGCTCCATCAAAGCTGTGAGTGTGCCAAAACCATTTTTGAAGGGTGAGTGAGTGAGTTACAGTGCTGAGCCCTATGTGGATATTGGACTCTTATGGCATGGGGTGCTCTTTGGAGGGTTAAAGACTGCCTCTTCCCCACAGGCCCTGCAATATGGGGTTGGGGCTGTGTCAGATAGGTGGAAAAAGCAACCTAGGAGTGGGTGCCCTGAGAAAGCAAGTCAAACATGCGTCTGTAGTCTCACCTCCCCTTTGCCTAGTCAAAGGCTGTCATTAGCATTGTGTGGACAGAAATTAAAACTTACTGAGAAAATTGTGATTGTTACCTTGAGGACAGGGGCAGTCTGCACCTGAATCCCTCTGCCTGCACCCATATATCTCATGCTTTTGGGTGGACAGGGCTGTGGCTTTGCTGTCCCTCTCTGTTGTTGCTTCCCAGGCAGCAATAGTGAGGCAGAGGGAGAGGAAATAGTTTGCTCAACTTGGTGTGACAGCTGGCTGGAAGAACGAGGGACAGCACCCAGGCTGGGCTTCCCAAAGATGCATTCCATTTTCCTTCCTGCCTTTTCCATTTTCCCAGTAAATGGGCTGTAAAGTCACAGCAGATTAAAGTTTGTCTAAACCTCCTATAAAATATTGAAGGTGCAGCTGGTATTAATCTAGTCCTCCTGTGGTATGAAGTGCATGTGTAATGGGACTATAGATTTACGTGTGGTCTGTGGGCATTTAAAACACCCCAAAGATTGTTAAAGAGATTCTGAATTGAATCCCTCACTGGGTATTAAAGGCTCTTCATTAGTGCTAATGTACACTAAATTAAGGTGGCAATTAGATTGAGCACGTACATCAGGGTGGTGTGTTTTAATAAATTGTGTATTTAACATAATTGCATTTTATTGACTTCTTCAGTAATTCTGTATTTTTCTCTTACAGGACAAGCTTGGATAGAAGGAGATACATGGGACACACAGACAATTAAACACTGGAAGAGACACTGTGCTTCAAGTCCCGAGATTAGTAAAGGTGAGTGCTGTTACTGGCTTGCTCTTTCTGTGTGCCAGGTACTTTCTCTGTATCTCTGTTGGGGCAGCTTAAGGGTAGCTATGGTGTGCTGGAGGTGGTGAGAAATACACAGCTCATCTGCCACTGTGTCGCCAGTAAGGCACTGCAGAAAGTCATCCTTCCTTATGAAACTCCTTATGAAACTGCCCCTAATCTGTGTTGTATCTAGAGGAGCAGACTGTGCAAAAATAATGCTCTGAGAGGATTTTCTGGAAGGCCCTTCCTGTTAAATAAGTTCTCTTAGGAGATCCCACCACTTTGGTGTCGAGTTGAGTACTGTTGGCAGATAGTGAGCACAGCATTCCCCTTATGGGAGGTGTACCTGGGAAGGAAGGCGAGCGTGCTGAGCCAGGTCTCCATGCCTGCAGGCCAGAGGCTGGCCTGCCACATTGCTGGGGAGGGCACACAATGGAGCAATGCCAAGTGGTGGGGATCCTCTGCCACTGGTGCAGCTTAGAGCTTCAGGGATGCTTCCAGTGACATCTTATCTGGGACAGCCTCTAGAAATCAACACATTTACTTGAAAGAGAATCTAGTCCATATTTTCTAATGCCTTTAAAGGCACTGGTTCTGGAGAACTTCAAACGCATGTTCTGCTTTTACTTGGTACATTGTGTATGGCTATGAAGGTAGGTGTGAGTTGGCATCATTTCCTGCTCAAGCCACAGACTAATATTTTGTAGGAAGTACTGCAGAACTGGTTCTTAAGTTTTAGAGGAAACAACAGTTCAGCATCAGTTCAGTGGACAAGTTCTTCATGCATGTTGACAGCAAGGAGGTATTTATGTTGAAAGAAGATCGTGTGATAGAAGAGCAGTGACTGAAAAAGTGATTTGCATGAGGGCAAGATGTCCTTTAGACATCTCTCTCAATCTCAGTTTTTCTGTGTTTTCTATCAAGTATTTAAGACGGGGAGACTGTGATGAGCAATCAGCCAGTCTGTCTGAATTTCTAGAGTGAAACACGAATTGTCTGCAGTGACCTGTTAGGGATGGGCAAGGAAAATGGGTCACACACTTGTTTTCAGTAGAGGATAGGAGTGATAAAATACAGAAGCTGTGAGGATTGAGACTGGTGAAGATAAGGTGCTCCTGACAGTTCTGATAGACTGGCACATCCGTGAGATGCTCTTGTTTCATTTGCCACCAGGTAACTTGGAGACACCTTGGGCAGCTGTTTTGAAAAGTGTTTTTACCAAGTGGAGTTGTCAAACACTGGAAGAGGTGTCCAGGGACACTGAGTAATCTCAGTCCTTGGAGATATTGAAAACTTAACTCAGCAGCATGACTCTAAGCAGCATGCTCTGATTTTGAAGTTGGATCACATTTGGAATTGGCTCAGGTTGGAAGCAGTGGGTGCTTGTACTCAGTGACATCCAGAGGTCCTGTCCAACCTAAGTTTTTCAGTGATTCCTTCTTCAAAGCAAAGGTAAAGAAGTAATCTAAGTGAATCCATGGGTTTCAATCCAGTGTTAAACAGATATGGGGGTTGAGGGAAATGTCAGTCGCAGCAAAGAGAAAATTGGAGGCCTTTTGGAGGGGTGTGGTTGGGCAGCTGCCTCTAGAAATGTGAAGTTCAAGGCAGCTGCAAGGCATGCAAAGCAAATGACAGAAGGAAGGAAGTGGCTGGAGAACAAAATAATGCATTGCCTTAAACAACTAGACTGTATTCCTAACTGATTACAGCAGCTGGGCTGTGTTTCCTGGCTACATTGCTGGTGACTTTTACCCTCCCCATCCCTTTGCAAGATAAAATTCATGGGGGATACAGAGGAGAGAGAAATGTAGAATAATGTGCCTAAGAAGAAGCTGAACATTTATAGCTACGTTTGAGACAAAAACAAATGCATCTCATATGTCTCACAGGTCTGAGATGGGACAAGCCAGGGAGAGCATCTGTCAGCCGCTGTCTTCTGCAGTTCTAATGCTTGCTTAGCATTAAATGTCTCCTGCAGAGAAGAGTTTAATCTCTCACAGATTTGGGGCCTGGAGGAGGGGAGTGAAGGTATTTTTAAAAGGTGGATTAAGACATACGCATTCAGTTTGTATCACACTTGTATCAGCGTGTAGTAGGAGTAACTCAGATAATTTGCTCTTTGTGTGTATGGCTTAAAAAGAAAAGTAGAAGGAAAGCCCATCTCTGTGGGCCAGGATGTCCTTTATTGTCAGTTATTAGCCAAGAAGCCTGTCATCAGGGACTCCAGGTACATTCAGCTAATTAGCAAGGCAGGAGTTGGCACAAATGCATTCATAATTACATTATTTGTAAGTCATATTATTTGCATTTTGCTTGCCTTGTCTGTAAACAGCATGACTTACATACTCTTCAAAGTCTGGAGCAGCACTGCAAATATGAGCTAGATGGTATTATCTGCTAGGGTGCCCAAGCTCTGACACCAAACAGTTTTAAGTGCCTCATAAGAGGTCAGATCATGCTTTTGGATGATTTCCCACTTTAATCAGTGCAATCACATGATCCATATGGTGGCCTTGCATGAGGTGTTTGGAAATCCGGGTACCCAACAGAAAATGGGTTGTGTGTGTTGTGCTAATACCTGTGTGTCTCTACAAGTTCTAAGTTCCACCAGTGCAACAGCTGCTCAGAGCTCGTGTTTCTCAGATCAGGTCAGTGGGTTGGCATTTTCTGGAAGCTTGCATTGGCTTCTTCTGATGTGGAAACTCTGATATGGTTTGTTCTTGGCTTTACCAGCCCAGACCTCACATTATTGCCCCTGAGTTCCATTTGCACATCTTGAGAGGAAGAAGTTTGGAATCTGATTGCCCCAGCAGGTGTGGTCTCAATTTGAAGCACAGCACTATGAGTAAGGTTGCATTTAGTTATTGTTTTGCTGTGTGAAGTGTAGGGGGTTTAGGAATTACAAATCTGAGCCCTGTACCACTGCTGGGGACAGGTTCTTGCCCAAGCAAAGGGAGCCCTTGTTTGTCAAAGGTGAGTGTGCATGTGTTTGTGCTACTCCCAGCTTATTGTGACGGGCTGGTTCTTCCAGAGAGTAAAGTTTTCAGATCTGATTGCTCAATGGATTTACAGTCTCCCTTCCCTACTTATGCCTGGAAAACATTTTAACATCCTGAGTGGATGGGCAGGCAGGAGAGATGCAAAGAATCATAGCCTTTGTTTGTCTTTGAAAATAAAAGTAGACCTGTATTCAGCTGATGTAAATCGGAGCAGTTCCAAGGGAGCTTGCTCACCTTACAGGGGAAGCAGTCCCAGATATGGAAAGGAAAGTAAGGCAGGAATGTGATCCATCAACACTACAAAGCAGCAGGACAGTGTTAGGCTTAGGAGCTGCTGCTTCTTGGACCACAGGCATTGTTTGTCATGCAGGTGACTTTAGTGGGGTGTGTGAATTAAATATAGTGTCACGACAAGGCTAAACTGGTTTGGGTTTTGTTCTTTTTGTTTTGTTTTTTTTTACAAAGTCTACTATAATTGGATCACATAGGTGGGTGCTCAAGGCACCAGGACTTTGAAATTTCTGAGATAACTTTAAGACTTTGGCTAATATACTAGATTTAGCCATCCTTTGTTTCATTGGAGCATGAATTTTTAGTGTGATGATGGGAACAGCTAGGTGACACTAACTCTGGGACTCTTTGAAATCCCAGTACCCTGTTGATTTGTCTGTATTTTCATATCCCTCTCTAGTGTCCAATTCATGTGTTAGTAGAGCTGAAGGCTCACCTTTCCCATGAAACTGAAGAATTCCCTGCCAAGCTCCTTAGCCTTCTGGACTTCAAGATCCCTTTTCTCTGTCAGATTTGCAGACGTGGCTTTAAACAGTGTCAGGAAGCTGTGGGTGTTTCCTGCAGGCCCACATCAGAGCTCTGCACCCTTCCCCATCTCCTGCAATCACCCTCTTGTCTTTGAATCTCTCTGGGCAGAACAATCAGGGGTATAAGAAAATAAACTTTGTAAAGAAAAAATATTGCCCTCGTTCTCAGGTTTGTGTTTCTCCAGAAGCAAGGTGGATCTTCTCAGGATTCCTCTGGCAAAGGGGGTTCCCTGGGCAGTACCCAGCCAGCAGAGGCACACTGTTATCCTGCCCCACGTACAGGTAGCTTCAGGGGGAAAGCAATTGATTGTCCACATGAGCTTCTGTGTCACACCATTTGTGTGTTTTGTCACAAAGAAGGAATTGATTTGATTTTAAATCAAGTGAAAGCAGTAGACCAAACACACACTGTGTAACAAAAATCTGGCTCTTACCTCAGGCAGCCCCGTGCTGGGAGCTCTGCAGGCCATGGGTTTCCTCAGCTCCTTGGCTAAAGCAGAGCGGTTCCTATGGTCACAGAGGAAAGCACCTCGTGAGGCTCTGGAGCACTCACAGATTTTGTGGTTTAACAAAAACAATGGAGTGAAAGGCAGTTCTATTTCTGGCCTGGTGAAAATCTTGGATAATGTCAGGGTTTTTTCTTTTAAGTGAATTAAATGGACTTTGCTAACATAGCATATCATTAGACACACACCTGTTAGGGGATGGCAATTGCAGTTGAGAAAGGGAACGAGGTGCATTAAGGAGCATGTGGGCTTTGGGAAGGCTCCTCTGGGGAGCCAAGCAAACTTGTGCCTCTGTGTCTGCAAATTTATAGCTCCATCTGTGCACAGTGCCATGACTGCATTGTTTCAGTGGAAGTTTTACTATTTCATGTATTTATTTGTCCGTCCCTCTAGGGTACTTGGTGATATACTGGCATATTTGGACACATAGTCATTTCATTAAACAGCAAGCAGGAACTTTCCTCCAGTGTAGCCTAACCTGGTCAGGATTTATTGCTGCTCTTCCTAGAAGCACTGGCCAGGCAGTTTGTTGTCTAATTCAGACACTGAGTTTCAGAACTGGTTAAGGTTCCTTAGCATTTTTTCCTGGCCTCAAAAACTTTCCAACGTTGATCCAAGGGTTCATCTTGCAAAAGAGCTATGCAGGGTGGGACGTAGAGCAGCAGGATTTCACTGGCACAGGAACATCTCCCACTGCATAGCAGGCAGGTGCTGTGCCCCAGGCTGAGTAAATATGTGAGGATGTCCTTCTTGGGCCCTGCCATATCCATGCACTGCTGTCATTCCAAGACCAAATGTCTACAAGTTTCCCTGAAGCTGTTGTCCCTGTTTGTGTGGTGTTCATTCTGTAGAGGAAGCTTGTATGAAGACAAGTGTCCCAAATGCTTTTTGTGTGTCTTCCAACTGGGCACAGCTTGTTCTGGCTCCTGTTTCAATATGACCTTTTCTCAGCATGAAATAGACAGGTACATTCAGTGATTCTTAGACTTGACAAGCTTTAAGGAGTGGGGAAAGAAAATTCCTTCGTGTGCAGAGGGATATTTTTTCCTCAATATCTCACTCTGCAAGTAAAGTTAGACCTTTCCTCTCCTGCAACCTTCCCCTTCACTTCTGTGTTCGCCTTCAGACCTTAAAGAATGCAAGGGGACCAAGCAGCAATCATTATCTCTTAGCAGCCTCTGCTATGTTCCCTGTTCAGGTAAGACAATGTAATGAACTCCACAGGGTCTTGGGGGAAATACAAATAGATTGGAGACAGGATTGTGTCATTCCAATAAAAATGAGTGTGCTAAGAAAGTGCTGTTGTTTTGCAGGAGGAATTGGACAAAGGACCCTGAAGACCATGGAGGGAGACTGTCTGAGCTGCATGAAATACCTGATGTTTCTTTTCAATTTCTTTATATTTGTAAGTATTTGGAATTCAGTTTTTTTTCTGGATCTCCCTGTTTCCAGCAGCCTGCTGTTGCCCAGCAGGGTAGGCTATAGTGTGGTAAAGCTGCCACAATACAGCATATCTCCTCTGCTCTGCAATAGCAATCACTGAGCATTTTGCAGCATCCAAAGATGCTCAGACATTCAGCAAGGCAGCACAGTGGTCACTGCTGTCTGAGTTATTGCTGTCCTTGACAGAGGAAACCACAGGGAAAGATGTAACTAATGGTGCACCTGGTTCATCCATGAACCAGGCAGAAGGAATTGTTTTCTAGTCCTGAGTGCCCTGCTGAGGTTTTCACTCAGAAGCAGTAATTTTCCAGCCACATGTGGAGTAATTCTCAGCTGGTTCTGTTTTTGAAAAGAAGGGTGGGAGTGCCCAGCCACCCTGGTCTCTGTGGCAGGTATGGTTCATGTGAGCCCCTTCACTGGGCTGTCCCCTACAGATGTGGCAGCAGATCAACACTGTCTTTCAGCAGTACAGAGGGAGTACACAGCTGGTAGAGCGATGTGTCAGGAAAGAAAGGTGCTTTTGCTGCAAATGATTCATTTATTGAACAAGAGATACTAAGAGCAGCATGTCAGAAGTCACCTGCAGAGCAGAGAATACATGCCTTGGAGAAACACAAATTCTCCAAATTAACATCTTTGATCAAAAGATAGCAATACATGCAGTTTTTCTGCAGCAGTTATTCTGTGCTGACCTGTCTCCCTCTCTCTCCTGTCCTTGTGCTGTGACAGCTGGGAGGAGCATGCCTGCTGGGACTCGGAATCTGGGTCATTGTGGATCCCACAGGTTTTCGAGAGATAGTGGCTGCCAACCCCCTGCTCTTCACGGGAGCCTACATCATGCTGGCCATGGGAGCAATGCTCTTCCTGCTGGGCTTCCTCGGCTGCTGTGGTGCCATCCGTGAGAACAAATGCCTCCTGCTATTTGTAAGTGCCCTTGCAATTTCTGCTGGCCTCATGGTGCTTCCTGTATGGATGACTGCAGAGGTGATGCTGGGATAATTACAGGAACGAGTGTCTGTTGTTGTAGCTGTTATTCCTTCAGATGATAGGTAGGCTTAGGATACTTTTACAGACTGCTAGAAATAGAGATAATTTGCTTTTTCACCTATATAGATTTGAGTCCAGTCTAAGAGTGTATTTTGACCTTTTTAAGTTTTCATTCTCATTGACCCCGTTTGGTTGTTTGATATTTTTCTACATTTATAAAGTGACCAAAAATGGTCCTTTCTTGGCTACTCAAAACCCACTGTTCCCCTTGTAGATTCATTCCTCAGGGACTCACAACAAAGGAGGGAACACTGGAGCACAGCCCCTGTGCAAGGGAGCCCCCCCATGCCAGCAGAAATGCCCAGCCCAGAGCTGCATCATAGCACAGCGTAGTCACTGCTGTCACTGCTGCTCTCAGCAGCTGGTCACTCCCTGACACAGCCCACTCTGCTCCTAAAATGAACCAGACTTGTTACCTTTGGATAAATTTTCCCCTGAAGGATGGGTTAAACTTCAGCCCATGGTGTTCATCAATAATTACAAAGAGCTAAAATAAATCACTTTTCCCCTTGCCCCCCACTCCTCCCAAGTTCTGATACTAAAGGATGTCCAGCCATTATCTCCCACTGGAAGGCATTGCCAATTATGTATTGAAAGACAAAGACCATTCCTTTTATTTTTCTTTTTTATTTTGTGAAATGTGATCTTCTGCTTCTCCTCACGGGCCTGTTGGTACTTTGGGTTTGTTGTGGGTTTTGCTTTGGTTTTTTGTTTTTTGGTTTTTTTCTTTTTTTTAAATCTCTATCTTACTGTATTTTGTTAGGATAGTGTCTTGCACAGATGCTTCATGGTTCAAAAAAGGCTAGTCTCTAACTTTAAAGAGGACAGGAAAGTCCTCTTTCTTGAATGCAAACCCATCTTTTCCTAGAGTGTGGCTTCACTGAGATAAATTCTCTCCAGCCCCTGGCTCCTGTATGCCCACGTATTGAGTTCACAGCCTGCAAATGAGAGCCCTTTTGGGGAAGCCACTCTGGGTTTGATTTTTAGTGATTCATGTCAGAAGTAAATCAGAAAAACAAATGTATCACCTGTGAAGTCTGCGGAGATCTGCCCAGAGGAACCTAATGAAATGGAAAGGATGAGACCCAATGAGCCTGAATTTACTTCAAAGCCTGTCCTTGTCAGATTACGAAACTAAAAGTGAAGTTTGTTGAGAAATGTTTTTATGAGTGAATGGGAGAATAATATTTTCACTCTGCTGCATACAAACTGGTGACCTGGCTGGAGAAAGGGAGCTCTGGGCCATGCTCTTTCCTGATTTAACATAATTTTTAGCTTTGAATGTTTTTCCATGTGTTTTAATTATACTCCAGTACACTCAATTTTGTGGTTATTACTTTTCTTACTCCTAGAGATAGTTCTGCTGCTATATTTATTTACCTTTATTATTATTTTATTTTGAATAAAATGTCAGAAAAAGACAAGCTGGAAGTAATGCCCTAGACTAGGGGAAACTCTAAAAGTAATTACAGGATAAGGAATTGTTCATTTTGGTCAGTCAGATCTTCAAGGGATTTTTGTTTCAACACCAACTTGTGTGTGAACAGCCAGCCATCTCATGTGCAGCAGTGTGAATCACTTGGATGAAGACCTGTGCTGATACCAAGGGAGAAGAAATATGTTTCCAACTTCTTTTTTTGGGGCCACACCAGCTGATGTTAAAATCAGCTTATCTTAAAACATCTGTGAAACCCGAAGTCTGATAGGAGTAAGTTTTAGACATTGAATAGGCAAAAGATTCATGACTGCATGCCAGAGAGACTGGGAACACTTGCAAAACAGAGAGTGTAAGTCTTCGTGGAGGTGGTACCTGGGGAGAAGTTGCTAGATCAAATCAAGTCCACTTACAAAGTTGTTAAAGAATTGATGAGCCAGAGAGCTGCTTGAGTGAGATTTCACCGTGATGCATAATGTATGCCTGAAGCTTTTAGTCCAAATGTAAACAGAAGATAGAAAGGACAAGACAGATGCATATTCTCTAGGCTCTGGTTTCAGTGTTTGCAAGGATTTTTATCTTTCATTAATCTGCTTGTCTTTTGGTAAAAAATAACCCTGTCACTATGGAACCTAACATGTTGCATTAAGCACAGGGCTGTGAAGCAGTTCTAGATTTCCTTGCATTTGGACCTAGCTCACAAAAAAAAAAGAACAAATGGTGGCCTGCGAATGAGACATTGAATAACTTGTCCTGAGGGTCCTCTGAGTGCAAAACACCACTGTAAAAATCAGAACCCAAAGTACTGTTGAACACACAATGTTGCACCAGGGCACTGAATTCAGCTTTGTTAAAAGAGCCCATGTTACCTTCATTTGGCTTAGTTTCAAATGCAGACATCCTGTTTTGCACTCCTGCAAAATGGATGTAGTAGCCCCTCAAACTTCTCAGCATGAAAATGCAGGTCCTTTGAATTAAAGTCAGTTGATGGTCTTTTTGGAACAGCAGTTCTGAAACCAGAACATTGGATGAGTTATGAAAAATAAACATGGAGCATTAATTTGTGTAAATTTCTGATAGACCACTTCTGTGAAAACTCCTGTAACCATCATCTGGAGCTGAGGCAAAATTTTTCACCACTGTGAGAGAGCCTAATTCTCAGGATGTTCACCTTGGATGTGGGGAATATCTGTGTTCAAATGTCAAGTATCAAGCTCGAATTTGAATGTGAGGTTACTGTGTCCCATGCATTTTCCAGCTGGCTCCTTTGTGCTCTCACATATCAGTAATTAATTTAATTTTTGGAAGGAAAACACATTAGGCAGATTTTTACTCTCCTTCAAATGCAGAATGGGAGCAAGTTCTGAAACACTGATGATCCATCTTTTTCTCATCAACCTTAATGGCTGCTTGTGGGTTTTTTCCTACTGTAACTTACAAATCTGTAATGCAGAGTGCACAATATAAGTGTAAATCAGTTTGGGAATGATAATGAAGCTTATCACAGATAATCTGGGAATGACTGCTTCCACTTCTGCACAGACCTGTGCTGGAGCTCGGGTGAACATATGCCCCCCAGTAATCAGTAAATGAAATGCAATTAGCAGGGTGATGGGATTAATCACTTGATCACCACCTTAGACCTCAGTGACTATGCTGAGATCCCTTGATGGATGATGATGTGAATTTGCAAAGCGTAGTTCATTCTCATCACTTGTTCTTTGCCCTCCTGTGGTGAAATTAAAACAGTCTCTGAGCAGGAAAAAAAGAAGCCACACAGAATACTCCAGCAGTAAGAATAAATTAGAGTTGTTCAGCAAAATCAAGCAACAGCATGCTGTTAAAAACCAAAATCCGTGCTCATCTGACTTGTTTTGTTATTGGCTCCTTTTCTTTTGTTTCCACTGCAGAAGTAGGAAGACAAATGTGATAGGGTGGTACATGTGCTTTTCCAGTGGGGAGAAATCACTTACAGCTCTGATAATTGACAATGAAACAACATTTTGCCCATTATAAGCAGATATTTTGAATTCTCTCTCCATCACTGAATGCACAGCCTTTCAGACACTGTTTTTAAATCGTTGCTTGGGGATCACAATAATACTTCTGGCTCTGTCTGCCTGTTTTCTGTTTCAGAAAGACCTATAAACTTCTCACACAGACACACAAAAAAATCCAGACTTCTCTTGTGTTTATTTTTACTTGTTGCTTCATCTACCTTCATTGGTAACATGTACCAAGTTTATTATCCTCTGCATGATGTGGTCTTACAGGGTTCCCTATTCACTTTTGCCTGTCTCACACAATGCCAAAATCTGAGTTAATGTCTTAACATTTACTAAGTTCTGTAAAATAATCTCAAAGTCTGTGGGCAAATTTTTGGGCTCTTTGAATTTTAGCCAGGCTGATTGAAATGGTAATTTCTCTTTATGGCAATAAGAATGTAAAAAATGTCCACCTAGTTCAGATTTATGGTTACTCAAATCCATGATTTTGTCTACAAGAATGGAAGTAAATGCCATTTTGGGAGAGAGTGTAAATCTAGCCACTTTATGTTCCATTCCTATAGCTATTCCTCAGCACCAACATTTGTTGTTTTAAGGATGTTAAAGGGTATATCCCTGTCTGTTCTTTTTACTGTTTCGTAATGACTGAAGCAGCACCAAATTAGCATGAGGCATCAGTGTCACTGAGAACTGGTCACAAGAACAGGCAGAATTTGAAGTGGAAGCCTGGAGGAGTCCCATCACCCATCCTGGGCTGGAAACACTCCCGAGTATCTGAGCGCTCTGGGTAGACAAGGTCTCAGGAACGGCACCCTCACAGCAGGATGTCAGTCCCTGGGGATGAGACCTCTTAAGTGCATCTGATTTACTTCTGTGGGGTGGGGAATGAAGGCACAGTGGATCACTCAAGCTTGGAAACCTCACCAAAACAAGGTGCCTTTGGTAAGACTGAAAACCAAACTTTCAGACTGAAGCAACAGAAGGTTGCAAAGGCAACAGGATATAGTTCCAGCTTAGATTGAACAGCCATGTACCTCTCTGTTTTGCTTTCCTTCCCTTTTCCTAAAATTATGATGACATAAATGTAAGAGTTTTACTTCAACCTGGAGGTCAGTCCATTTTAGGTCACAGGTATAAATATTTGAGGGTATTTCCCACTTCCTCTTTCCACACAAAATAAGCTGTGATTATATTACAGTAAAATTGTGTTGTTTGTATTGTGCTCAGGGCTGTGTGTGCATTTACATGTGATACCTATACTTGTGTCTGGACAGTTTAACCTGTGTGAGCATGTCCACAGTTCTGTAACTTTTCCACCAAAGCAGGTTTTACTGTTTTGATCTGGTTTATCAGGGGATACTAGGGGTTCTGTAACCTTATACGCTTTTACTCATGAGAACCAGGCAAAAGTGTCACAAACTCCCATGTCCTGTTATGAGGTCAGAGAGGGAATGTGTGCTTCAACTGACTCTCTCATACGGTTTCTTAATTGTCAGGGGGAAAGAAAAGTCTCCTTAGTTACTTCTTTCCATGTGTTTGGTGATTAGCAAAACCCTGTATTCCTGCTACCTATTGTACACATTTAATGCTATGTTTGTGGTTTTTGTCTTCTCTCTTCCAGTTCTTCATGTTTATTTTGTTAATCTTCCTGGCAGAGCTTTCAGCTGCAATCCTGGCATTTATATTCAGAGAAAACGTAAGTATCCGATGGTGGGCAAACTCTGGACCCCAGTGGGGTTATACAGAGCTGGAGCAGGGTGTTAGACGGTGGCTGAATTCTGTACAGTGACTGTTTCAAATATCAGCAAACCTCGTTCGTTACTGGCTTGCCTGCAGAACTGCCAGCATGTCACGGAATGCTAACTAACCTGGCTAGTGCAGGATGGAGAGTTTATGGGGACACACTTATTCCTGAAGTTTTTAGAGTCTTTTAAAGTCTTCCTGACTCTCCTGCAGCCAAACCAGCTGCACATTCCATCAGAGAGAAGTTTTATAACAAAATCACACTATGATTAAAAGCAACTATGTTCCTTTTTCAATATAACACGTGTTTAATATTAATAGTTGAAAACTCCTGTTTTCCAGACAGAGACAATGCTTGCTCTGCAGTGCAAAAAATCTCTTACGAATCTTCTAATCATATTCATTCTTGATCTTCCATGTTCTGCTGCTCACCAGACTCCTACCAGTGCTTGTAAGATATCCCCCCTGACCCACCCTAAGCAAATCTCCTCCCACTTATTGCCCTGCTTAGTTTCATCCTTCTGTCCAAAGCTTCATATGATGTAGCCTTTCTCTATTCTTTTGCAATGAATATTATATGGCCATCATCCCTCCCGTGACCTAGGGGTAAACTTTTACCACAGTAGTAGTAACCACAGTCTCATTTCTTTCTCTAACCAGCAAAGGTCTGGGCATTTTTTTTTTCATGTTCACACATGTGCAAAGGAGAGCCTGACTGAAGTAGGTCCATCCTTCTTTGAGTGATGTCTGTGGGAAAACACTGGCTGGTAGAGGTGGTCACTAGTGACTGTTAGTATTTATTTTGCTTATTTTGCCTCTGCCAGTAGCTAGAGAACATACAGCACATTTGCTGTACTGAATGTGAGAGAAGTGTGGCATGAGCGAAGAAGGGGCACGTATAATGACGAATTTCTTAAGCAGTATATACTCTTAATTGTATTCATTTAAAAAAGCTTTTGATAGAAAAGAATCAAAACTTAGGAAGCTCACAGCGAGAGTGTGGTGTTTTTATGGTAGAATGGGCTTGGGGGAGGGTAGTGAGAGGACTTTTTTTCTATTTATGAGTTGGTGGTCTTTTGTCTTTGCCTCAGATCTGAAGGCAGTGGGGAAGGGATGGCACTCTGCACACAGAATGGGTGCCCCATTCCAATTTAGGCTTTGAGACCATGCTCTTATGGAAACACCTATAAACATATTGCAGTATGGGGAGTTCTGGTGTCTTCCAGTCATTACAGCTCCGCTGATAGGAATTTTTAGAGAATTCCTTTGGTTCAGCAGAAGGGGCAGACCACACACATAGAAACAGGTATGTGCTTTGTGACAGAGACAGAACATGGTCCCTGGGGAGTGGGGCCTGGGCAAGCAGCTGTCAGCTGATGGCTCCCACCTCCCCCCTTCTCTCTGGGAAACCTGTAAAAGGTACAAGAAACTGTCCAGGCTTGCTGTGAGTGCTGGGTGTGGGGTGGCTGCATTTTTGTGAGTCCTCCTCGCTTATAGCTTGCTTCTGAGCAAAGCGTGGACACGTAAGGTCATGTTACCTTGTAAGATAAGGTCACAGTGGTTATTCTAGACTCCTGTGGCAACTGGCAGTGTTTTGTGAGGTAAAACTTGAAGGGGAACAAACTTCTATCTTTCTTGAGCTTGTCTCCTTGTTTGTATCACCATCTTCCCACTCTGTCAGAATGATTGACAGGAAGGGCTTAAACGGGAAGGAATGAAGAACGTCAGATCCTAGCATAGCTGGAGTTGGCTCTGTGCAGAAGTCAAACTTGATCTGCGAGTTCTTGTGTTGTTCACTCCTCAGGTTTCTTCTGAAAAAAAAATAGCCCTTGTTTTGGTGTTGCTGTATATTGTGGTAGCTTGTGGAAAGCTACTTGTGGCCAATTTTGCTGTCACCTTGGGTTAGGGTAAGCTATGTGGGTGGACAGAGTAGTTCTTTCATTGATCCTATGGGGGGAAGAATTCTTCACAGTAGCAATTTAAGGTCAAGATCAGATGTGCTTTTCTCTTCCTTGCAAAACAAATTACTTTCAGGGCATGTGGTGGCAAATGCACACTTAACCAATTTAAATTTCTTCGAAGCTTACCAAGTGGGATTCTATGATGGTTGTTGCACCAGTTCATGTGGCTGTGGTATGTAAAATGAGACAAGAGATACACTTTATCTGTTTGTTTTACATTTGTATACATTTGTATACATTTGTATAGTTTTCCATCCAAACCAGCTCCCAAACACTCAATGGGATTAAATTATTAACATTCGTTACCTAAGGGAGTGAGAGAAATCAAGAGACAAAAATAAGGGAGAAAAGAGATGTTTTCTGTTGAGATTTGGCATAAGAAGAAGAGTCAGTGACGCAAAGCAAGGTGGTGGGATAAGTGAAGGTGGTGTTCATGAAGGTGAGCTGCCATGACCTGCAAGTCCAGCTGCACTTCCAAAGAGCTATCTAAAAGCAGTCTCTGAAGAGGAAGGCTGCTGTTAATCAGCTATGGGATTACCAGAGTGTCTTTTCCTTTAAAAGGAGGTTTTGGGGATGGAAAACCCTTTTTCATCTAGAAGATACCCCACAAAATAATGACTTTCATGAACACTAGAGAGAGACTGTGAAAGAGCAATAGGAATGGCTCTTTATATGCTGTTCAGAGGTCTGGGTGGAAAAAAACCCTGGAGGGGTATTTGATTCTTAGTGAACTTTCTTAGGAAGCAGGAAAGCAGGATGGTAGGGAACAGAAGAGTCCAGTGGCAGGGCTTTGGATGGAGTCTGGTTGTTTGAATTTTTAGCCCCAGTTCTAACACTTAGTAAGCAAGCCACCATGGTTGCTGGTGCCTCTATTTCCTCAGACACAAGGCAAAAGCTAATGAACCTTTCTCAGCTGAGTGGACAGAGGTCTCTCAGATGGAAGGCACTGCAGGAGTGGGAAGTGCAGCACTGATGACTGCTCCTCCATGCCCTGCACTATGCCAGACACTTCAGAATGCTCCAGGCCGATGTAGATGGGTAGCAGTGTGTCCTGTTTCCCAAGCAGGCACCGTGAAAGCAGCTTCTTGCACAGCATTCAGTATCCTTGAACACAGCATGGCATGAGAAGGCTGTGACCTTCCTGGGCAGTGCCAGCATGCCTGTGTTGTGCAGAAATGCCCTCCTTCTTCTAAACCCCTTTTATCTGGCTGCAGTAATCCCAGCAAAGCTATTTTTTGAACCAGTGTGACAAAATAACAGCCTCACTTCATTCGCTGCCATGTAAATGTATGCATGCATGTGCTGCACTGGAGGTGCCCCGCCCAAAACACAGCTGAACAGCTCCTTATTGTTCATGGCTGTGGCTGCCACAACTGTCCTGTCAAAGTGTGTGTGAAGCTCTAGTTTTATCAGTAGGTCCTTTGCTCCCTTCGGAATAGTTATTGCCATAAAAATCCAATGTGCACCAATCTCATCAGGGCTGGTACTTGTTTCAGCTAGAGGAGAGCCATGGGCATGGCAGTAGGACCGTCTTATTTCATCCTCCTTTGTCAGCAATATTTTTAAAAAAAGAAATTTTTTTTTTGGTTTTTTTTGGCCCCATTATTCTGAACTTGAGATGCTCAGGATAAGCAGTTTAAGACCAACGAAATGGAATCAGTTATTTTCCTGGCAAATGTACTCTTCCAGCACTAGGCTTTGTTTTAGGCCAAGTGTTGTAAAAATCACACACAAACTCTGAACAATTTCCTCTGGGATTGTGGCTGTCAAAATAAAGGTTTCACTTTATATTTAAATTACTCTTTTGTTTCAGACCCCAACAAAGGCAGCCGGCTGGGATTATTACCAGCGGTAATATCAGTTTCAAAGTCTGTGCTTCAGACAAGCATCAAAAAAATGTGCTGCTGTCTGCAGGGTTGGATGCTGCATGGATAAATTAAGCAGAGAAAGGGAAGGAAAGAAGAACATTGAGGACATATTTCAGCATCTTCTAACCTCACCTTCCCTCAGTACACAAAATTCCCAAAGGAAAAATGCCATGTCCTCTGCTATTTTAATATTCATATGCAAAAAAAAAAAAATAAATAAAAAAAAAGTGAATATCAGTCCCAAAAAAGTAATTTAGGAATTTAACAGCATAACTAATTAAAGGTAGTGAGACTGAGCTAACTGCCTGATTCATGTATTTGTGACAAAGTTTTACCCAGTATTGATGTAGTAATTACATTTGACCTTTGTTTTTATTTGTAAAAGAGAAGCCAATATTAGCTGGTATTCAGGGTCTTTTAAAAAGTCACAACAGCTTTTTTTTTTTCCCCCTTAAATTCTGTGACAAACAAAACAAACAGTTTTGTGCTTGTGCTTTTGTGCCCACCCATAGAGCTCATACATATGTATGTGTATGTGAGACATTTCACGTTGCATATCAAGAACCTGAAACCAGCTTGTAGCAGTCTCTGTTACTGCGTCAGCAGTGCTGTATGAACAACAGGGGGGAATAAAAAGGGTATTTTTCAGGCAGCTTAATTCCTGATCCTACAAATATGCAACATCACAGCAGTGCTGTAGCCAGCCAAGTCCAGCCCCCTTCACTGTGGCTTTTGCAGCAGCAGAAGATTTTGGCTGTGTGGATCACAAATCACAAGACATTTTGGAGAAGAGACCACACAAGTCCAGACCTACTAGGGACATGAAAGATGATTTCTGAAAGTTTTTGTCCTGAAGTGACAGAAAGGCAGCAAGATTGAACTGGGATGTTCAGTTTAACAAGATTATTAGGATTGTATGTTTACTATTCCTCCAGAGAGCCATCCTAAGTAAATGTAATTTCAAGGTGTCTAGCTTCTCGAGAAGACTCTGAAACAAATTGTTTGTGCATTTATTCTGTTTTACTGTAAGTATAAATAGGGGTAAATGAAATTCCAATAATTTATATTGCTGACCTTTGGAAAAGTTTACATTATCTAAACACAAATATAAAGAGGATTTTTTTTTTCATGTATGCAGGTTAGTTTAGATAATCAAAAGCATTGTTAAGAAAATGGTGGTTTTTTCTGATTCATAAGCTGATTCGACTAGTTCCTATTCATTAATTTTTTTTACTTCTTTTTGATTTCCAGAAAGTTTCATGTTACGGCTTCATTCTGCTTTCTCACACATTGAAGTAAATTCAGAGCAGTTCCCCTGTTGTTAGTAGGAAGTTAACTGGTTTGACTTAAAAATGGAGGGGAAAATCAAGCTTTGCTTGCAGAGCTCATAAAGCACAGCAAGTAAAAATAGTCTGGGTATAGATTTGACAATCTTTCTAAAATCTGGTTTAAGCCTGTTTCAATTTATTAAATACTTTCAAATAGTGCTGAAAATTTTTTTAAAAAAGTAACCCAAAACAACAAAAACTAATACCAACCAACATTTAAGTGTAAACACTATTTTAGAAGTATAGATATAGTTTAGTCCTTGATTTTAATGAGTGACCATTTTATTCAACAGGTACCCTTCACCCTCTACATAGATATGGCTCAGCCAATGGCTTTTCACATGTTTCTCCTCTGAGGTTTGCAAAAAAAAAAGAACAAACCCAAAAACCAAAGAACCCCCAGCATTCACAGAAGGGAGCTTTGGGAAATGTTTGGGAAAGGTGTTGGCAATAGTCTTTACATTTCCACCTGTGTGTGCATTTCAGTTGACCAGAGAGTTTTTCACCAAGGAGCTGAAGAAGCATTACCAGAGGAACAATGACACGGACGTCTTCTCTTCCACCTGGAACTCTGTTATGATCACAGTAAGTCTCAGACCATGCCAGTCCCATTCTGCCCATGGTCAGTGGCCACCAACACGTTGCTCAGCCCACACCCTCAGTTTTCCCAGGGTCAGCCTGCTTCAACCATCCTGTTGTGTCCAGCCTAGCACCAGAGCTTGTGGTTGAAGGGAGGTGAGACTTTGGCTGGCATTCAGTCTTTCTCAAATGGAGAGAGACTCCCTGTCACTGCATCGGGGTCACCTGATTTGCCAAAGCCTGAGGCATTGGAATACCCTCAGCTTGGCACAGAGAGCAGTGGAGGTGTCTGCAGCTGCATACCACTGCATTTTCTCCGGGCCTTTCACCTTGCAGACTGCTTCAGAATTATTCTCAGCCAACAGCAGCCAAAAGCTGGCATTAGCTAATGTTTTGTTGTTAACAGCAGCTTAGGCAGGAGTGTGCCTAATGATTTATTTTCACTATAGAAATATTAGCCATCAAAATTGACTTTGTTATTACAGCCCTAATTGGGCAGGTTACAGGTCGACAGTCATTGGAACTGCAGTTGTTATTACCTGCCACAAGAAGTTCAGTCTCAGTGTGTGTGTACACATGTGTTAGTGCTCCATACACCCCATGGTGTATCCCTTCAGGAGTGGAAAGCAGGACGTCAGCCTCTGCAGATGAAAAGTCAATTTTAATCTTAAAAGGAAAGGATGATTGCTGCCCTTCATGCTGATTCAGGACTTTAATAAAGACATTTCCTTTTGCTGACTGAAAGGAGACGGAGTCAGAGTATGACTTGAATCCTTAAAAAGCCTCTGACTGGAATCCTAAAGAGGGACCTTACTCAAATCACCTAGCAGTGCCTTTGAGCAGTAACAATCCTGGCCATTAGCTATGGGGAGAAAGGGTAGTTGGGGGCCTGGATTGTACTGCCCAGTGATCTCAAGCAAGTCATTCTGGATATGCCTCAAAGCCCTGTGTAGTTTGCAGCAATATTCCCAGTAGAACCTTAGAATCTACAGTATGACTTACAAACAGTGGGACTTCATAAAGACTTCAGTGAAACAGAAGCTCCAAGGTACAAGCACAACCCATTTCTTTGGAAACAATGGTTGTTTTGTCTCTGCCTTGACCAAAGCTTCTATCCTTATGAGAATAGGTCTTAGATTTCTCATGTCTGCTTTCAGGGAAACGTGTCAATTCTGTCTTTCTTCTCTGTGCCTCTCCCCAGTTTGCCTGCTGTGGAGTGAATGGACCAGAAGATTTTGAAGCTATTCCTCATCTTCCATACTCCTCTTCGGAAAAGGTGACACCAGAGGCTTGTTGCCAGCGAGAGCTCCAGAGCCGGGAAGGGATGTTTGTCAACAAGGAGGCTTGTCTAGCAGGCAATGAGAGGTTTCAGAACCGGCAGGTAAGGGAGGCCGAATGCTGGGAAAAGGAGCTTCACAGTGGGCAGAGAGATGGCTGCAGTGGTCACGGGTAGCTAGTGAATCTGGCAGGTCCTGACTGTACCTCACATCCTAATTACACTCCTGCTGACAGCTTTTCAAGTGATGGCATGTGGCTGATTTTGAAAATCTCCTTTCATTACATATCCATACACTGCTAAGTCCATGTTGTGCTATATCATCAGAAATATGAAGATTTTCCTAAGGGACTGAGAGGTAAGGTGGAAATTTAGATCAAGTTCTGTTGTGTTTATGGAGGTTAGAACTATCTCTGAGAAGTTAATTAGCAAGCCAGCACAGGTCAGGTAGGATCGGATGGAGTTGACTCTTACTGGCTGCAGGAGTGGTCCCAATTTAGTTCACAAAGACTCCTAATCAATATATACAATCAAAATATCAAGGGTTAAACAGTCACAGAAAACCATGTCTGTTTTCTAAGGAAGAGAAGTATTGGAAAGCTGCATTTCTTTGCTTCTTTACTCTTTACTCTAGAAAAAGGGCATTTCTTACAGCTGTCTTTCTGTACCTACAGGGAGCCTACAAGAAAGCTGGAAAGGGACTTTTTACAAGGGCGTGTAATGTTAGGAGAAGGAGGAATAGCCTTAAAATGAGAGTGTAGTTTTAATCTAGATATTACAGAAAAAAAATATTGACTGTGAGGGTGGTGAGAGGCTGAAAAAGGTAGTCCAGGGAAGTTGTGGATGCCTCATCACTAGAAATGTTCATAGCCAGGTTGGATGGGGCTTTGAGCATCCTGGTGGTAGGTTTGACTGTAGCAGAGAGGTTGGAACTAGGTGATCTTTAAACTCCTGCCCAACCCATTCCATAGTTCTATTTATTCTATGATTCTTTTGCTAGGCCTCTCAACTTGGCAATTTTTTGCAATACTGGACAAGAGAGTTCATCCCATTGATGCTGGGTCAAGTTTCCTTCCAATGTCACCAAGACGTGATGTTTAAGAAACTTTCCAGCAAAGCTCCTGATTCTGTTCACCTCAGCATTAGTTAAACCAACTAAGCTCCGTACTGACTATTATGTGCAAACCTCCTTGTCCCTCCAGACTAGGCATTGGTCCTCTTTTCAGCACTTAAGAGCAGATTGAGAAAGAGAGGAAAGGATTTTGGAAGCAGCATGTGAACTGTTCCCTGACTGGCAGCTGGAAATGGCTGGCAAAGGCACTCTGGGTGAGAGATCATAGCAGACAGCACCATGCTGCTTCTGCCAGGTCAGATTGCTGGGAGGAGAGGTGGGGAGGAGAGACATGACAGACAGTAGGGAGGCAAAGAGAAATGCATTGTGAGAAAGAGGGTTAAAGTTTTGCCCAAGTGGTAATGCTGAAAACCACTCCCACAGAAAGGGAAGGCTTCCTGCAAGCCCATGTCACCAGAGTGTTGGTGGAAGAAGCTGTGTGCACAGCAAGTGTCTTCAAGCTCAGAGTGGTGCACTTAGGTAAAACAGGAGAGACACTGACAGCTGAATAGAGGCACTGCTGGAGCAAAGTCAAGCTCTTGGGCCACCATGCTGGTAGGACAGTGCTGACCACACTTGTGCTCATTCCTGTCTGTAGCCAGCTAAGCAGAGCATGCTGCAGGCTGGGTTAAGGTTGGAAGTCTGGCAAGCACACAAATCTTTGTTGCTGGGCTGGATTACTTTTCTCTGAAAATTTGGCTGAAACATGAGAGCTGATGCTGAGCGGTCTCATGTTGACAAGAGCACAGTTTTAACAGCTCAGTTACTGCCCCAGCAGTCTGGGTCCCCTGGGGTGGCCTCATGAGTGGACCTTCTCCATGCCCTCCTTCACTCTCCACCAGTTGTGCCTCACTCATAGTGAGCAGGGTTTGGCATGGACACAGGTACATCACTATTGTGCTGTCTTTGCAGTTCCAACACTTTCATTATAAGTAGAAGAAAAAAAATGAGGTGATCGAAACATTCTAGCAGCATGGATAGGATTAAGACGTATGTGTGAAGTATATTCTCAGTGGAGAGGAAGCTACTTTTCATATTGGACAAACTCCAATCTACTTTTCTCTTTATGTGAAATTTCCCAGTGGGTTGAAATTAGACTGGGAAGGCTGAGGCCAGGATAAGCTGGTGATTTCCAGAAATACCATGAAACCATTGCAGGAAGATCTACCTGCTGTTAATTGTATTAGCAATAATAAATTTAATTAAGGGTGATGGTGGCTATGCTTCATAAGTGGAATAATTGCCACAGTGCATGGGCCTGAGTTCTTAGTGAAATTCTTCTATAGTGAGATCAGCAGGTGTTCAGCCAGCCACTTTTTGGGGGAACCACACAGAAAAGGTCCTGGGCTGCTAAAGAGCTGCTGGCTGTGAGAGATGAATCAAGAATCTCCTGCCTTGGTTTTAAATAAATCATCCTGTTCTCTAGCCAGTGTGGGATGTCTGTCACCTTCAGTGAGCGTCCTTCCCTCTGTGCTTAGTCTCTGCCCTTTGCAGATGGAGTTCCTCTCTGTGCTGCTCCTCTCTGCCCTTCAGGAACTCACAGTTCCTCGTGGTCAGGGAGGGGTAGGAGCCACCCCCACCACCCTCCAGCCATACCTTCCCCTCCCCAGCACTGTCCCATGGAGCTCTGTGTCCTGTGCCGTGGGGCTGGGTGAGAGGGAGCCGTGCTTGCGGTGCCTGGGGCTGAGCGCACCTCGTGTCCTAGCGAGGGCTCTGCTGTGAGAACAACACAATGTGCTGCTCACCATGTTTTGTCTTTCCCAGGGCTGCTACACCGTGATCCTGAACTCCTTTGAGACGTACGTGTACCTGGCAGGAGCTCTTGCCATCGGAGTGTTGGCTATTGAGGTACTTACCGTTGTCCGAGGGGAACAAAAGCAGTGTCAGTACCGTGCCAGCAGCAAGGCAAACGGGCAGGTGCTCCCCCTCGCCAGGGAAAGGTGCTCTGGCAAAGTGCAAGCAGGCTATCAGCTCGTGCTTCTAATTGCCTGGAAAGAGGCTCCTTGATCCTTTGATCAAAGGGCAGGGAAATAAGCCATGCCACACGCCTGCAGTGCCACCTCGTGCTGGGCCTGCACAGAGCTCAAGCCCTGCCACATTGCCACGAGGGCCACAGGGGCTTTGGGGACCCACCGCTCTCCATGGGGCCGGGCATAGTCACTGCCCCCACTGCCACAGTGTCCCAGCAAGCTGACTAATCTGTCACTTGGTTAACACCTTCAAACCCTGCCACGTGCTTTAAAACCTTCTGTTTAGAGAGTCAAAAACTAGGGGTTGCAGAGCACTTTCATTGTCCTGCCATTAGTAGCCACTCCTTTGGTGATGTCTCTGAGGAATAGACATCCACCAGACATGGTTTTAGCCCAGAAATTATGTCCCTGTGGCATTGCAGGAGAGAGATCTGGGCAGAGAGGCCCAGCAGCCTCCCACAAAGGCTGTCCTGTGCCCGTGCCAGGCAGTAGCAGTGATGTACAGAACAGGGACTGTGGATCCTGCACCCCATGACACCAAGGGCAGTTTGGGAATGAAGTCAGGCTGCTGCTGTAGCCACTGACACTTTGGGGGAGAGCGAGGGGCAGAGGAAAGGGTTTTGCCACAGCCTCCCATGGGTAGCAAGGGTCCTCTCTGCATCACTGCTGGGCAGAAGGAAGCAATGGGGGTGGTCCCAGAGCCAGGGAGGGCTTTGCCAATCTTCTGGAAGATGCAGCTGACATTTATGGTCCTATTTTGGTTTTTCCCTCTTCTTCCCCACTCCTCTTCCCAGCTGTTTGCCATGATCTTTGCTATGTGTCTCTTTCGAGGGATCCAATAAGAAGTGGCCCACGAACCACCACGTTCCCCACATGCTCAGAAGAAAGAAGGAAAATCCGAAGAAACAAAACCTGAAAACACCCAAAAAACTTTATTTTTTTTAACAAAATGGGACAGGGAGAAAAAAATAAAAAGAAAAAAAAGAGGGTTGTAATATATGAATGACCAAAAGGATTGTACTTCAGGGGCTGGAACTTTGAGGTGATGTGCACTACACTGTACACCGGACCCTTGCCCAGAGCCACCCGCAGCAACTGTGGAGCAGGAGCGCAGCGCAGCCGATTGCACTAGAGATGGATGAAGCTGGTGGGGGTGCGGGAGGATGAGCACAGCTGCCTCTCACACCAGGCTGAGCCTACCATTCACCACTTCGTCGTGCTTTAGACAACAAAGGACTCAAGAACAGACATGCAGGGGCTGCATAAGGCAACAGGTTGGCCTCCACTGTCCAGGTGGGTTTGAAAGAAGCAGTGCTGGCTTGTCTAAGCAGGTGTAGTCAACGTTTGTGCAATTCTGGCTTTAATTTCCAGCCACAGGATGAAAACACTCCTTCTTCAGTGGAAGCTTTGCCCCTGTCACATGAAACTTACCAGAAATGTCAAGCACTTCAGTAAGGCCGGCTTTTCTCTGGAACTCCAAGCAGGGGCAGTGTGATCTAACTTAGCAATGGGACCCAGCTAAGGCTGGCTGAGGGTCAAGAGTTTGGTGCCTACCTTTCCGTTTTTACTAAAATTTATCGTTCATTGTTGTGAAAGAGACCAAATGGTTCCCTGCTGTGTTCTCATCTCCTGGGAAAAATAATGGCTCTGGTCAAGCATCATTGATACTGCTGCCTTCCTGAGAAAGGGAGGATATAATATTTAAATCTTGTCAGCCTTTGCCTTTCCTCTGATACTTGCAAAAAAATGGTTTGTGGTGCTCTGTTAGCATAAATATTTGCAGTGGTTTCTGCATGCTTTTCCAGCCCTAAGGGGAGGTCCACCCATGGTGCTGGATTGAAGAGGCTGAAGTTTGTCAACCACTCCCATGCTATTTTCCTGGACCAGTCTGGTGGAATCATTTCTGGTCAAAGAATTTCCCTTAAGATTCTCCCATGGGCTCATGATGAAAGTAATCATCAAGTCAGAATTGTTTTAGTTGATAGTGTTTCCTCCCTCGGGATAGTTTGGTATTTAACTAACATGTCATCTGCTCAATCATTTGGAAGTAAACTTGAGAAAGATGCCTGGGACTGGACCTTGATCAGAGATTAAGCTGGAGCTACTGAGACCCCAGGCAGGATCCAAGAACACCCTGTGTGCAGCCAAACTGCTCCAGCTGCTGTTCCTATAGTCATGGATATTGACTTGGACAGGTGACTGGTTTCTCTCATCTGGAATCATCAATTCCTGTTGCCTTAATTGTTCATCCGGTCATTTATTCCCTGACCCCAAACTTATTTTACCTGAGGAATGACAAAAGGGGCTGTGGTTTCTTGTTTAGATTAGGTATTTTTACAGATTTTATAGGCTCTGATTATGGGAGCACTTTTATATAGGCTCAAGACAGCTCCTCTGAAAGCTGTAATCTCTGGCAAGGAACGAGCAGAGCATTAAACTGTGCCCAGGTTTTGCAGCAGCAGCACATTCATTCTCTGGCTGTTCCCTTAGACCCCTGGGGCTGCCTCTCTTGAGCTCTCCCAGCAGCACTGCACAGGCTACAGGCAAGGAAGGGAAGCAGCAGAAAGCCTGGGCCACAACAGACAAAGATCATGGCTAAGTATCTAGGTTGGGGAACCAGGATACTAGGGAATAGGAAGGAGGCATTAGAAGCTTTTCCAAGCTTCATTTGAGAACAACAGTTTATTCATTGGCAGGAGAGGGCTGGGCAGGTAGAGCTGCAGCCCCCCCATGCTGCAGTCAGCATATTCCAGCAACAAAATATGTGGCCAGGGCTGCTGAGCAGCATCAGATGTTGCATTAAACCTTGTGGGAAGCTGTTATGAACTATTTCCCTCCAGACCTCCTTGTAATGAGGCATTTTAGCATTAAACTCTGGTCTGTTGTTTAATAAAGACAGTTTTGTTAGCCAAAACCCAGCAGTATTTGTACTGGACAGCAGGTGCTGCACTTAAGATAAGAAAAATCTGTTCCATCTACTAGTCTTGTAGGGAATGGGCTGAGCAGAAAGCAAGCTTATCTGTTCTCCTGCCTCAGGAGCTGGTGTCAGTGACTGTTCTGGGAGACCAATTCCCAGGGAAGGAACAAAACTGTCAGCAGAGCTGGTAATTTGGCTGGAGGTGATCGAAAGAAGCAGAACTGCCTCCCCCAGACTCCAGTTTCTTCCTTTTCCCTCAGTTTATTATGCAGAGTTCTCAGGTCAGAGCCTGGCTGGCAAATATCCTCATTTGTGCATGGTGGGTGGCTGAAGGGGAAAAAAAGGCTTAAAGCCTTTGTCTGCCGCTACTGGTATGGGGGAAGAAACCTAGTTAAAAAACCTAACCCCAGTTAGAGCTGGGGGAACTCGACCAAAGCAGCCAGAGCACAAAGTACTAAATATACATGCCTGAAGTATGATCTCTGCTGGCTTGTTTCTCTTTGGCTTTCCTAATTCTGTACTCATTGCTTTGTCTGTTTTCAGCTTTCTTGCTTTCCTTCTCTCCCTAATGGTAGTCCCTGTACCTTCAAAAGGATCTCTTCTTCATCTGTTATACTGGGCTGTGCACAGCTGTTTCTCCTCTTCTACCTTTTCTGATCCCCCACTGCTCTTTCCTGTGTGAAGATTTCAAATCCTCTCTGCAGGCTGGCTCATGTGCCACTGGGAACACAGCTCAAAAGGCCAGGCAGCAATTCCAAACAAGAGCTGGAGATAGCTGTAAAGATATGTGCAAGTCTGAGAGGATCTGTAGCAGTTGGTAACATGCAGAAGGAATTTTTCTTGGGGAAATTTAATGAACAAGCAAGCCCAGAAAGCAGAGTCCCACTGTATGGCAAAGCATGTAAATTTGTTGGTTTTGTCCCTTGGTTTCGTGGCTGCCCCCTCTGTGGTACAGTAGTTTTCAGAACTGTAGGCAGGAGAAGCAATTGTATTTTTGTATTTGTTTTTAAAAGCTCTGGTGAGTATTTTGGGGTCAGGGGCTCAAGCTGAAGTCACTGCTGGCTGGAGAACTCTGGGCAGGCTGGAGAGCAGAAGGAGCTGCTGTCTCCTTTGCTGTAGCACTGTGACCACAGCCCAAGCACCTTGTAGGGAGTAATGGAGAGCAGCCTGGGCAAGTCCCAGCCCCTCTCAGCATCCCTGCCTCCTGGTTGCTATTTAATGCTCCAATGACTGTCACGAATGCCTGGGAAAAGGGCTGCGTGTGAAATAATGTTTGAAATCTATTTTAAAAAAATGTAGATGTTCTTTTTATTAGATAGTGGAGCTAATTTATCCTGTATTCCCTAATGTAATGCTTTTTTATATTGAAAGGAAATTTTTTTGGTAATATAAACCAGAACACAAGCCTGAAGCACTCTCTGCACGGTTTTTGTGTGCATTTCTTAAAAAAAAAACCTCAAAAATAAAAGAAAGATATCATGACAGTGAAGTGAAACAGCTTTAATTTTCGCTATTTGCTTGGTGTTAAGTACAGTCACTTTCTTACCAGAGGAGAAATAAACTCAGGTACAGCAGCTAAAATGAGGTATAAATTGAAGTGTCCCATTCTCCCCTGCACCACCACCCACCACCCACACCCTCCCAAGTAAAAACCCTTGACCAGAAAAGAGGCCAGCTTAGGACAGACAGTGCCTCTCCTGTGTCACCAGCTCCAGTTTGCCAGCTATTGGTTAGATGCAATTAAGATGATGTAGGGATTTATGTGAATGATGAGTTTTCTTCACCCTCCAAAGTGAGGGCTCTATGAATTCAATGGTTTGAATTCATCCCTGGCAGAGAAAGGGGGTCAGCTTTAAGTCCTGCCCTGTGCCTGCTTGGAGCACAATTCTCTGGGGAACAGAACCCCAGTCCTGCACAGCATTGTACAAATGCAGGAAGTTCACTGCAATCTCCCTTGGGAGATGACATTGGTCCAAGGCCTCTCTTAAAATGTAACAGATAAGGAAGCTGAGGCCTGTGGAGATGGAGTTTTATGTCAGCAGATCAGTAGCCGAGCCTGAAGTGACACCTCAGGCTTTTAATCCCGAATTTTGTTCTCAACTGCCACCTACAGCTGTGATGTCAGCACTTCCATCCTTGGGGACACAGTTCTGTACAAAGGTTTGGCATCCTCCTCCCTTCCTCCCCATTGACAACAGTGAAGACAACCAGGTGCAGTAGGTTTCTGGCAGTGCTGCAGCTGCTGTGCCTGAGCTCCATCCTCAGGCCACCCTGAGAAACTCCCTCCTAGGCCTCACCTGCTGCTACACATTCACCATCCCTAGTGGGCCTGGCAATGTATCTCTTCCAGCACCTTGCTGCTGAGAAGGAACATGTCAGGAACCACAGCTTAGTTGTAGAGGAGATGTAGAGCTCTGCATTTTCTACATGGTCCACTTATAACAAGATGGAGCAAGAAGCATCAAAATAAAATAACTTCATCTCTCTGCTTTCAGGACTAGGAACCAAGTAGCATGAAATCTTTTAAGTGGCCATTCTCCCAGGCTTTGCTCTATTGTTGGAGCAGAAAAAGCCACTGGCAGGCAAACCTAGAAGTGGCTGACTGTTTCAAGTTTTGCCGAGGCACCTGCTAGTCAGGGAGGGGACCAGAGAAATCTGATCTCACCTTATTTAGCTTTGAAGCTACCCTGGAGAGCTGTAACTGCTTCCCCCACCCTCCCACCTGATCTAACCATCAACAAGTCTTTGGGGTACTACTCTCACACAGAGCAGTAACACATGTCTCTCACCTACGGGATGACATTTTAAGGTATGCTAATCAGACCCAAGTCATAACTAAGTTCATAGGACCTGTGGCCAACACAGATGGGAGGCAGCATGAAGAAGACCCTCCATTTCCTTCTTCTGTAAGATTGCTTTTACTGTAGTAGGTTTTACTTGTCTGTCCTAGAAACATAATTTCCCACCCCTACCCCCCCTCAAAAACCAACCATCAAACTGTGTATACATTCACATGATGCCCCAAAACACAAAGAATCAAGTTTCATGTACCTATACCCACAACTACAGCCAAAGTGCCACACTGAGGCCATTGCAGCTGCCCATGCAGGTGATGCACAGGGGGAGAGCAACAGCCACAGCATGCCATACTCCAGCTCCTGCATGCTGCACCACTTGGTCTAATTTCTGATCCTCTCCAGCCTGCATTTGATCATTACTTGCCTCACAAGAAAAGGCTTCTCTCTTAGAACCCAATTCTTCCATCTGAACAGGAACACTCCTCTTAATTAAAAGTTTTAGTTGCTCAGTATCATTTTTGGACATGCTGAAAGCAGCTTTACAAGCGTGTATTGTTGTGAGGCTCCAGGATTTAGCCTGCTGTTGGATGTTGTCTCTCCATTTGATTTACTTATTAGGCAAAAAACTAAGTTACAGTTGTGATGTTTCCTGATTCCACAATTTCCAAAATTCTTACGTGACAGACATTTTGCATGGCCAGTAAGTACAATGCACACAGTGTCCCAAGCTTATGCAGCTGCTTCTAAATGCCAAAAGCACTAACACGACATACAATAACTACCCACTACCTTCTTCTAACTCTACTAAGATATTAAATAGCAATAGCTGTAGATCCCAGTCTTACCAGTGGCTTGAGACTGTTGTTCACACAAGCAGCTCTGTTTATGTAGGAATCTTTCTACTGGGATTTTGGAACGTCAGCTATATTCCAGGGCATGCTTTGATCCAGTCAACAGTAGTGCATGAGTAACAAGTCTATATCCTGTACACAGACCTTCTGGCTTTAGTCCCATGGAGAATAAAAAATGCTGCCTCAAGCTGTGGACAGGGACAATCCACAAGGAAAGCACTAGGAAGCAGAGCAGTCAACGCTGTAAGCCCAGGAGGTGTTGGATAAACTGGCTAGTGAGTACTAAAGCACATTTAGTCTGTCCTTGCCATCATATGCTCCTCTCCTTGCTGTTCTTCATCCCAGTTAAATATTAAATATCTTAATGCTACAAACTTTGGTCCTCTCTTCTCAAGGTCAGAAGAGATGTGATGCAGATATTAGCAGAGTTGGAACACCACCTCCCAGAGCCCATGTGTCTAGAGGCTGCTCACTGACCTCAGCATCTGTGCAGATGCTCTTAACTGTTACAGTCCTCTGCTCTTACCAGTGCTAACCACAACAGCACTCCAGCCCCTGCTCAACTAAAGCATCAGATAAAGCTACTGCACACCCACCACTGCTACTACCATCAGTAAAGCTTCAACTGTAGGAAGTGCTCTGGGGTGATGGGGACAGGACCCCAGCCTAGAAACTTCGTGAAACACCCCAAACAAGGGGATGTCTTTGACAGCTCAATGGGCTATTTCAAATAGCTTCCTTCACTTCTTATATCTTGTAATTTAAGTTGTTCCACTGTTCCCAGTGCTGTCCCTACAGAGGGAACAAGCAATGGTCCTCCCTCCTCTTTTGCTGAATCTCCTGCCAAGTTCTGCAGCATCTGTGCAAAACTATGAACTACACAAAAATGCACTCTGGCAGCAAGGAAAGAAGAGCTGTTTGCAAGCACTGAATTTAAACCAATTCAGCTCTTGGCTACCTAGACAGTCAGTACTTGGTAAAAGGGGAAGGGGCTGTAAACCAGGGGAGGTACAAGGCTTACCAAGTAGAGTAGCTGAGTCATTTGTTGGTTGTCTTACTGTCCTGTCTCCTCAGGGATTTGGTTTCAATATGCTGGCCTTATTTTGTGCTTTGTTCCAGTGGTTTCAGAGCCTGTGATCCCATCAGCCAGTTCCCTCTAGAAAACTGGCTTTTTTCCCTGAGCCTGCCAGGCCCACACACTTCCCTGAGCCTTCCTCCTGCTGCTCCTCACCTCCTGCAGAGGGGCTGGGGGGTCCTGCTGATGTTGCTCTCCCCATTTCACCTGGCAATGCCACCAGCACTGGGTTACACACTGATTCATGCCGGTAAAGAAGGAAACTACTTTAGAACCAAAAGGGACTAACAAAAAAAAAAACCAAAAAAACAAACCAAAAAAACCAAAACCAAACAACAAAAAAATTATCATTATAATGCAAAATTACCGACACAAACTCCCCCCTCCCACCTTTCCCATAACAAAAAGCCCAGGGATTAGACTTTCTTGGGACGACGTCCAACTTGGTAATAATAATAAATGCTGACGAGGATGAAGAGGGCTCGGCTGACCAGGAGGAGCACAGCACCTGTGGCTATCCGGCTACTCTCAACCAGGGAGACAGTGGTAACTGGAGGAGAAGGAAGGAGACAAGGCAGAGGTTGGTGATGCAAAACCAAAAGGAGACAAATAGTTGTTTTCTGCTGCCCTCTAATGCGGAGCTTCGGCAGGAACTGCTGAGCCTTGCGAGTGCAGGAGCTTTCAGCACAGGCTCGTTCACATGCACAGTGAACCCATGGCAGAGGCTCTTCACTAGCCTCTTTTCACAGCCTTGAAGCTTGCCATGGGCCCCAGAGCTCTCCCTTACAGAAACCCTGCTTTCAAGGCAGCCTCACATTCAGGCTGCCTGAAACAGTCACTCAAGCAGATGTGAGTTTCCACTATGCTCAGGTGTTAATCTGGGAGTCACATCCTCTTGAGTTTGCTTTGTGGCTTGAACACTTCAGTGCTAATAAACATTCTCAACTTTAGGAGCATCTACAAAATATGCACAGTCCACACACATCACCTCTATTGAACACCACTCTTTTCTGGCCACCAACATGTATCTAACTCGTATCTAAACCAGCTACACACTGAGCTATCAAGACACACATAAAAGAAATCCATTCATTGTTAAATATAGATAAGCTCCCTAGAAACAAGCAAAAGTGTCATGCTCTGTTTTGGTAACACTGAGCATCCACCTTTTTAGTGCATGTTGCCAAAATCTTTTCTTGTTAGACCCTGCATCTAGGCAGCCTGCTCCAGCAATGACCTGTGCTGCCTATAAAGCCCAGGACATTTTCAGTGAAAAAAAATAATGAATTACCAGAGGATGATGTTCAAGGAGCAGCTCAGGGCAGAGGCTATTCCACGGGGGAGAAAAAAGGCAAGCAGATGGCAGGGGAGATGCTCCACTACTGCCCTGCCCATCGCTGATCCCCGCTTCCCACCACGCACAGTCTTCTCCCCCTCCTCCTCTTCCTCGTCCTGGCAGGCCCGCGGGCACTCACCCAGGAACTGCACGGCGAAGTAGCAGGCCTCGGCCAGCAGGCTCCAGCGGATGATGGCCTTCTCGGCGGTGTACAGGGCGTTCCACATGATGAGCGCGATGCCTGCGGGGACAGCGGGGCGCTGCCGGAGGGCCGGACAGCGGCCAGGGCCGCGCTTCCCTCCCGCCCCGCGCGGTGCCGCTGCAGGACGCGGGCCGGGGCCCTTTCCCTCCCCACACCATCGCTGCCAGCTCCCCGCACCTCCTTGTCCTTCTCCCCCTCCTCCTGGGCCCCTCCGGGATGCCGCCGCCTGCCCCACCTCCCCTGCCGCTGCCACGGAGCCCCAGCCGCGGCCTAGCGGCCCTCACGGGCCCCCCTGCAGGCTCCCTTTGCTGGGGTGAGCCCCAGGGAGTCAGAGCACGCACAGCCCTTCTCACCCTACTGCAGCACGCCTGAGTCCCTGCTAGAAAAGAGCAGCAGTAGCCACGCTTTTCAAAATACCCCTCAGCCATTTCTTTGCTAACAGCAGATGTTCTGCCCTCCAGCTGCAGGTGTCCGGCTGGGCATGGACTTTGTCCCCTGCTGCCGTTTTGGCCACCTGTCTGTGCCCTTGCTCTGTGGGGCAGCAGCGTGCCCCGGCGCAGCGGTACGGCACTCACTGAGGAGGGCTCCTCCATAGAGCCGGATGGGAGTCTTGCTGCTCACCGATTCCTCCTCAAAGATGGCATCAAAGAGCTGGTCAGGGAAAGCCAGGGCCTGGCAGAGGCGAGAGAGAAACTCAGCAACCTGAACTAGCCGGGGCCACCAAAACATGTCCTCTTGGGCAACAGCGCTCCAGCATCACGCCTTTGGGGGATCGGAGCCGCTGGCCAGGAAACTGGAAATTAAGGAGGCGCAGAAATATCACCATGTCAGCTATCGGCTGCGTGGCTGGTTTCTGTGGCCAAGGCTGCCATGCCTTGGTTTATGGGCCCTGCTAATGAAAACAGACTGGGGTGATGGGAACAATCTGCCAAGGACACTGTTGGCAAAGCCCATTACTGAGACACAGGGAGGGCAAAGGCCTCACAGGAGAAAGCAGTAGGAGCTGCTGGAGGCAGGGGAGGAAGACAAATGCCAGGGACTGAAGGGCCATGCTGGGGCATCCCTTTGGCAGTCCAGGAGCTGGTTGTTGTCAGAACCACATCCCTCACTCACCATGATGGCGACCCCGGAAAACATGACGGCGGAAACCAGCTGCCAGACCCTGCATGAGAGGGAAGACAGAGGACCCAGCATGAGCTTGGAGGTGACCCCATCACTCATGCTTCACAAAGCATTTCTGGCTGCCTGCTCCTTCATCAGCCTTCAGCCTTCCCCCATGCAGAAACGAGACAGCCAGAAACCTCCTATTGAAGGACTCTGCTTTCCACATGCCCCTAGCTCCAGCCTCAACACACAGACCAGCCTTGCTGATGAGTCAGAGCCAGACTCCCCCCTTACCCAAGCAAAGGAGGGAAGTGACTCTGCCAAGAGGATGGTGCAGAGCAGGGTCCCCACAGGACACACCACCCTGTCACACAGTAGAACAGGAGCTCCTCCAGCCCCACGTAGCCCTTGTAGTTCTCTGCACATGCAATGAGACAAGAACTTGAGCGCCTCAGGCTCATTTATGGGGGAAGAATGCAGAGCTGGTCTGGCTCCACAGCCTGCAAAAAGCCCCTGCCGGGAGCAGTGATGCTGGCACAGCAGCTGAGTTGGTGTCAGAAACCAGAACTGGCAGGGATGCTGGGGCCAAAGGGTCTCAGATGAGACTCTAGTTCCAAGGTGATCCAGTACCTTACCTGAGTCCCAGTGGTTCCCGGACTGCAAACTTGATTTCATTTCCCAGTACTTGGCTAATCTGAAATTCAAATAAAAGGCACAAGCTAAGCAGATCCTCCCCCAGTCTTTAGGCAGTACTCACCAGACCAAAATCGTATCTCTAACCCCATGTGGAAGTTTATCTCTGAGAGGGCCGGAAGAAGGAGGAGGACAAATGATTCACCTTTGACTCTTCAGTCCCAACACCTGCCTTGATTTCCATCAGGAGCTGCAGCTTCTACTCCTCCCTGACTGGGATCAGCCACCTGCAGCATGTGGCTGGGGAAGGGTCCACACTAACTCCTGTTTCCTCTTACCTATGGAAGAAGGGAACTGACTCCTCACACTCATCACCTGCATGTCACATCCTGATGGAGCACAGGCTCCTGCAGAACCTTCAGACTGTCACAGTATCTGTCCTGCTGCCATGTGCACACTGCCCAGAGCTGTTCATGTTCACGTGAACACACTCCTGTTCACAATGCCTGGCTGTGACTACCCCAAACCACATGGATGGGCAAACCCTGGTGTGCTGAGCAGAAGGTCCCTTTTTTGTCATTACTGCACACAGGATTCCCTCTCTGCTGCCCTCACCTTTGAGCGATGGACCTCGCCGTCATCGTCCTCCCCGCCGACGCCCAGGATCTTGCGTGTCTTCAACCTGCTCACCAGGTCGGTCTGGCTGTGCTTCTTCATCAGCGGCGGGGGCTGCTTCGCCGCCATGGTGGTGGCCCTGCCCCACCGAGCCCTTGGCTGCGAGGTGGCACAAGGAAGGTGCAGGAAGCGGCTCCGCTGTCACATGAAATCTCACAGCGTTTGGGAAAATAAAACAACCACCGCCACCAAATCTTTCTGTTAGGCCAGCAGACGGCTCCTCATCCTTGTGGGGCAGGGAGCCCTGGCCCCAGTTACAGGTGGCTCATCTCAGAATGATCCTGCCGTCTCCGGGATCTGCCATGGAGGGGGGAAAGAAAAAACTCAGAGCAGAGAAGCTTTAGCATGGACATTTAGTTATAAATGCTTTTGACCTACAAACCATAATCTTGTCTATCCCAGCATGAGGCAATGCCCAATAGCACCTCTTTGCTGTTTGTCAGATTAGGGGAATTAAGTGCGTCTCAGACCGGGGAATTAAAATCGTTAACTAATGCTTGGCCTTTTTTCTTTTCCCATGCAATACATCACATTCTTCAGCTGCCATTTCAGATCAAACCCCAAACAAGCGTCAATTATTTATTTGTGTGTCCCCTCCCCACAGATGCTACAGTCCCCCAGGCTGTGCCAGAACATATCAGCCCCTGAAAAACAAGTCAGAGGTATGATTTTCCCTGAAGGCATTCACTTTGCTTTCTGGGAAATGATGGCAATTAGAAACTACAAATACTATCTGAGATAAGTAAATATAGGCAACGAGAATTGAAAAAGATAACTTCTGCCCTGGCATGCATCTGAAGGTACAGGTATTGAGTCCCATTAAATCACTCTGTCTCATCCCACTATCATAAAACCCTGGAAACCCTCAGTTCGGAAAGCCTTTTCTTCCAATTTGTCTTCATTTCCTCTTGGCTCAGCTGAACACGAACACTTTTTTCCATTTGCCACTTCAGTCTTCCAGAGACCCAAAGAAATTCCCCACAGGCACCAATCATAGCTAATCCAGCCCAAGCAGTGTGGGGCTCAAGTACCAGCAGCCCCATGCCCCAGTCGAGCCTTCCCAGAGAGAATTTCCAGGAGAATTTATGCTGATGCCTAAATATTCCACAAGTCTTCAGAGAGTAGTAAAATGAAGTACAATTATTTTGGCATTATGCATGCAAATGCTGTCCCAGAGCTTTGTGAGGGATTTCTCTCCCAAAGGAAAACCCTTCCCTGTGATGGTTCAGACAAGAACAGTCAGTCCTGTCTGCAAGTGCCCTATATAACTCTTTAAGGCAAAGTTAAGAGATCTTGCTGGGATGGTGCAAAAGGTGAACCCCATCATCAAGGGTTTAATAAGATCCTTTCAGCAGACCAGGCAAAATGCTTTTCATTGAGCCAGTTCAGTTACTCAGTGCTCTGGAGGTACTTCTTTTGGATTGTAGCAGGGCTTCTTTGGTCATGGGCTTTTCGCTCTTATTCCACTGAATAACTAAGCCCAGATTCCTGGAAAGGTGGCACGAAGCCAGATGCAGCAGTCGGGGTCTGGAAATATTTCAGAATTGGGACAGTGGAAAACAAGCACACGGGGAAGGTAGAAGCTGAATACTCAGGCCCACCTTTGAGCACAAGGCAGGAAGCTCAATGGTAGTTGACAGTCGAAAAGTTTGAAAGATTCATCATGTCTGGGAATTGCCAACCTAAACTGTCACAATAAACTGTGTGTATTAAAATCTAGATAATTTGCACACAGAATCCACCCTAAAGCCAAAGTGATGTATCAAAAAGAAAAGCTCGACCTCTTTAACTAGCTACAGTTTTTGCAATTTTTTCTGCTCCTGGCTGACCCAGACTTATAACGTTGGTTGCTCAGTGGTTTCCCACCAGAACTGCTGAAACCAGAGAAGACATGTTGCTGTGGTATTTCTAGCCCAGTATTTTCTGATCAAAGCCAACCATTCCAATTGTGAAAAAACAGTTCTGTGGTGAATGCTACTCTCTCTCACTCTGAGGCCATCCCACATCTCTAAAGTTAGGGAAAAGTCTGGCAGAGGGCCTGAGCAGAAGCATCCTACTGGCTCTCCTCAGGGATAAGAGACCTGAGGCTTGGTGGTCTTGACAGGACTCAGGGTGCTGACCATGCCATCCTGGCACTTCTGGATCTTTCCTGGTTTCTTGCTAGGGAAAGTCTGATGCCCACACTCCTGCTCTGGTCTCATGGTCAGAAATGTCAGAAGAAGGAAAGATGAGACGGGGGGAAGAAAAAGAAGGAGGAAGAAAGAAAAAGGAGGAGGAGGAAGAAAGAAAAAGGAGGAGGAGGAAGAAAGAAAAAGGAGGAGGAGGAGGAAGAAAGAAAAAGGAGGAGGAAGAAAGAAAAAGGAGGAGGAGGAAGAAAGAAAAAGGAGGAGGAGGAAGAAAGAAAAAGGAGGAGGAGGAGGAAGAAAGAAAAAGGAGGAGGAGGAGGAAGAAAGAAAAAGGAGGAGGAGGAGGAAGAAAGAAAAAGGAGGAGGAGGAGGAAGAAAGAAAAAGGAGGAGGAGGAGGAAGAAAGAAAAAGGAGGAGGAGGAGGAAGAAAGAAAAAGGAGGAGGAGGAGGAAGAAAGAAAAAGGAGGAGGAGGAGGAAGAAAGAAAAAGGAGGAGGAGGAGGAAGAAAGAAAAAGGAGGAGGAGGAGGAAGAAAGAAAAAGGAGGAGGAGGAGGAAGAAAGAAAAAGGAGGAGGAGGAGGAAGAAAGAAAAAGGAGGAGGAGGAGGAAGAAAGAAAAAGGAGGAGGAGGAGGAAGAAAGAAAAAGGAGGAGGAGGAGGAAGAAAGAAAAAGGAGGAGGAAGAAAGAAGAAGAAGGAGGAGGAAGAAAGAAGAAGAAGGAGGAGGAAGAAAGAAGAAGAAGGAGGAGGAAGAAAGAAGAAGAAGGAGGAGGAAGAAAGAAGAAGAAGGAGGAGGAAGAAAGAAGAAGAAGGAGGAGGAAGAAAGAAGGAGGAGGAGGAGGAAGAAAGAAGGAGGAGGAAGAAAGAAGAAGAAGGAGGAGGAAGAAAGAAAAAGAAGGAGGAGGAAGAAAGAAAAAGAAGGAGGAGGAAGAAAGAAAAAGAAGGAGGAGGAAGAAAGAAAAAGAAGGAGGAGGAAGAAAGAAAAAGAAGGAGGAGGAAGAAAGAAAAAGAAGGAGGAGGAAGAAAGAAGAAGGAGGAGGAGGAAGAAAGAAGAAGGAGGAGGAGGAAGAAAGAAGAAGGAGGAGGAGGAAGAAAGAAGAAGGAGGAGGAGGAGGAAAGAAGGAGGAGGAAGAAAGAAGAAGGAGGAGGAGGAAGAAAGAAAAAGGAGGAGGAGGAAGAAAAAGAAGGAGGAGGAAGAAAAAGAATGAGGAGGAAGAAAAAGAAGGAAAAAAAAGAAAGAAAAGAAAAAAGAAGGAAGAAAAAAAGAAAAAAAAAAAAAAAAGAAAGGAAGAAAAAAGTAATAGAGAATTTCTCCTGAGAGCAAGAAGCAAAGAAAGGTGGGACTCCATGACTCACCAGTGATGACTGCACTGAATAGCTTTGTGATTACAGAGGCAGTTTAACAACTGGCTTAAGGCCAAAAGATCAAAATTTGCCTTCATCATTTGTCTCACCAGTTGCTTTCAGGGCAGGAGTCGGTGGAAATTTATCCACATCATCATTAACCCTGCTCTCCCATTAAGAGTTTCCACTAATTTGTGGTAAGCCACTGGCCAAGAGCCGGGACAACACAGGCCAGGCACAAATGCCAATAAAACAATCTGGTGCATAAAGCCACGGTCCTACAGCACAGCTATGGCATGGCCCCGCAGCCAGTCCCACATCTCATTACCCCCATCAGCCAGAGACAGAGCCAGCCTAACGAATGCTGAATATTAATGGCTAACGAGCTAATGAATGCAATTAGCACTAATTCAGTGACATTCAGATAGAAGATGTTGAGGATTTGAAAACATTATACTTACATTAATGTATCCTGACACACTGACAATTTAGAGGATGGTTTCTATTAGCCTGTGAGTTTGCAAAGGGAAACCTCCACCTCCTCTTTCTCCTGCGATTCTCTCCTCTTTAATCCTTTTTCCAAGCATCCCAGGGACTGTGCAGATCAACCACCATAAACAAGCAATTCCTACTCCCTGCCACAGCTCTCTGTGATGGGCAGTGCCTATGTGCAGCTGAAAGAGGGTTTTTTCCTCACAGATCCCTTTTCTTTGCAGGCTCTTTTCGGTGTCTGCTCCCTTGCTCAGCTGCTCAGCATACTGCATTCAATTTTGATAGCTACTGCTTAGTGGTGCAAAGAAACCTCACTGGTGCCACGCCAATGATAGCTCAATCTCTCCCACCTCCACAGCTCTTCCCCCAACGTCTCTGCTTCCCTCCCAGCGTCTGGAAAGGAGAGCTCCGCAGCGTGGGAGAGAGGAGACTCGACTGCACACGCCACGGCGCTGCAGCAGCCAGAGCTGCGCACCCACCGCAGAGGTGCAGAACCAAACCCTGCTCTGGCAGCACCTGGAGCTGACTGCCTGCAGCTCTCACAAGCCAGAGCCTAACAACTCGTGGGTGGCAAGCTGCCTTCCTGGGAGGACATGGCTCCCCAGGGCCTGGGGACAGGGATGCTGCCCACTCCTAAGCTGGAAGGCACTGCTGTCCACAGTGCAGCCTTTTACCTGACACAGCAGTGGTGCTTGAATTAAAGAGGTGGCACTACAGAACCTCTTGCTCCAAGGGTTTGATGGCACTTCCAATCTGCAAGCAGGGGAAGAAAGCATGAAACTGGAGTCAAGCTGGGACAATGAAACATCTATACATTTAAGCTGGACACAAATTTGTTCAGCCCTATCACATTCAGGCTAGTGAGAGGATTCTTGCTCTCCTGTTTTAGATTTCCCAAGTCAGTATGTCCAAGACAATTCAACATCTTGAGCCCACTTTGATATTTTACACCTAGGAGTTACCCAAGAAGGTGCAGTGGATACGTCCTTTTTAACAGCCTAACAGAGCACTTGCCATGCCTAAGCATTTTTTTTACAGAGCACAGGTTGAGAACCAATACTAAGTATGAAACAGATGAAGCAGGGACAGTGTCCCTTTCCAATACTGGAGTTCTTTTGGAGCAATCTGGTAGATTGGCAGCTGCACAAGGAAGTGTGCACATGAGAGGGGCATCCACCGTGGCAGCTGTGCTGTACCTGGCCCTTACAGATGGGCTGATGCCCACAGCATTTCTCTTGCAAGGGCCCGGCAGCTGTAGTGGATTTGTCCAGCTGTTTTGACGTTCCTCCAGGCTGTGGCACTTCTGTCTCTTTGCTGCCGAGGACAGTACCAGGTCCATAGCAGCTGCTCTGGGCCCTATACCTGACCAGCCACAGAGCTGTTGAGAAAGCCTGGGCTCAAACACGTGTGTACGGTAAAGAGGAGAGGCAGTGAAACTCAGGTGGATTAAGGACAGGATCCACAGAGCTATCAAGTACCTTGTCCTTGCAAACATTACACTGTTGCCTAATTGCATGGGACCCAAGGCTCCTTTTTTCTCACCACACATGAATGTTCAGTCAGCTCACTTTTATATGCTTAAAATCTGTTCATAAATAAGCTCAGACACTTCAGGACTCTGAAATCCGGAGGGATGAGGTAAATTCCCTGTGTCTAACCCAAAAACACACCTGAGAGTCACAAAACATCTTTGTGCATCTTATCTAAATGGCCTATCAAGAGTTTCCCCTGGAAGCCCATAGTGCAGCAGACCTTGAGCCAGAATTCCCCATGTCCCATGTAACTACCAAAATATAGCTGTTTCCATCCTGTATTTCTGCAACTGCACATCCCAAACCCACCGTGACCAAACCAGCTCCCTGCCTAGATTTCTATCAAGTGTGGAGATTCAGATGATTAGGAGCTCTCTACCACCAGCCAGCTGGGAACGAAACACGATCAAGCCAAAAATAACCTGATGCTCAGGCAGTAAAAACAATTAGCACTCAGCCACCACAGCAGCAGAATGCGGTGGCTGCTCCTGCTCCGTCTGGCACAGTCTGTACCCCTAAGCAACAGGGAGACTTCAGATTTCTCACCTGTAACAAGCCAGGTACACAGGACTCCGTTCCCACATAAACACCAGCCCTTTCAGCACAGGAGGCTCTTTGAAATACCAGCAGGAAGCATGTCTTGACAAAGGTTCATCCCCAGCCCTGCCACAGCTCCTTAAGCAACTCTAAAAGTCACAGGGAGACTGTGTTATCCCTAGGGAATACCTACAAACCGAGGCAGCAGATTTCCTGCTCCTACAGACAATGAAAATGCAAAGCAAGATGCTTAGGTCAATGGGCATCTTCACTGGGTGCCTCCGGATCATCCCCCAAACCATCTCCAACGCACCAAGAGCCTCAGGCACATCTAAAACTCATTGTTCAGGCTGAGCACATCTCATGGCCAACCTCCAGTGCTGTTTGTGAGAGGTGCAAAGCTGCCCATGACCACAAAGCCCCCACGTGCAATGCAGTGACACCCAGTGCCTACAGCAGCTCTGGCAACCTCAAATATAATGGATGGGACCAGCATCACCCCTCAACAGGGGACAGTGAGTCCTCTGCAGACTGCTGGGGAGGAAGGAGTTAACTTGTGTTGCCTATTCAGTCACCACTCCTCGAAAAAAAGGACATCCAAAGTCTGCTCAGCCTTTTCCATGCATCCTCTCCTCCATCTGCTTCAGGGTTGCTTTAGCCCAAGCAGGCTCAGCCCCTGCACCTTCCTCCCCACTCCTCCTCTCCTGCCCCCGAGTTCCCCATGGCTGTACAAACATCCTGCCCCAAGAAGAACCACTGCTGGCTATATCCCATAGCATCTGTGAGGTACGACCCATCTCCAGAATTTTATTGCCCATAGGTTTCAGATTTCCTTTTGCAGAGACCACAGGAAAGTTTTCTGTCTGTGTCACAGGATGTGTTATACAGCAATCAAAACCTGTAAAGTGCTTAGTTTCCGCAGAACACGATAAAAAAGCTCTGTTGCTCTGCTAGTTTCTCAAATGGGAGCTATAATTAAACACAGCAACCTCGCTCCTGCCGGCCTGCCAAGCACCACCTGCAGCAACTCGCTGACCCCTCCACGCGAGCCTGGGCAGCAGCTCAGGGGAGAAATGCTTGTTTGGCTCTTGCAGCAGCTGTGACATGCTGCATGTGCTTGGGCAGGCGTCCTGCACAGCTGCGGTGTCCAGCACGGTACACAGGGCTCCCCACGGTGCCCAGCCCGACACCTGCCCCCACCGTGGGGGCTCAGGGGGCTGCTGCCACAGGGGACAAACAGACTTCACCCTACATGTACCACACACGTGCACTCACACCCCACCTGCAAGCCTGGCCACGCTACCCTGCCTTCTCAAGTAGCCCACCCCTGGCTGCTGAGGTATGTTTTGGCTACAAATACAAAGGATGCAAGGTACAAGCACAACAATGTGCAACAGCTGCTCCAACAGCTCTCATCTATGTTAATTACATGAAAGTCCACCCCCTGCATCATCCTCCTCTCTGCCACCGAGGCTCTCAGCCCAGCCAGCCACAGCAATCCATTGCCCCAAAGCTGCCCTCGTTCTCCTCCTCAAAGGCTCCGGCTGCCACCTCCCCACCCAGTCCCTCACTGTAGCAACAGATGGCCACAACCAAGCACTTAAGATTCCCAGGAAGCTGGGAGGATGGAGAGAGAGAGGGAGGGAGGGAAGCAGGAGATACTAGGATCGGGTGCTGTTTTTCTTTTAGGGCATTAAAAGAGGAGAATTCCTCTTTGATTCCCAGCTGCCTTAGACAGGTGTTTGTGAGAGACAGCCCCAGAAGCTTAACAGGCCATCTGTCCTGCAGATGATTTCTACAGGGAAACATTAGAAGGAAAAATAAAACCCATATGCACACACACAGAAACACAAAAGAAAAAAAACCAAACCAAGTAAATCAACCCCTGCTACTGAAAAAGAGCAGCTTAAAAAGCTAGGAAAGCCCTTCAACCAAACAGGGTAATACAGGTCAGTTTTACAGAAAACATGATGCAACTGCATTTCATCTCCTTTGCCTTGCACCTGAGGCATAATAGAGGCTCAAGCAAACTCTATGGGAGGAGCAGGGAGGAGTTCATGCACATGCTGCTCATCCACAACATCGCTGGACACTGAACCTTCACAGTGACGTGGGCCTTCTTGGCACCTCTTTCCCCAACAACCTCAAACCCCCCCAAATTTTCTTTCAACTGTGCCTCCAAGTACCTGATCAGAGACTTTCATAAATGTTCCAGGAAGCCAATGCTCTTTATTCTCAACAATTCCCTGCACCTCTGTCCTTTTCCAGAACACAAAAGAAAATCGTTAAGAAACTACAATTTGGGACATTATGTCCCTTGAGCCACATATAGGCACAACATCCATCCGTATACTGTCACTGAAATAGTGATTTCAAAGCCATTCTTGATGGATTCCCTCCCCAAAGACAATAATCTACACCTCCAGCAACATTAGTTCCCTATTTGCAATCCTGGAACTTTCTCAGCACAATGCAACCACTGGGATTTATACACTCTCAACACGTCTACAACCATGAAATGGAAGATGAAATGAGTCTGTTCCACTCCAGCACCGCAAAAGCAGATTCCCAACCAGTTTCATGGGCCAATTTGCAATCCCAGCCTGAGAACAACTCCTGCAGGACACCCAGCATCAGAGTATTTTCTTCCATTTGTGTACAAAACAAAGAGTTTCTCATCTCCATAGTATGTCATGATATGACCAGATGTGCAGTCTAGGCAAACACAATAGGGAGGAAAAAGGGCAGACAAATAAATCTGCATTAAGCAGGAAGATTGCTTTTTGGTCTAGCCAGGATATTTCCTGAGTCCCAGGCAGACAGGCACTCACAGGACTCACACCTCTGATTGTACAAGCAACAAAATTTCCTTCTATGACACAGAAGTTCTGTAAATCAGGCCCAATATGAAATAGCCCAAGTAGCTATCAGTAAACAGCTGTTGTTAACAACCCTGTTATAGAGCATTTCCCATATGGATGGTTATATCCACATCCTGGGTAAAATAATAAAAGTTTATTATTTAGGTAAATACATTTAATTTATAAATAGTAAGTTATATATTAATAAATTAAACCAACATCAACGTACATATATACATATAAATATATGTATTTGTACATGAATATATGTATATAAAAATATATATATATATACACACACACACAAATGAGAGACATGGGCTGATTTGGGTGGACTAGCTTTGGGTCCCACTGCACAATCTCTTGACGGGCTAGTAAAGAGAATTCAGACTACCAGACCAACCAAGTATGTTGGCATCCACCCATATTTTGGTCTCAAGGGTGAGAGAAGCAGCTTGTCCCAGACTTCTTCCTGGGAGATGACATTTAGGGCCCAACTCCTGCTTCTAGGTCAACCATTTACTGCCCTAAAGACTGATACCACCTGCGATCTCTCAGCCCTGGACTACCGCCTACACACCACTCAAACCCGTCACTGCAGCTTGGGAACACCTTCTCCCATCTTCCCTGAACAATCTGACAATATTTCCTGTTCATTCATACACAATTAGAAAGAACTCTGGGTTTATTGCTCCCTCATGGCTCCTTGGACATGAAATAAGTCCAGACATGTAGATAGGCTCAGGAAGTTGCTTAGCAAAAACATGATGGAGAAGGCCTCCCAACAAAACACATACTTCAAATACTTGGTAGCCTATCCCAACATGGCAAAAATCTCCCTCTGACACCTTAGCAGTTTCTATAGCAACAGGTTACTGCTAAAAATGTCAGATGCAAAATTCCTCATGTTGGGCAAACAGGAGCTAGGAGGACAGATTTAGAAGAGGAAAACTTCTAAATAGCTGCTGCCAGAGCTAGCACAGACTCTGCTAATTCACAAGTCAGCGGCGAAACAACTTGAAAGAAACTTCTAGCAACCCACTAGAGGGAGAACACATGGAGCACAGGGACATGTCTGTGGAGCACTGTTCCACGGCATCCCTCAGAACGAGGAGGAGCCACAAGTATCCCCCTCTCCTCCAACAAGGCACTTGAAAATGAAACCAGCTGTTTTTAGGAACAGAACTGCAGTACAGCACGCAGAGTAGGAAGTCTGAAAGCCAAACTATTAGATTATAGGTTTGGCAGTACTGCTGCTCCTTTCATAAAACCAAGACTGGGTCATTAAACCTCTGAGACCTTCGTTTTCCCAGACGTATGTGAAAAGTAAATCTACCACGGAAGTTGACACAGCTCATGTGCAGCAGGTGAGAGACATCTTACAAGCAGTGGCCCAGCCACTGTACCCCACCAGTGCCAGGTCGTGACACCTCAGCCTGCTCTGTGGACTCCTGTGCAGCACTCAGTTCATTACACACTACGTGTCAGAGGCAGAAATGCCCTTCCTGTCCTGACTAACAACCAGCTTAGCATGACATCGTTTTTTCCTGTCTTTCTTCATTCACTGCTGGTGAGAGAAAGCACTGTGGAAACCTTGGGGTGAACCTCACATGGATACTACTGCCCTCACACGCCAGAAACTCTCAGAACGTTCTCGTGGTCAGATTAAACCCAGATGCAGAAAATCAAAGCAGCCACAGCTCAGCAGAGAGCTGCACAGGGGAGGAAGGAGGAAGGAAGGCCACCACACCAACAAGAAGTGACTGCATTTGCCAGTGTGGTTCTCAAGTCAGAGTCTTGAGGAACCCACAGGCTTTCCCCACGAACACAGCACCCACCCCTCTGGAACTCACCCACCTGACTCTGCTTTTATGTGCTGCTGAGTCAGGGGAAAACTGCACTCAACCATGTATGTGGATGTGCACGTGTTTGTTTATGCATGAGCTGTCAAGCCCCGAATTATGCACAGATCAACAAGGCTCTCTGAATTCCCCGACTGTGAAGTGCGTGACATTTAATCTGAGCCTTCCTTTTGGATTTCATATCGTGCATTATCAACAATGGCTATTCAGCACACAAGTACCCTTTAGAAAGCTTTCATCAGGAAAAGGAACTCATATAAAGGATATTGAAAGAGACAACGTCTCTGATGCATGACAGGTTTTCCAGCTTCCACAAAAGACCAGTGTATGAGTACTGTGAGGAGCATACACAGTGTCAGTCTGCCTGCAGCCCAGAGTAAAAGCGCTTCATGAGTGGAGAAAATGAAGTTTGGAAGCATCAACTATAACTTGAATCTGTACATCTCCTTACCTCCCTCTTTTAGGTTCCCTTGGAAATAGGCAGGGTGAGCCAACCCCCAGCAGTGTCCATTTTAGGACACAAGATGCATCATCCCCTGCAGTGGTTCACCTCTTTTCAAACACCACAGGAGGAGCCTAGATGATGAGCAAGACTAGGCTTTTGATTGCTTTTATATGGATGGCAGTGAACTTTTCACTACATGTTCCCAGGCAAACCTTGTATCACTTTTGCCCAACCCACGGCAGGAAGATGATGAAAAAATGGGGATTATGAACAAACTAGACAACAACATGCAAGGAAAGGGGGTGGAGATGCTACGTCCTATAGTCACAGCCACAGAGGACTCACCCACATCATCCTAAGGAACTAAAGCAAGATTTCTCTTTTTCATAGCAGAGAGGAGGTAAAGGGATGGACACCGGTATGTGGCATAAACAGCCTTGGTGACAAAGGCTATCTGAGAACTGAGAGGTCCAACAGGAGCTCTCTTTCTGTCTTGCCTGGCACGTGCAAGGGAAGTCTTGGGAAAAAAATTATAAAGGTAGTTCTTCCTCCTACTTTTGTTTGATTCCTCTACCCAGGGAAAAGGAGGCAATAGAGAGATTCAGGCAGCCAAATGATAGCAGCATCAGTGCTGACAAATCAAGGTCTCAAGTAACCATGGAAAACGCAACATTGCCAGATGTCCCATCTCTACTATCAAGGGTTGTTTAAGGACCTTCCCTTCTTTTTCAGTTTTAAGTCTCAGACAGTTGGGTACAACAAGTCCCAGTAATATCAGGATCATCCATCAGGACTCTGTGTGTGTATACACACACACACACGGTGCTTTGCTACTGTGCCTGTGTATATATACATACATCCTCAAACATACAGCACAGCCTCCTGCTTGGAAGAGCTCATGACACAGAAGTGTCGGGTTTTAGTCAACACCTTCCCTATTACCTTTAGCTGTAAGGTCATTTCCATGCAGCCAGGGCTCTGGGGTTTTCAGGTTGGCCTCTTCTCCTCTGTCTTCTTTGACTAATGACAGGCAGTCAGTTTGCATGGTGATGTGATGCAAGGAATAAACTGGCTGGAGGGGATAAGCTCAACTGCTTTACTATTCCTCCATCCATCAACGCTCAATGCATCCTACTTGTCCAGAGATTTAAAAAGTGGACTTTGTCACAGTTCATGGAAGGGATTGGAAGAATTCCTGATGGGTTTTTGCCAGCAGACAAGACAAGAACATATTCATACACCCCAAGGAGAAAATGGTTACACTGGGCAGAGCAGTAGGGCAGGAGGGTGGAAGGATGCACCAGAGGTGCCTGCTGTTCAGAAGCACAGCAGATCTCTGGTCAGCACTCAGAGAGACTCCAGCAGCAATGCTGACATTAAAGTCAGCTAACATTTACTCTCACTTTACCATGAAAACAACCTGGGAAAACACAGATGGATGGTCTAAATCTTTGGTCCTGTTCAGTGCAACCTTTAACTTCTGGCAGATTTCTGCTTTCTGTGGAGTAATGTTTGGATGCTCTTTATTGCTATTAAGCAGCTTGTTCAAGAAACTTTTCTTCCTAGGCCACAAAGAAAACGCTGCTGAAAAGCTAGTACCACCCAGCTCCCCTGGATTCAGTATTGTGGTTTTTGAATTTCCCTCTCCCCTCTACAAGGAGGCAGCTCATGTTTCCATGTACTTGGAATATGCCAAACAACTACCACAAATGGCATGCCAGGCAGCTAAAATAAATGTCCATCAGAAAGACTAAGAGGGACTTAAAACCATGGACCTTTAAGACATCTTGTTTCTTCAGAAAATAGCCTGCTTCCTGGAGCTCTGGCTACGACTGGCAGTACAGCCCTCCGTTTCCACAGCACAGGCCTTCCTGAGGACTCCATACAGCACGGCAGAGTGTCTGCACCCAGGCTGTGCTCCAGCATTGCCCCCACAGCTCTCACAGCTTTGCAGCAGCACAGTACAGGGCACTAGTGAGGCTGCTGCCTGGCTGGGTGCATGCCATGCTCAGCAAGGCAGGGACAGCCAGCCAGGAAGGCTGAACTAAAGGCACCTTCTTGGCTCTCAGGAAGGATAAGAAGCACAGATGTCCTTGGGAAACTGCTCTTTGTCACTTCTATCTCCATCTACAGCAGCCCTAGCTCGAAGCCCAGAAAGAAACTGAAGCACCCAACAAGGGCTGGGATTATTTTAAGGTGCACCCAACAAGGGCTGGGATTATTTTAAGGTGCAGCAGTGGAATTCCTGGAACAACATCTGTTGGCTAAAAGAGCTTCTCAAGTCGTTATATGACCATAAACATCTGACACCAGAGGTTTGTGTTTCACTCATAAGGAGGCACCGCTACAAAAAGTGCTTCTGCTGTCATCATGGGTTACTGAATGAACGGGTTCTCAGACAAAAACACCGTCTGAGTCACCCATGGAGTTTCCTGAAGACTTGTGGGTTTTCTCTGTAGGTCTCTTTTTTGGCTGCTGACCAAACTGTTTACTTTCTCAACCCAGGCAGGATGCAGCTAAAAACAAGCGGGTTGCAAGCCTTTGTGCACTGCTCTGCCTGCACCTGCCCCTCTGGGCCATACAGTCAAAGTGCTGCTGCCTCATTTTAGTACGAAAAGGAGGGAATCCTCTCTGGTTTGCAGTAGCAGGCAGCTCCAAAGGGGACTGCACACTAACCTCCCTCTAAAATACAGAATCCCTTCAAACAAATAATTAGGTGGCCAGTGTTATATGACACTCCTATGTGTGTATCTCCGGCTACACCAACTTATCCTGTAATAGCACTCCTCAGGAGACCGGACTACTGAACCATGGATTTATTCCTAACTGCTTTTCTCCCCAGGCTCTCCTCTGGGCCTTTGACTTAATTTATGTTAATCCAAATCCCTAACAAAAACATCTAGGAAACTCTGTATCAATGGAGCCAGCTACCAGTCCCTATGCTTAGGCTTCTGATTGTGGCCCCTTAGGTTCAGGAAGTGAGCACACGGTTCCTGACCACCAGCATCAGCAGAAGCTGCTCAACCTTCAGCACTAAACCCAGCTACGATGGTTTTGATAATTTCCCTGTTTTGGTGATGGATCCCTCCTCCCCATAATGGCAACAGCAGTCATATCAATTTGGAGTAGAGCTTTCTTACAGACACTGGTGCTTGATTTTGCCCTGTAAGATGAGCTGGGTAAGGGTCCAACCAAATTCCGGCATAAATGAGTCAGGTAAAGCCTAGGCAAGAGCTGGCCCATCAAAAGCAATGTGCAAATATGCTCAAGAACATCCTACTTTGCATACAGAGGGATAGAAGGACATTTACAGATTTAGGTAATTGGAACATATACCCACTGCACAGAATGAGGATGGTAGACTTATGCACATTGTGAAACCCAGAAGGAAAGTTTGCTGCTGGGGTTTCACCAGAGCCCTGGGAGGCAGAGCTGTGGGGCCAGCACTGTGTGGTGAGCCTTCCAGTAAAAGCTTGTGCATCTCCAAGCCTCTTCCTCTCCATATGTCATCTGGGGTCAGCCACACTCAGCACCACAGATGGGCCCTGAAACACACGGAGATGCATTAAGCCTTGCAGATGACACAGAGCTTCACAAACGGAAGAAGCCCAAGAAGGCCAGAGAGCCATTTATCACTTGTCAGCTATTGAGAGTATCTTTGGTTATAGCTGGGTTTCTTTTTTAACATATTTTAGTATCTTGAACAAGAACTTTTCGAACATGGAGTGAACTCATGCTAGCCTGCGATCTCCAGGACGGCACCAAACCCGTATTTCCCAAGGGAAGGCAGAAAGCAGTGTGAACAGGGAACACCTGATCACCCCTCAAGTGTTGTTTTTCCTGCCCTGGAAAAAATCCAGATCTATTTTGTGGCCGGCACTGGGTCTTTTCCTCCCGAGACTTATTTTCACATTCCTACATCAAAAATACAAAACCCAGAAGATCTGCGTTCCATAAATAATGTCCCAATAGTGCCAAGGTCACCAAGCCGTCCCCTCTGGCATGAGGCCAGAAGTCAAATATAAACAATCTCAACATCTTTCTGGTTCACGTGTGCTTTTATCCTGTGCCAAGGGAAAGCTTCCAGCCAAAAACATAGTACTCAGAAGACAGACCCCCACCTCAGGCACAGCTCCACCCAGGTCAACATGCAGCCTCCTGGGCAGCCTGGAGGGAAGGCAGCCAATCCTGTCTGCATTAGAGGGAGATACTCTTTGTATTCTAATGGCATTTAGCAGTTTTCATTAGAAATTTGGGGGCTTACTGTGTGAGGACCAAGCAAAAGCATGACACAGAACATTTCACAATCCAAACATCCCAAAGTTATATTTGTAACCAGCGTGTGGTACCATCCCTCCCAGCCCCTACTATTCAACATGTTGACCTTCAGAGAGCTGCAGGACAAGTGAACACCAGCTGCAGATGTACTCCTGGCATTTTGCACGCTTCAGCACTCAATGCTCAATGAGAACAATAGGAAAATATTTCCCTTTGGATCACACCCCAGCCTCCAAGCAGCTCCAAATGGACTGAAAACCTCAGGGGAGGGCATGTCTGTGGTTTATTCTCCAAGAGATCAATGGCCACCCCAAGCCTTGCCTTGCTGTGTGTCTCTGGAGATGCTCTTGTGTTCATATCTCTACAATAAAACCTCACTACAAGCCCGTAAGCAGAAAGGACCAACTTCTCTTCAGATTGTAGAGGAGACCTCACCCACTCAGCCTCCTGGCTGGGACAACCACCTACCCAGGGAAGAGCTCCCTTCACCTTGCTCTGCATCACAGTTGAAGAACAAGAATACACACATACTAAGGGAACCAAGTCCCCCTTCTCCCAGATGCCATCAGTATCCCACCCCTCACTGCTGAGGGCACCAGGACACCACAGGTTCATGGTGTCCCTCACACTCTGCTGTGCATGCATCAGGTGTGTATTTATACAACCTAGCTAAGAGAGGGCTAGTTGAGGTGCTTTCATGCTGAGTCTTAAGATGGTGTATATTTTGGGGTTTTGCCAAAACCTTTCTAATAAAATTTCCTCCCTGGGCAGACACCCCTGCTTGAACTGCAACTACTATTTATTTGTTTAAAAATCACTTTCCTCATCCACAGGCCCTGAACGCCATCATTCAGCAGACTGCTCTACTGAGACAGAGTTACGGAACAAGTTATTGATGCCAAGTCCAGAACAGCCAGTGCCCTTGCATACTCTGTAGTTTCTCATGGCTCAGCTGTGTTAGCGGTACCCTAATGTCAACACGGCTTTGGTTGCTGCCGGCATTTGTAACTCCCAGCCTTTGCAGACAGAGGAGAATAAATGGTACTCATTTAATCACTTGCAGCCCTGATTCTCAGGCAGCTGCAAGAGGGTCAGGTTCTCAGGTACGAAAAAGGCGCACTGAACTCCAACTCCAAGCGGCGCTGAGGCAGGACAAGGAGCAGGCGCTGAATAAGATGTTGCTTCTTGCTCTGCCTGGCTTGCTCAGTCAGAGCTGAACTCAACAGAGAAGCCTAATAGCTGCTGCTGCTGCTGCTCTAGACAGAGCAGTGCACCTGTTCAGATGGGACAGTCAGAAGACCTGCAAGAGGCATAGCAGACCGCTCAGCACGCAGGAATGTGCAAGCTCTGGCGGGGATGCAGAGCCCGCTGAGAGCTGGCTTTCCTCACCTTGCCCTCTGTGATGGCAGGGGGTCTGTCGCGGCTCCCGCCCCCATCCCCCCCCACCCCCACCCAGGCACCTCCCCGTCCACCACGGCCAAGCCCTCCTTGTAGCCAGGGTTCCCCAGCACACCTACAGGACTGCATCCCACGGGGAGCACAGCTGTGCTACCTTCCCTTATCCCAACCCGACGCAACGCTCAGCCACCGAGGCTGACCCCCTAGCCTGTGCAGTGGTCAGGACTCAGCCTCCCCTTTCGGGCACCTGAAGTACTCATCTGGGGACCGTGGTCCTCCTGTGACGCTTCCCGAGCACGCGGAAAAGGATGGAGCACTTCCAGGAAAGAAGTGACATCGGACCTCTCTCTGCCTTAGAGTCGTGTAACAGCCAGGAGAAAGCCCTCGCCACAAAGCCACGGAACCGCCTGCGCATCACCTCGCAAGGCGGCACGGCTGCTGTCCCTCCAACGCTCGGAGTAACCTGCCACGCTCCCACCAGGATACAACGCTCCACCTCCTCCTCCTCCACCCATCCCACCCGGATCGGGCACGGCCGGGACGAAGACGGTCCCATCTCAGCCATGCGCAGCTAGCACAAGGGCTGATCCCTCTCCTAAAGCCCCTGTACGTCCGTCCTTCCGTCGGTCCATCCATCCCTCCCCCGTCCGCGCTGACTGCGAGGGGACAGCGAGAGCCGGCTGCCAGCACGCACCGGGCTCCCGAGGGGCGCACGGCCGCGGCGGGGTCCGCGCCCCCGATCCCCGGGACCCCGAGGGGCGGCGGGGAAAGTCCGCGGCGCGGGGGAACCGCGCACAGCACTCACCGCCCTAGCGCAGCTCCCGGCGGCGGGGAACACTCCCGAGGACTCGGCACGATTGCCCCATGGGCAGAGCGGTCCGGGGGCGGCAGCGGCGCCGCGCAGCCCGCAGGCGGCCAGACTGAGCCCGGCCCCCGCGCGGCGCCGCCTTTACCGCGCCCGCCCGCCCCGCCCGCGCCGGCCCACGGCGGGCGGGACCCGCCACCGCCACCGGCACCGCCCGACGGGCCGGCCCCGCCGCCCGGCCCGGCCAGGAGCGCTGCCTTACCTGCGGGGTCCCGTGTGGCTGCCGTGCGGGTCACGCGTGGGCCGCCTGCCACCGCGTCTTGGCGAGTGGGAACAAAGAGCGGCGTCCCGGAGCCGGGCTCCTGCGAGGGAAGGAGGGGCGGGGGCATCCATGGAAATAAACCCATGGGAGAAACAAAAGGCTCCTGTCCCAGCCGGCCCGTCGGACAGCTGCCGGAGGGGGTCTCATCGCTACACGTTAGACGGGTTGGAGCTGCCGAGGGTCGGCAGCGAGATTGTCCCAGTCCTTCGCTGCGATATAAATGGGGCCTCGATGGTGCTGGTCACGGCCGCGTGGTTGCGAGGACTTGCTTTACGATTCCCTGAGAAAGGCAAAAGGGCATAAACGTGGGCGCAGGGGAACACGCTTAGTTTTTCCAGATGGAGTGGTGCAGGGGAAGAGCCTGGCTGCACAGAGAGCCTGCCCAGAGCCTGCCCTGGAGCGAGGCTCACATCACCGGGTCCCTCCGGAAGGATGCTCGGAGACCAAGTCGGGCGTGCCGGCATTTTCATGTTGCGCTTGTCTCGGAGCTGATAAGATTGTAACGAAAGAGAATGACAGCATAGTAAAGGGCAAACATCAGGGACTATTAGACACAGAAGGGTGGCAGACGAGCTGGCGGCGGCTCTGCCCCTATCCCGATGCAACTCCTTTTTCCATGGGAGGTTTCTGGTGTGTTCCTTTGACGCAGCTCGTTTCACGGGTCCAGTTTGAAGGTACTGAAGAGGACGATGCCTGCGTGAGGGAAAGGGAGAGGGAAGTACAGAGAGTGGGATCAGGTGGGAACCTTTGAACTCACTTTAGCCTCATGGATAAACCCTAATGGAGAGCCATATCCTCAGACGTGATGAGGTCATTGCAAACACAAGGGTATCCTTTGAGAAACTGAAGGTTTATCCACTGGGAGCTGTACTGAAATGTATCATTTCACAGAGGCCAAGTAATGAATCTTTGGGAAACAGAACATTTCTTCAGAGGGAATATCTGACATTTAACTAGCTGGTTTTGCTGCATAATGGGGGGAGGAAACACTGATTTTTTAATTTTTTTGTTTTGTTTTGTTTTTTATTTTGTTTTAAATCCAAGTTCTGAAACAAATTCAATCCTGCTTTGGAGCTAGTCAAACCTTTTACTGTGATAAAGTTCAAAATTTTGAGTGTGATTGTGCCAGAACATGTACAAGAGATGGACTGAGATTATACATACTCCATCTGGGCTTTGTGGCGTTGAAATATGATAATGAAATACAAAAGCACACAGAACAAAATGAGAAGGCACAGCCGAAACAATCACGTTTTACATTATTGAGATGAAATAACTATGGTATTGTCAAACAGGGAAAGTCAAAATATGTCATGCTGGCTTTTTTTGAAGAGAAATTTGCATTCAAGGAGATTTTTCAAAATTGTTTCAAAGATGTAAGAGCAGTTTTCCAAGGATAGCTCAGGCTGCTGCATCGGGGTAAGAGTTTCAGAAGTAGTAAATGTTTCTTTTCAATGTTCATCATTCAAACGGTTGTGTCGTCTGACGTCACAAGGGACTCTGGGGTTATTTCTGGCACGTATAAATGTGCTTTTCAAAATATTACCTTCAGCCAAAATTTGAATTCATAAGCAAGAGCCAGAGGCCTTCTGCAGCAACTGCATTGTTTGAGACTGCCTAGATCACCCACCCACCCACCCACCTTTTATTAATTCAGAAGCCTGTGTCCAGCTTTTGTCCTCCCTGCTGAGTGTTTCAATGGGAAGACAACTGCCAAAGGATGTGTTTTCAGCTCTGCCCCTCTCCCCTTTCTCTTTGATGCTGTTTGGTCAGAGCAGACCGTCACAGCATTAATACTGGTCTGTGTGACCACGTTTGATAAGTAACCTCAGGCTTTCAGGCACATTTTTTTCCCAGCTCCCCCAGCAACAGGCAGATGGATGGGTGCAGGCAGATCTCTCCTGGCTCCTTGCAGGCAGGCATGGGGTGCGACACAGCTCACAAGGGGGATCAGCAGGAGGCACTTGTACAAGAAGATGTACAAAAGGCAGCAGCTGCTCTGCAGGAGGCTCTCACCTGCACCACGCTGCTGTATTACACGGGCCCAAGCAGGCTTTAGTTTCCTTCACAGCAGCTCTAGTAAGCGTGCAGTGAAACCCTCGCTGAAGCGTCTCTAGCAGGCACCAGTGGCCTGGGGCTGACATTGACGTGCAGCGTTGCTCCGCAGCACCAAGGAAATCAAGTGGCTCAGGTCACCAGCTCTCTCTGCCCCAGGAGCTTTGGCTGAGGCACTTAATCAGGCAGGACAGAGGGAAGGATGGAAAACAAGCTCCAAACTTCCTCCTGGACCTGGAGGAAGAACTGTTGCAAATCAGAGTTGAGAGGCATGCAGGGAGGGGGCTGCACCTGCCCCTGGAATCCACACAATCCAGCCAGAGCCTGGTGTCTGAATGAAAGGGAAAAAGGAAAGGGAAAATTTGTGAACCATCCCTACGGAATGTCCTGTGCTTGATAAGAGTCCATGGACAGAGACAGTGACTCACAGAGAGTGGGACACAGGGAGGTGGGGGCTCAAAGGCCCCAGGCAGCAGTGGGGAAGCAAGAGGTTGGTCCAGAGTCCCTCCCGAGCAGCGCTCATGAATATCTGGTGGAGGAGCATCTGTAAAGGAGAAGGGTCTAGCAGCCTCCCCCGCTGCGGGGGAGAGAGCCTTTTGTGTAGATCAAAGGCACAGCAGAGCCCTGTTTTTCATAGTCCTGAGCTGGAGAAACACCAGCCTGCTTTTTGCATCTCCAAATAGGACAGTTTGTTAAACACGATGCCTCTGAAATGTGCTAAGGCAGCTACATCAGTAGGATTTGTTATATGCAGTGCTGAACACATTAAAATACATTCTGAGAGGCTGCAAGGCAGGCTAGAGCACAGAGACTCGGTTCTGTTAGACTGTGTGTGGAGCAAGCCCCCGCAATGCTGACAGGGAGGATTTGGTTTTTCCTCAAGCAATGCTGAGTCTTAATTTTTCTCCCAGGTCAGCTGGAACCTTGGAGAGGGCAGATAAAGCCGGTGGGTGGCACTGCCCCCTGCTCCTCCCTGGAGGCCTGGCCCCTTCTGTCATCTGTGGGAGAGCCAAATCTGGGAATACCCATGGGGGGTGTGAGTGCGTGTGTCCTGTTTGTGAGGCAATGCACGGACAGCCAAGCGGGGGAACAGGCTGCTGTGAGGGGCCAGAGCTGGCAGTGGGGTGTGCTGCTTCCTCAGATACCCCCTCCTGGGCCCCAGCAAGTGAAGGTGGTCCCTGTCCAAGGGGCTGGAGGCTGGAGCCATCTCCAAGCAAGCCCTTTGCCTACACAGCACCTGATGGGTGCAGACCTACTTTATGTAGTTATGTTGCCAGGGGTCGGGTGGAAAGGATTGGAGAGGACAGCGCGTCCCTCTGAGCCCGGGAAACGGAGGCAGCAGGCTGGCATAGAGCAGCCTGCCCTTGAAACAGCCAAAGTTATCAATACCCTGTAGATGTCTCTGGTTTTTTATTGGCATCTCTCGCAGCTCTGGCCAGCTGTCCCTTGGTGTCTGCCAGGTGTGACCCCAGCTCTGCAGGTCCTGCAATATAGCATGTCCCATTTGGGCTAGGACCAGTTCTCATGAGAGGAACTAATTCTGCCCTTGAGGCTGGGCTGAGGCATGAAGGTGATGACAGGACACTTTCTTTATCGGGAGCAAGACACAAGCTGCTTTGAGAGCAAGGCAGCCTTTTTGTTTTGGAAGGGTAACACAGAGATCTGTGCAGGGTCTGTATCCCCAGGCTGCTCTTTGAAGGTGCTGCAGAGTCAGATGGACAGGCTTTCCAGGAAAAAAAAATGGAACATGTTGTGAAAACTGTGCTTTCTGATCTGTGAAAAGTGGCAAGGCCTAGAAAGAGGAAAAAGTAGGTTCTGTATTGGCACAAACTTTTTGCTCTTCTTTCAAGGAAATCTCAAAAACTTTTTTCTGGTCAAGGCATTTTGATTTTGGGCCTGTAAAGGGTTGCATTTGAATCTCCATCTTTTAAATAATTTTGTGTATACATAATTAAGCAGAAAAATTGTCATTGGAATAAAAACTTTAAAAACAATCTCTGCAATTTTTTTTTCTGAAAAAGAGTGAGACATACTCAATATCTTTGATGAAATAGGATTTTTTTTACACCAAAACCCCAAAAGAAACTAAAACACAAAAATTAAAATGAAAAAACTACTCCCAGAGTGTCATCTGAAGGAGCCAGAGGGAGTCTTGTATGTACCTAGTGTCACTGAAAGGGGCTCCAGCACATGCACAAGACTTCTGCAGAAGCTTTTCTATCTCAGCAGGTTTGGCACAGACTCCATCCCCTGTAAAAGAAGGTCACATTGGAACAGAGCAATATTTTTCCCTCTTTTTTGTGCCCCTCAGTGGCCTCCCACACCCCTTTGGCTTGCCACCCTTATTTTTCAAAATTCTGCAAAACTCTTTTGCTGCTACCCTATAGCTGCTTTTACCCAGCTGCTCACCTCAGCAACTGGGCTCCTTTGAGTCCTCTTTTCAGTCCTTTTATGCTGTGCATTTGAGATTGCCTTGTTGTCCCTACAGTGTATTGAGATAGTTGCTGACTTCAATTTTCACCCTTTGGGTTGTCATTTTCTCACACTCAAAAATACTTCCTACAGTTTCCTTTGAAAGATGCTACAGAAAATGTGCTGAGTGGCATATTTATAAGCTATAAGATCAGGGAGGATGGTTAGACTATGTAATCCAAGCTCATCCAACCCATCACAGCTTCTTGAGTTTCATAGCCATAGCACACTTTCCAGAAGGGCAGTCAGGACTAGGTTTTACCCTAAAGCTGCTTTGCAGAAGTTTTCTTCCTGAATGCTGAAGGACTACAGTCAATACACTGACCCTGTGTCTCAACCCACAGGTCACCTTGCTTTCCCCCACACAGCCTTCCAGAAGGCATGTGGCTGGCAGGGGTAAAAGCCATCCTGTTGTGCATATTCTACAGGCAGCATCTTGAAACCGACAGCAGGTCTGCAGGGTGGGCACAGCCTCCCTCTGGGCACAAAAACTTGGTGTGACAGACAGTCAAGTGCCCTTCCCCTTCCAGAAACATGTTGTGATGTTTGATCTGCCTTGTGGGAGAAACATACCTAGCTTTGAAATTGGAGTTTGCTTGGCATCCATCTCTGGTGACCAGAGGTTTCTGTACCCTATACTGATGGCTTTAAGGGCGTGGCACATCTGGAAGCAAAGGATAACAGTGACAGGATCTCCTCAGCAGTGCTGGGCTTGTGGTGGTGAAGCAAATATGTGGAGCAGTTGTGTTGGACAATGTATAATTTGAAGCTGTTGCACCTCAAAGTTTCTCCGTGTGTTTTCTTCCTCATGGACATCTCTTTTTTTGTCAGCAAACATCTTCCTTAACCCCTGGAGTAGCAGCTTTATGGCTTCTATATCTAAAGTCTTACATTCAGTTTTCACAGGGAGCTGCATTGGAAGCATATGTATTTTACATCTCCTATTAATAGATGAGACACCACAGGGTCATCTCCAGGATTAACATTCTGCATTTGTCTCAAGCCTCCCACCCTGGGTAATTTACCTCCCAAACCCTCCTTGGTGTTCAGCATATGCAAAGCAGCCTGATTTACTGCAAGATAAATGAACAAGCCATGTGTGGATATGAGAGAAGTGTGAATCTTGAATGGAGAGAGTTGGTTTTTGAGACTTGGCTGTCAAAGTGTGGCAATGTTAAGAGTCAGCAGATATCATCCCAGCAGGCTTTGTTGCCTGCTGGCAATCCCAGGTGTTGTGCCAATGACAGCACTGCAGTGATTATACCTGGGTTTAGATTTCCACATGACTGCCACTTGTAAATGGTCCATGATTATACCTTGAGCTGTATACCTCTGCTCCCTTATGCAGGTGAGCAGTGTGGGCAGGTGGGCAGTGGGCTGTGCTGTGGGGGCTGCAGCTCCTGTCCTTGCCATTTCCCTCACATCCAGAGCCCTGCAGCCACAGCAGCCACTGGTCTGACCCCTCACCCACGGGTTCCTCACCCTGCTGGAAACCGCAGTGGCTTTATCGCCAGGATTGTGGCTGCTGCAAGGCAGGGAAAGGCATTTGCCATCCTCTCTCCCCGGCAGCAGGGAGGGACGTGAGCTGCACTCAGGGGAGGCCACTGCAGCCCCCTGCCATCTTTGGCACCTGCTGTGGCATTTCCTTGGCCACAGGAGAAGAGCTGCCTATGCTTTGTTTTGTGGGTAGAGGAAAGGTGAGTCAGATGACACAGGCAAGTTGCCTGTCCTCTGATACCTGAGAGGAGCCTGTCTTACACTCTGATGGATGGTCTTCTGGCCAAAAAACAGGAGGGATGGAACAGCAGGAAATGGGAAGAGGGCTGTGAAGACCAGTGTTGCAAAAGTGTCAGAACTAATGGGGCAAAGTGGGATTTCCCCTAAACCTAGGCACCACAGTGGGGTCTGGTAATGCTCTTGCCCCCATCTGGAAGTCTGTGAATGTTTCTGAGAGACTGCAACAATAGAAGCTATAGAAGGAACATGTAGAAACAAGGACAGAGCTCCCTCCCAGCCCTGCCCTCTTTGATTTGAGCTGGAAAATTAGTGACTAAGCCTTGTTTGGAGCCCTTTCTTCCAAAGTCAGCTGTGCTGTCAGTTGAAGCCATTGCATTCTCTCACTGCAGAGTGGCTGTGCTGCCATGCCAATGAAACCAGGAGTAAGGATCTTCTCTCCCTGCCTGGACACCCCCAGCCATCTCCCAGCCATTTGCTGCTGAGTGTTTCTAGCCAGGAGGGAAAGCTCAGGTGTCAGCTCAGTGGTGCTGTTTTTGAACTGCAGAGGTAGGGAAGAGGTGGCCAGGTTGCCAGCAGCCACATACCCAAGCTGCACCCCAGGCCAACCCCAGTGCTCCCCACACACAGTGCCCTGCACACCCAGCAGCCTGTGCCCTTCGTCCTGGATACTCCCAGTCCCTTTTCCACATTAAAGTAAGCAGATTTAGCTAATGATAACAAAATGCTGTGAGAAGGATGGGTAGGTAATCAGCACCAGATGTTGGGGTAAGCACTGCAGCAGTTTTCCACCAGCAAAAAGCATGAGCTTTTTCCTTTTGACTTCTTGCTTCTGGTTGTTTGTTGATTTTCTTTTCTCACCTTGTGTGCTGAGATTTCCTTGGATTAATCTCTGACAAAATGTGAGATGCTCCTCCTTTGTGCTAATTGATTTCCACTGCCAAACTTCCAGGTCAGAAGGTTGGGAGAAAGAAAGGACATGCCTTCTCCCTCCTGAAAAGGACATTGCCTGGCTCTTTTTGTAAAGCAGGGAAGCAAGGTGCTGCTGGGGCCCCTCATGAGCCTGGTCTGGGGGCTGGCATGGCCCTGATATGTACACATAGTACAGATGGAATGTCTGTTCCCCACATCCCAGCAACAGCTAAGCAGCAATTTAAGATGCAAGGTAAAGACTTCAGAGCTTGTTAGTATAAGGCTGAGAACAAAAGAATGCAAGAAGACAGAACCAAGTGCCACTGCCAATCATTTTCCCAGGGTACATTTCCCAAAACACATGCAGGACACCAGCTCAGGTCCTGATGACCAGCTCTCTAACGAGTGACCCCTTTACAGCCTCCCTGTAACTCTGCATGGCCCCTTTCTGGAACAGCTCCCAGCTCTTCTAGTTTCCTTTTCATCTTTTTCTTAAAAAGTAAGTTTATCCCCAGGATCCAGACCAAGTTCATGCCTCATCTTTGAATCCCAGGGTGCTGGTGACTGAGGACGGGGCTCTGTGCCTCCCACTGGGGTTGACAAGGATGGAGGGAAACATCCGTGTGCTCTAACCACAGGTCTCCAGAGGAGCTGTGATGCCCAGGGTGTCCTCCCAAAGAGGGAGGAGGCAAAGCTCCTTGGCAGAGCCTCACAACAGGATTTCCCCCTGCGACCTTAAATGACTGCGCACAGTGTTTATAGTGCTGCCCGCTGTTCTCTGCACGCACGACGAGGTCTTTGTAATTAATTTATACGAGATGCACAGCCAACCGTACTTGCACAGCATACTACAGATTAAATTTAACATCAAAGAGCAGCTGTGAATGTTTCTTGGCATATATAGGCCACCTAGTTTAATATTTCAGCTGTTTCTGTAGTTAACTGCTTCAGCCCCTGGACAAAGCCAGGCAGCTGCCAACAGCTGGAAGACTCCAGCAGAATGGGCAGAGCATCCACCAGAGACCTCTTTGCTAATGAGGCACTATCAGAGCCACAGCCGTGCAGGACAGCAGCCTACATGGCCACAAAGATGAATATTCAAAGCAGGACCCTCACTAGAGCTCACTAGGGGCTGGTGGTTTGCTGCAGGTGTGGCTTTTCCCTGGTAACAGCTGTGCCCTTCTCAGAGGTACTCATGTCACTGGTTGTGATCTCTGCCACAGCAGTGCTGCTGCTGAGCAAATTCTTGCACTCTGCTGAGTTTTTGGTTGGTCACACACAGCAGACCATTGCTTTCTGTCTCTAGTTTCTCCTGGCCTGGATACCAGTACAGCCAAAGCACGGTTTGCAAACCCTCACCCAGAGCATGCCCACCTTGTTGCCTCATCCTTAAAGCTCAAATTCAGGGCTTCCTGCTGGTGACACTAAAGTTTTCAGTGGGGTCACTTCCAGGGCAGTCACTGCTCTACCACTGCCACTGCAGCACACCCCAGAGGAGCAGTCTCTGCCAGGGGTGGGTGTCCCCTCCTAAGCCATCAGGGTGTGCACCTCCCTGGCCTGTAGCCATTTGCTCTGGGCTGTGTAGCTCCTGTCTCCCAGGTCCTCGCTGACACCAAACTCACAAAGAACCAGTCGCTCTCCCAGAAGAAAACAGGATGTGTTCATACACCTCTGACAGATTTCCTCCTGATGGCTTATTTGACAAAAACATAGAAAAAAATCATTAACAATGAACTAAACCCAACACTGCTTCAGTAACTTCACTGTGGGAAAGGGAGCACCTTTGCTCATTGGAAGCCAAGATTTACATAAAAAAGTAAATTACTCTTCAGTGTCCTTTGTATCCAGTGTTTGCAGTGCACTGAAGCACCTCCCTGCAAGCAAAATGGTGCTTGTTAGGGGCAAGCTGCAACAGGCTGTCCTGCACCTGATTGTAGTATCATCAGGAAAGATTCTTTTAGGGAAAACATGATGAGTTCCTAAGAAATAACCTGTCCCTGCACCCTGCCATACCCTACTGAGTCAATGTGAGCTGGGCAGTGAGGAACCACAGGCACTCACAGAATGGTGCCCACCAGGAGTCTGATGCAGGAGGAACCAAAGGAAAGGAGAAGCATGTTGTAAGAAAAGTTGGAGTTAGCAGGAGCTGCTCAGGCTTGGCAGGATCCAGGGCCAGTCTTGTGCAGTGGCACCCTGAGAGTCTGCCGTGTGTGGGGTATGTGATGGGGACAGCACAATGGCATTCAACCAGTCCCTTGTGAAGAAGAGCTGTGACCTGCTGCCCACAGCCAGGTGCCAGGATTTGCAGGGTCCCACACCCCTGCTTTGCGTCAGGCTGAGGTCAGGCAGTGCTGGCTGAGGCTTCCCTCTTTCCCTGCTGACTGGGAGTGTTCAACACTGTGGCAGAGAACATTGTAGCTTAGCACGTGGTGGTCACCAAAATAAGGGTGAGTAAGTGCTATGAGCTCTGTCAGGGTAAACAAAGGAAAGCTTAAAAGAGACAACACATTTGTGTACATTTTCCCTGGTGACAGAGCAAGGATAAAATTAAATTCCTCAACCCTTGGTTGATGGGGTTGGCATTGGATGAGAGGCAGGATCTGATCTTCACACCAAAGGGACAGAGCGCTTGGTTCTTCTTCAGTCACTTCTGCCTCTTTCACTGGTAGCCTGGGGGCCCACTTGGGTTTTTTTGTCACCAGGCTGCTGGCCTACCCTCTGCCCTGGCCATGGGGCATCCTGCCTGACCTGTTGGACACTGATGTGTGTAGCTGAGAGCACTTGGTAGCTCATAGTGGGACCCTGAGGACACCTTTCCCTTGGAAAGCAGGGCTTGGTGACCATCTAGCAGGATGGGAATATTCCACTGCCTGCTGTTATATAAATATAATGCTTGGCATCTTTGCATATATAGTTTTAATGCCATGAATGCCTTTGCCAACTCCCACGTTTTCCAGTGTGCTGAGTTCTGTTCTCAGTATATTTTGCCAATTTATTAAACATGTTTTCAGTCCAATTAGGGTAAATAGAAAGCTTTCTGCATCTGGCCTCTTCGTGTCTCTGGGCACTCTGACAGCTCCCCTCATGCCAAAAGTGAGGCCAGTTCCCAATGCAGATGTTCCTGGAGCCTGTTCTCCTCTCAGGGAGCAAGAATAAATAGCAGCATTTCACAGAAGCAAGGCTGAAGGGAAATGCACCCCTTAAAAGTGGGATTCAAAGTCATGGATAGTTTTGGGGAGAAGAAACTTCGAAGGAAGGAACAAGAATTAACCTAGATTCTTCATCTATAAGTGACACAGACTTTGTCCCATCTCTGCTAGTCCCTGCATCAGGGATGTGCAGACATCTCTGAAGCAGCAGGTGTTAACAGTAAGTGAAACTGTCCATCATAGCTCTGGACCAGAACTGCAGTTTCCCTCTGTCCAAAGCTTATGAACCTCTTCCATGCTAACTAGGGACACCGTAGGGTGCTGTCTCCAGCAAGTGCTTCTGCCTAATAAGTTTTAACCTGAAGTGAGATGGAAAGTAAACAAGCAGCACAAATGGCGACAAGTCACCTTGCTTTCTAATAATAAAAATAAGCTTTAAATGCAAATCAATAGTAACAACAATAGGCAGGCTTGAAATAAAGCTTAGATGTCACCATGTATCTTTCAGGCTCTTCTTGAAATTTCTATCCATAGCCAGAAAGAGTCAGTTTTATCACTGGAGGTACTTCACCACAAAAGGCCAATTTTCTGATGATGTCTGTTGTTCAGGATGAGGTCCACTTCTCACTCCTAGACTTGACCTAGGGCAGACTTGGCCTGAGTTTTAAAAAACATATTTTTATTCCCCACACAAAGAGCCAGAGAAGTTAAATCCTCTATCAGCTGGCAGCAGGCTCACAGCAAACAGCTTTTCTTTTCAGATCTGGGTCAGCCCCTAGGCCAGGCAGAGCTTGGACATAGTCATGGGGTGGCCAGATCTGCAGAGGTCCAGGCAGGGCAAGGCACCAGCTTCACACACTGCTCCAGTGTATCCTTGTCATCAGAGGGGCCTGCGACTCTTCTCCAACGTTCACCTTGAGAATGAGATGCCATCTGGCCACAGCCTACACTTCCTAATAAAATTACAATGATATTTTTCCAAAGAAGTGTAAAATATTATTTCCCTGGGCACTGGGAGGTGAATAGGACTAGGTAACCAAGGAGACAAATGGCATGATATTTTAAAAAATCCCAGCGCTGAGAGGTGAGAGCCTACTCTACAGGAAATACTGGGAGCTCCTTTGAGTGCAGTTAGAAGTTTAGAACTTTAACTTTGTGGGAAGGACATATGGGGAAAAAGATGTTCATCAATTCAACTTTGCTTATTACAAGTGTGAATTCCAGCATGTGTTTGGGCATGGATCTACCCAGGCTGTGCACTCCCAAACAACATTTTAAGTAAGTAGGAGCCAATAGCCAGTAGAAGTAGATTTTCTAGGGTTACATCTGACAAATCTCATTCATTTTATTAAGAAAAGTCTTTCTGGGGAAATAAAGAAGTCCACAATGTCCACACACCGTTCCTGAATCCCAAAGTTATTTGCTCTGGTAACTTCAGCACAGACTAGTGGAGGCACATTAGCTTTGTATCGAGGAACCTAAACCCCATGCAAGGTTCCCCCTTAGCTTTTTAACCCTTTTACTGTCTAAGGTACTTTTCTGAGAGCTTCTTTCCCTACTCTGTACATTCATGCAGAGTTCTTTTTGATTATACAAATAATTTCCTTGGCGTACTTTATTACAGCGAAGCAGCCTTGCACTTCCTTATTCAGCAGAAACAGCTCTTGCAAACGGCCCAAACACCTTCACTTGGCAAAACTCCCCATCTGCGTAGCTCTGGCTTATCAACAGAGATTTCCTTTGCCCTTTTTGGGTAACATGCATGTCAGCAGGCACTCAGCCAGGTCTGCACTGTGGCAGCTCTGCAATGAGCGGTGCCCAGGGCTGTGGTGCCCTCTTCCAGCATTGTTGGTGCTGTGTGGTCTGAGCACAGCCACGCGCCTCCAGCACCGGCTGCAGAGCGTCCCCCTCCCCACTGAAAGGCTCTTGCAGGGTATGCAGGGCAGTAAGGTAAAAAAAATACCCACAGCAAGAGCCCCTGTCTGGAGAGCTGAGCCTGAGACATCCCCAGATCTAAACAGGACAGGCTTTGGGATAATTGTACTGACTCTTCATCCACTTGAGTGAGAAGAGTTTTGGAGACAGGAGCCCGGCAACAGCACTAACATTGAGGTTGCTGCTCAGGGCAACTCCTGAGAGACATTCCTGCTCTCACTGAAGGGTGATTTAAGAAGGAGTATACAAGTGCATACAGAGGGCACAGAAGGACATGTGTCCCTCCCGCAGCTCTACATTGAGTTTTGCAGTTTTGTTTCCCCCGTGTCTTTTAGTGGGTTTTTATAATACCTCTACATAGGCCTTTAGGTGGACTTGCACCAGTGAAATGACCCCTCTGGTTACAGAAGATCTTTGCTTAATTGGCCAAAAAGCCTCTAGGCTCTCAAGAGAGCCTTTGTCTGTGTTTTAACAAACAGCAGTCACCATGGCATTTTAAGCTATCTAAGGAAATGTGTATCTTAAGGTAAAAAATGAGTGTTTGAACTGGCTTTGTGAGCATTTGTGAGCATTTGCTAAGTCTCACATTCTTCTGCACAATGTGCTCAGCATAAATGGTGGGCTCCTAATTTGCAGCCATGAGCTCATTAGGGCTGATCTAAGCCTCCTGGGGCAAGTGCCTGCCAGGTTCCCCAAGGGGACAGCCAGGAGACTGACAAGGAGTTGGCTAAAGCCTACCTAATTTAATCCTAAAAAAGGAATCTGAGAGGAGTTTAATGAGATCTAAGCCCACACGTATTGTTTTTCCGTGGTGTGTTGCTTTTGGGGGTGTGGTATCCCAGCATGACAGACCCCCACTGCTGCCACCCTGGTATAGGGTTGTCCCCTGGGACAAACCACCAAAAAGAGCCTTTTGCTCAAACTGACCTGGGGACAAATTGCCATTATATGGACTGGATGGCTCCAGCATGCCAGGAGCTGGGCTCACCTTGGAGTCAAACCATGCAAGGAAGTGGCCTGAGCACATCTCTGGAGCTAGAGCAGAAAGGAGGGGAACGGAGACATGGCAGAGGAGCGAGGAGGGGCTTTCTTCTCAGGGTGGGGAACAGCAGGATTTTCTCTGCTGCACCTGAAACTGTGTCCTGGAGAAACCAGGTCTTGTGGCAAAACCCAGGTGGTGCAGCTGGGCTTGGGTGTGCTCCAGGGTGTTTGCTTTGGAGGAAAAGATTTTTTTTTTCTGAGGAAATAGAGAGTGGGAGACAGGAAGAACAATATAAAACAGCTTGAATTCCAATGGGTCCTTGACTTTCAGAAACAACGTAGGTTGCACCAGGTTTTTTCACATAATACTAGAGAGAAAACCAATTTCATTCCACTCGTAGTAAGGCATAAGATTATATGAGACTAAATATGTGTGTGGGCAGTTTATTAGCGAATGGAACAGAGCAGAGAAGGTAAACAAACAAGCTTGTTTTAGGGAGACTTTGTCATTATATCACCGGCCACAGGCTCCCCAAGGAAAGCAGGCAAGCCTCTAATTGGACTTATGCTGCAATCAGCAGCTGGCGAAGATCCCTGCTCAAGTGTAGGAGAATTGTGAAATTTGGCTTGGTTGGAAAAATCGTGCCATTTCCCCTAGGGATGCCAACATCTATGTGTTTTGCAAGCTTTTGTTGAGAATTGGTTATCTTGTGGTCAGCGGGACTGCTGCCACAGCAGGGTGGGTCATTGGTACAGAGGGTCCATAGAACTGAGTTGGGCAGAATCCCACCCCCATAAAGTTAAAAAAATGATGACTTTGTTTCCAGGCAGCTCAGTTGCTGGTAAAAGAGTACAAAGGGAACACTTATTTTTGCTGGGCTGGTGCTTCAGCCACTTGGTCTACATGCTCACCAAGTGATTCCACCCCAGGGGCTGCACCACTGTGTGGAAGTGGGAAGGATGGAGGAAGGCAGCCTTAATTTTACACAGTTTAGGCTGCTGGGGAGGTTTACTTTTGGGATGTTTTCAGGCTAAACACTTTAGCATTGGCTAAAGTGCTCTGACTGGGAGAATGACTTCCCCAGACATTTCCCCCTCAACTTCTTTGCAGAGCAGCCATGTGGTGACAAGGACACCAATGTGCCTCATGAGCCACTTCTGAGCATCAATGCCTTGCTCCAGCAAAGTAGACTCACTTTCTTTGTCTTAGAAAGTGTATTCATACATCACAATATGATTTTGATTTTTTCCACCAAAATGTAGCTATGGTCAAAATTCTGCATGTGTGACGCTTTTTGAGCCCTATTCCTCCAGCAGACCCACTACCCTTCCCACCATCTCCATCTTACATTTAGGAATCTGATTATTCCTTCCTGAGGACACTACTTTGTACTTGTCTTTATTAAAGTGTCTCCTGTTATTTTCAGACTATTTCTTAAACTTATCAAGAGCATTTTGAATTCTAATCTTATCAAATGTGCCTGCAGTCCCTCCCAGATTAATGCCACCTGCAAATTTAATAAGCTTGTTCTCATTCCATCATCTGAGCCATTAATGAAAACATTGAATAACATCTGCTACAGGAATGATCACTGCAAAATCTCAGCTGATGAATCATTCCAACTTGACAATTAAATGTGAGCAGTTTTAAGCTACCCTTATACTCAGTCTATAGAAGCTGCCTTTGGGCCATGCTACCCTAAATTGTCTAGAAGTGTGTCATATAAGCCCAGTGTCATAAACCTTACTGAAGACACATGACATTGACTGCTCTGCCTCATCCACAAACCCTATTAACCTGTCAGGAAAGAAATTGGATCGTGTTGACACAATCTATTCTTGACATATTACTATTCACTTAAAATTTTCTCGGCCTTATTATCTAGGTGCTAAAAAAAAAAGAAATCTTCAGTTATTTGTTTTAGGATTTTTTACAGAAATAGTTCAGCTCATGGCTTTATCATTTTCTGACTTCAGTCACTCCCTCCCTTTATTAATATGAAACTCTTTTTCTCTGCCTGGGAGCAGGATTTGCAAAAGCTCTCCACGGTGGCCGTTATCTTCAGAGAGTAGCCTTAGGTCAATGTTTGCTTTGGGCTTTTGAAAAATCTCTTCTCCATCTGCACAAAAGACTATGAAAACCAGGGGAGATGTTGTTCCTGCACTGCCTTTCTTTAATGCTACTCATTTTTGGGATACAGGAGGACGTTACCCCTTCTCTGTGAGCACCAGGTAAAGCCTATTGCTCTGCTGCAAGCGTAGCAAGCCCACTCATTCACCCACCGCTGTGTTCGGAATGTGTGAGCACATCAGCAGGCTCACCAGCCGCGCTCAGGTTCCGCAGAAGCCCATTAGGCTGATTTTAGAATTACTTTCTTATCAGCTGGCTTCTTCTAAAGAGAACTCCGATGCTGAGAATTAGTAATGGAAGATGCCATTTGCATCTTTCAGGAGGACAATGAGAGAAGAATTAACAGCACAGCGATACTGCCAGGTATTATGATGGTAATTTTTCAAATAAAGGGTCAGAGGGCTTCAGGCAGTTATGAAAGGAAGTCGGTTCTCTCTCGACCTCCCCACTCCCCACTGCATTTTAATTGGCAGTGGAAGCAGAGCACACGTCGCTGCTGGGAATACTGGCAAGAAGCAACAGGAAGGTGTGCACAGCGGAGAGGTAAGCCTGCTGTGTGCGTGTGTCCAACCAAAACCTTTTCGCGGCAGATGTACCTTGAGGAAACCCAGTTGTGGTGAGGAGCTTCAGTCGGCGCAGTCAGTGGCATATGTGAGCAATTGGCCAGACGCGCGGCTGAAATGAAAGCGTTATCAGTCAGCGCTGCTGAGGCACAGCAGCTGAGCAGCTCCGCCCTGGGACACTGAAAAGCCCCTGGCATCTGTGGAGGCCAGCCTCTCCCTTTAACCCCTCCCCAGCCCGACAGATTGGGACGTGCAAGGGAGCCGCTGCTGCAGCCTGAATTGCCAGAGCCGGCGGGGACTGCAGGCAGCTGTGGGAAGGGATAACCCCTCAGGAGACACTTCAGCTGGTATGGTGGGATGAAGGTACCACCCCACTGCCCAGCACTCCTGCTGCCGTGCCCATGGGGATAGGCCCTTCTCCCCCTCTTCTCCAGGTGTGCTTCTTTGGCTTGGCATAAGTTATATGTAAGTAGATAAGAGAAGGAATTCTAGTGTCCAAAACTACATTGTAGCAGAATTCTACCTCGTTCCCCAAATTCCTGGGGGCAGCAAGAAGAGCAGCGGGCATGGGATTGCGTGAATGGTGCACATTTCTTTTCCATGGCAGAGCTCGATACCCACTCTTCACCGGGTAGCAAGGGTGTGTCCCCCTCAAGGCTGGTATAGGTGAAACTGGTCATTTGGGAGGGCTGGATACAGAATGAGAAAGGGCTATGCAGGCAGTGAAGTGGGGATGGAAGACTGAGTTTGGAGGGGCAGGATGGGTTCAGGGGAAGGTCTGACAAGGTGCAAGACTGGGCAAAGCTGGGGTGTCAATATGGAACTGAGAAGCAGAAGCTGGAGGAGAAACCTACTAAGAAGTGGACAACAGAGGTCAGCAGGATGTGGGGAGGGTGGAATGATGGGGGGGGGGAAAATTGTGTTGTTTGGCATTTAGCCTTTGGGATACCTTCGTATTATCCTATCTAATTTCCAGTGATGCCCATGAAAGCCTCACCCTGTGGCATTGTCCCCATCAGTGTCTGCTGGAGGGGGTCACCTTCTAACATCATTTGCAACTACTGCTGGTGAAAAAATGGATTTTCTGCACTCAAATAAAGCCTCATTAAGTTGATATGAATCCGATCCAATAAATTATTCCAAATTAAGTTGGGCAACAGCCTCTGAATGAAAAGTCCAGTTAATGAGGGAGCATTGTATCCAGAGGGTGAGGGGTGGGTGGAGGAGGGGGCTGTGCCATGCACAACAGTCTCTCAGTGTCATATTCTGCACAGAGGGGATTTTTATTTATTTGTCTCCTTTTCACTCTGGGATGACACAAAGGAGGAGAAAATAACTCCTTTTCTACTCCAAACTGGAAATCAATGTTGCAGCTGTGCAAGCAGCACCCACCCCGATTTGCCTGAGAGAAAAACCCCAGTTAAATGAGGGGAGGCTCCCAGCAGCCAACAAATTATATTACAGGGGAAGAAAGATTCAAGCCTCTCTTGTTTGATGACGGTTCGTTTATTGAGCAGCATTAACCCTTCTGTCCGCTGCTTTGTTGGTTGGCTTGAAGATATGCCCAAGCAGGCTCCCTGCATGAGCCCGTGGTGACCCATCCCCAGGAGAGCTTCCCCTCATGGGCTGGAGGGTCACCCATAACCTCTGAATAACCCCAGCATCTGCCACTCTGCCTCATTAGGCTCTGAGTTAATGCTGTATGGCCAGCTCCCGTGTGCCCTACACTGGCAATTAGCTTTCCAAGGGGGGGACTGGGACCAGCTGAGAAGGAAAGAAGATTCATTACTAGCGGTGGGGAGGGAAGGGCTTTCTTTCCGTTGCTAACCACACTGGCTTCCCATAGGATCTGCCTTTAAAATCTTTTTGATTTTCTTTTTCTAAGCGGTAAGCTGAGCTATGGAAATAATTTGTCTCCTGATGCTTTCAGCTCTGCTTTTGCCGTACAATGGGGTATGAGATGCTTAAGTATTTTTTGGATGAATCGGTGGACCCTGATATTTCTGCAGGGGGAAGTGTAAGCAAGGTGAATTTTTCTGACAGGTAGGTAGCAGTTCCAAGCTGAGGACGCAGAGAGATGTGGGCTCCTGGGCTAGACAGCCTCCTACATCTCAGAAAACAAACTCCAAGAACTGGACAAGGAAAAAAGAACATAGTTTAAAAAAGTGAACTAAAAATAGAAACAACAGAAGTGCTTACAAATGAAAATAAATGAGGATATTCTGTGGTTTAAAAAGATGAATGAGGGTATTGAGAAGTAAAGCGCAGAGAAGCACACATTATGGAAATAAACAAAATGAGTCAGGGTTAAAAATAGGTAAATACTGAGAGCAAGCAATGTTTAACATTTACTGACTGTAAGACCAGAAAGGAATTGAGACCCAAGCAGCAATTAAATAAGAGCATTTCAGGCAGAACAATCTCCTGCCACCCCCCGCCTCCCAGCTAAGCAGCTTTAGCTGCAGAATGAGACAATCAATGACTTGAAAACATGCAAGGAGGAGGAAGTGAAAGCGGCCAAACGAGACGAAGGATCAAACATTCAAAGCGTTTGGACTTGAACTTAAATGTTACTTGAATTAATAAGATACATCCAACTTCTGCGTCAGACCCTAACACTTTTGTTCTCCATTTGATTCTCCTTGGAGAGTAGTTACACAAATTAGTGTAAGGGTAATGGATTACAAGTCCGAAGGAGGCATCCACAGGCCTCCAGTGGCTGAGATGCTGTGCTGCTCCCTCCTTCCCCCCAGCCTGCCTCTAAGCTGGTTGTGTCCCAAGAGGTTCTCCCGGACTATGAGTCTTTCAGAGCTCTTCCTATTTGTCTGTGCAGTCTCCAAGCTGCAAGTGGAATGGCAAATCATAAGAATTTTTGAAACAAGCAAAATTGTCCTCTTGGATTGGGGAATGCAATTACATAGCTGCATAAAATGAAGAGGATTAATGCTCATATTTGAAACAGGGAAAACCACAATAACAGGACTGAATTCAAGAAAATTGCTCTGATTTTTGACTTATGAAAGGAAGAATAGCATTTTTCATCTGCCACTCACTTCAGAGATCCTGAGCTTCTATTCTGTACTGTCTGTGAGGGATTAAAAAGCCTTTCCATGATATTGAAGATTATTTTCCTTCTTTAAATAGAATTGAAAAAGAAATAAAATCCAGGTGCACCTTTTCTTACAAGAATGGAGTGGGACACATTGAGGTAGTCTCTGCTATGATTTGTAGACAACAGTCATGTCTGAGGGAGTGTATGAATAATAATTGTCTTGAAAAGGCTGTGGCACATCCACCTCTCCTGTTATTATTGATCCCAAGGGCAGAAAGGGTTTTTATTTCTTTAGTATCATAAACTCTTGCTCAAGGACTGGCTTCATGTAGGGACAGGTAAGGCTATGATCTGTGGACAAGGGACCTCTATGATCATCCTAGGCCACTCATCCAGCTGGGTCCAGAAGAAAACCACTGAGGGTCCTCTCAGTGCATCACAAGCCTCCAAATCCCCTGTGACAGATTAGGACCTTCATTATGAAGGATCTACTTCTTTGTGTGTGACAGACTGATTATTTTATTGGTAGGAAGCATACAGAGAGCCCCAAAAGAGAGGCCCCTTATCACCAGTAGACCATTTTAACACACCAGAGGAGATTGCTTGCTCCTTCTGATTACCACCAGTTTAAGCACTTTGTGAAACAGTGAATCAAACAAAAACTTGATGAATACCCCTGGCCCAAACCTTCTAAGGACGTGGAAGTGAAGGATCAGATGAAAATCAGAGTTTGGTCCTGGATGTCGTGGTTATGGATCCAACAGCCCAGCAAGGACTGGGGAAACTCAGCTGTACCAGCTCCTTAGCGAGCTCATGGTATGCAGCAATTTCCCACCATACTGCCAAACAGGGTCCATGCCTCCAAAATAACACCAACATCACAGGCAGGTGCATGACTGTTCTTGAAACACCAAAAAAGTACATCTAGAGCATCAATACCTCTTGTTTCTATCCATCCAATCCTTTATACCAGTGCTTTCCCCAAAAAACTAGAGTGAGGGGAAAGAGGTGTTCAGGCAAGGCCCCTTTTAATTTCCCCCCAACCTGCACTGAAGGACACATTTTTGTTTTAAGAGGTCTGGATTATTCTGACCATGACAGGTGCTCTTGGAGAAGCACAGCATATGCTCCAATCATAGAGGGGTGCAGTAGTTCTCCAGCACAAGAAGATGAGATTGATTATCTGCCAGGAATATTATGTGAGTTTTCTTAAAGTGACAGAAGAATCCCCATTTTCCACTCATTTAGTCACAGGCTATTGAACATTTTCACCTGAGTCCAGGCCATGGTGCCAGGCCAGGTGGTGACTGTCCTTGCTTCATCCACCAAGGTGATTACTGAGTAATGCCCTGAGCTGCCTGGTCTTGCTCATGGTAATAAGCTCCTGGTGGTACAGAACACCTTGATGGGTACAGCCCCTCATGGCCAATGAGTGCTTCCAAACTATCTGTTACAAAGCTTAAAATCCTGCAAATCTGATGGCATGGTTCCCTTCCCAAGAAACGTTTGATGGCACAAAGTCATTATTCTCATTGCATGTCATCACATTGCTCTTTTTTAACCCTACAGTGGCCGTGGTCCTAGCCCTGTGTTTGTAACATCCCAGCTGGAAGCCATAGAGATGGCTATTTTGTCACAAGACAGAGAAGTGCAATAAGGAGGTGGAGAGAAAGTGAAAGAGGAGCTGAATGCTGCAGAAACGTTGGTCCAGTTTGTTTTGAGATCCATGCTGCCCTACAAAAGAGCAACACATTGTGTGCTGTACCGGGGTGACGTGTTTTCCACAAATTGCTGTTCTGCTCTGACTTATGCTTTTGGGGTCATCCAGAAACCCTGCTAGGGACAACAAAACAGAAGGCCCATAGAAAAATAAAAGGTTAGACAAGACTGCGTGACCCCATTAAGATGTGTTGTTCCCTTCTTCCCAGACTCTAGATCATCCTAACTCCACTCTCACACAGTGTGAGAAAACAGCTTGTTCCCAGGCCTCTGGAGAATATGGGCTTGGAAAGAAAACAAAGTGTAAGTAAGGGTATCTTTGCACAGGCTGGTTAGGATTCAAAAGCTGATGTCAATGTTTGTCTTGAATTTGGCTACATCTCCCACACTGCTGGTGAGTAGTCCGGCATGGTCTCTGCCTTGGCAGGGTGTTTAGAGGGAAGGAGATGATCTGTTTTTGTTTCCACAGAAATACGATCCAGGCCACCTGGCTCAGCCATTCTGAGGCTCTTTTGCACCCTGTACTAAACATGCAGAGACTGTCTCAGGCCAAGAATGTGGCTCCACCATCCAGCCCCAGCACTGCTGCTGCAATCCCTGCAGAGTGTTCAGTCCTGGGGATGCAGCCCCACTGTATCTGAGGAAAAGGAACACCAGGAGCCTTCTCATGGCTGCTTCCACTCTGGTAACCAGGCAGTGCCGGTCTGTAACCAATGCTTCTGTTAGAGAAAGGAATAGAGAGAATGTGGTCAAATACTTGAATAGGGCAGAGGACACACACCTAGTAGATCTGGGTTTCAGTATCACCTTAGCCATAAAATTTGCCATGCAACATGTTGTCAATTGCATAATAGGTAGGCAGGAGGTTCAAACAGTGCCTTTACTATTTCCCATCTTCGCAAAAGGCCCTCACCAGAACCATGCCCTAAGCCGATCATCACTTCCTGTGCTGGCAATTTGCTGCCCTCACAGCATTTCATGATTCCAGGGCCAAGAAAGGAGTATTTTTCCCATCTTCCCTCCCAAGCTGAGGGATGTCATGTGCAGCTGGCTTGTGCTTGATTGTTTGAGTCAGTTTGATAGTTCATCTTCTATCCCTGCCTAGAATCATGTTGTTGCTGTGCCTCTTACATTTGTGTTTGTTTTCCTGGAGCCGCTGCCTTCATTGCCAGTTTCTGTTGGCTACACAAATCTGCTCTGTTGGCTGCCAGATCCTGTGTTGGTCCCCACACAAATGCTAGGGAAGAACTCTGTGCAGCTGCTGTCCCTGTGGACTCACCTGCCACCCCCTGGAGACACAGCCGCACCTGGAATGGGTGCAGCCAGCCAGCCTCTGCCCAGGCATGGCACCCACCACACACGGTGGGAAACCCCACTCCTGGTGGCTTCATCCATCAACACCTGCACAAGAGCTTAAAACAACCAGCCATAGTCAGAGCCAGAGATATAGATGATTCAGCCTTTTGCAGACATCTGAAGTGTGAAACTGGGATGATCTTTTCCCATATGTGAAGTAATGAGCAAGAGCATTTGTGGAGGGAGAGGTAGTACCTGTCACGAGCATCACTCCTACAGATGGGAGAAAACAGCAATCTTTTGCAGGGAGTCTTAAAATTTGAACTCAGATAGAAAAGGCATGTTCATGAGTATCTATTTCTATAACTAATGAAGATGTCAGGGGATGACAATAAATTTCGATGGGTCGGGCTTTTTTCGGGGGGTAGGTACAGACTGGAAAATTATTATAACCTGTGCTTTCTGTCATCATCAATGTGCCAAACTACATTGTGTCTGGGTAGCTCCACATAAGCACTGCTGAGTCAAACCAGAGATCATATTTGGTCTCTAACAAGTCTGTCTCATTTTCTAATTTTATGACATAAGCTGGAGTGATGCATAAGTGGGAAGCAAATATGATGAGTATATAAACAAAGCAGGGAATATGAGTCAGTTCCAGAGCTCAAGTCACTGAAAACAGACCACTTACTCTCAGGACCGTGACAGGGCTGGGCAAGCTTTGGTGGGCCCTGTTCTGGGGATATGGCTGGTAGACAAGAACACCTGGGAACCTGCATGTTGGTCCAAAGAGCAGTAGGCTCAGGCTAATGCAAGCTTTGCCCTACAGTTGTTTGTGCCTACTGTATGGAAAGAAGGACAAGAAATTTGTCACCTTTTCAAAATCTAACACTGTCTTTTCTTTTTTTTCTCCTCCTACAAAATACTCTTTGTGGAACATGTGGTCATGAGCCTCACTAATTGGCTTCATCTCGAGGATAAAGATTTCCTTTCTGGAACCAGTCAGAAAATATACTCTTGATTTGTTTTTTTGATTTGGAGAAATGACCCTTCCCTTTTTTCAAATTTTTGTGGATGAAAGTTCTCCTACCTAGTCTTAAAGTTTAACAGCTTTCAAAGGCTCTTTCTTCTAAAGGAGAAATCATGTTATGGAGCCTTTTAATTAAGTGGAGATAATAATCCAGTGAGAACTAAAGCCGGATCCCACTCTCGTCTTCAGACCAGTTAATGACCAGCCACCACCTTTTGTTCATGCCTGCAGGAAGGAAGTCCCAGTGTCTGGAAGCTGGCAGACTGGGGGCCCTGAGTTCACAGTAGTGAGAGCATCCTTGGCAAATTAATCTCATTTTATTGGCTTCCTACTGAAAATTGCAATCAAAACTTTTAAATGTTGCTACTTGGCTGGTTCTTATCCCTGACACTTATCCCTGCCCTTTTCTTCTTATGGCAATCTTTGGTTATGTCTTTTTTTCCAGGGAAAAATTCTCTCTTGGCAGTTGTTACTATTGTGATAACTCATCAATAACAATTTTTTCTCTAGAGAACTGACTAGGGCAGGTTAATTGGTGTTATTTGTGTAGGCCTGCATATAAAATTCTTGCCATGCCTTCACCCTTTTGAATGATTACTGCTAGAGGTGCACAGATGGTTCTTTAACAACTGCACACAAATTCAAATTAGATTAGATAAAGATGATTCCAGGCATTTTTCTCTTATTCAGACATGGGTGATAGTCCCCTAATTTGTTCAAGAAATGGGATAATTTTCTATTAATTTGCTGGTTCTTAATGATATAAAGCCGAAGTCTGCTATCAGATATAAACCACAAAGCTGAGTGTGTCAGAAGCGTAAATCTGTTGATTGTGCAGGGAAACAGCATATTTAATGGCTTGTAGACAAATAACTAGCATGCCCAAATCCCAGCGTGGCTATCAAACATGAGCCCTTCAATAAAGGAACATTTTGTCCCCTCACTACCTTGAGGTATGTGAAAAGGCATTTGAATGAGTCTTCATCCCATCCCAAAGCCAAGAGCTGCCCTCTGGTTTTCTGGGTTCAGGACAGCAAATCTCATGCAGTACAAGGAGAAAGCAAAGTTGAATATTATCTATCATTTCATTGCCTCTATGCTTTGTGGCCTCAATGTCAGAAAGCCCATTTAAAGAAGCACATGGGGATCTCTTGCCCATCACTGCCACACTTGAGACATTGTTGAGCTTTATTGCAGAGGAGTCTAAGCAGACATTGAGCCCATCAGCTGCTTCGCCTGGCTCAGTGTACAATTCCGTCATACTGCTCTTTTATTAGTTTGTGGCTGATCCCATCTCTCCCATGAACAGTGCTTCTTTGGTATGAAATTGCTGTCAGCACTGACAGTTATGATTACCATCCTCCCTTGTTTTGATTATTTGTATTACTCCACAATTTATTCACCTGACACAGTTTTCTGATAGTGTATTCATCTCTGGTTTTGGTAAGTCTGCCTATCTTCAGTCCTTTTCCATGATCATCATGACTTATCTTAAACCAGACTTGAAATGTGTAATAGAACTTAAAATACTTATTTGAAGTCACTTTAATTGTGTTGGTCTGATTCCAAAGGGAAAAAAAATAGAAATAAAAACCCCCACGCCAAACCCCAGAGCTCACGCAATTCCTCTGGTGATTAGACTTTGAATGCTTATCAGAATAACTAACACAGGTGTCTCTGACAAAAGTTGGATTGACTTTGTCTGGTGTAGGCCTACAACACAAAAGGTTAAAAACACACCTTCTTCAGTCCAGTGCAAAGGGTTCTAGGCAGGGACAGTCCTCTGTATGGGATATGGAGACTACCAGAGCTATCCAGGGACGAGGGCGATGAACAGTGTGGGGCTCTTGCAGACAAGGGTGCTCCATGATCCTGCTCTTCTGTTGCTCTCTCTCTCTTTACAAAGCTGTGTGAAAAATTAGTTAAAAAGTGCTAAGAGAGGCAAAAAGAAAATTACCCAGGCAGTAAGGCAGAAACACGAGGAGAAGAAAAAGCTAGACATGCAAAACCTGAATTGTGCACTGTAGAATGATTACTCAGGCTGAGAAGAGAGACTTGATGGGAGAGATGGGACAGTATAAACACTTCACAGCAGCAGCAATGAAGGAGGCAATTAGTGACACCTACAGAAGACAGTAAAACAAAATGAAAGAACTGATGCTAAAGAGATTGATTTTGCATCTCTCCACCTCCAGACTCTCGAGGAACAGGACAGCAGGACAGCAGGACAGCAGGACAGCAGGACATGTCTCACCAGCTTGTCATGGTGTGAGGTGCAAAGGGCCAGCATTGCCCTCAGAAGCTCCTGGCAGCTCTCCTCGCTGGCAGCACCTGTGGCTCAGTTGCTGACTGGGAGCCATTGGAAGCACAGGGACAATCTCGCAGTAATTGCATTCTGAGTCGCAGGGAAAGCTGCTTTCCTCCCAATAAACCTGTGAGTAGCTGAGTGTAAACAAAGATAAAGGAGATTATCTGCCTCCAATTTAGGGAATACAGAGTAAATGGGCTCCTCATATATACTCAACAGGTCAGTTTATCCACGTTTTATTTACTACTACACCCTTTAATACAGAGTTGTGGGGCTCCCTAGGACATGCCCTGGCACTCTGCCCAGGCAAGACCAATCCATCTATCATTTATTTGCAGCACCACATGGGGATTTTGCCTTGGCCTGACTTGGTGCATCAGCCTCAAACAAATCCAGCAGCAGCCCAAGTAATTATTTTCTTTCCCTTTTTCAAATAAATATGCTCCAACATCCATGCTGCAAGTAAACTCCAAGCCACAGAGATTGTATCAGCACCATAATCTGCACCAGAGAGCAGCCTTTTCTGTAAATCAGCTTGACAATTCTATTAAACCCTTGCTTGCAGTCAGAGATGTTTCCTAGAAAATCATGGGAGCATGAGTAGCTGACCATTGTCTGTATCCTGCTAACATGCTGAGATGGCCCCTTAGTGTGGCTGGAGATTGGGTGCAATAAAGGCAGAGCTCAGAGCAGCAGCTGACACTTGCCATGGGGAGCAGAGGGAAGGCGAGGGGTGAAGCCCTTTGAGCCACATTCACTGCTTCACTGGAGAGCTCCCAGCTGAGCCATGGAACAAGGGGATACCTATAAGTCACAGCATGACTGAAAACACCCTATGCCAGCCCAAAACAATGATAAAGTGCTTCAATAATCTCTTGGCATCTTCTGTGAATAAGGAAGTGTCAATACAAGACACAAACCACTCTCAATCCCCTCTGGCATGGGTTTATTAACGTTTATTGCGTACATAGAAAACTGCAATTGAGTTCATCGGAGAAAAAAGGATGATGTTGATGGGATGGGTTTATGATTGGAATTAGTCAGATAGTTACTTGTAGGCAACAAATATTTTATTGTTTATACATGAATATTAGCGCTTTAGGTTTGATTTTGTTTTGAGGGGATAAAAAAGTCACCCTATGTTTTCTGCTCTGGTGAGATCCCCACCTGGAGTGCCGTATCCAGCTCTAGGGTCTTCAGTACAGGAACAACGTAGATCTGTTGGACTGAATCCAGAGGAGAGCTATGAAGATGATCAGAGGGATGGAACAACTTGTGAGGACAAATTGAGAGAGCTGGGATTGTTCAGCCTACAGAGGAGAGGGCTCCAGTTAGACCTTTTCCAAGCTTTCCAGTACCTAATAAGAACAACAAGAAAGAAGAGGACAAACATTATTTGCAGGGCCTGTTGTGGTAGGACAATGGGCAATGTGGGTAGGGGCAATGGTTTTAAATTTTAAGAGAATCAATTTAGATTGGATACAAGGATGAAGTTTTTACAATTAGGGTTGTGAAACATTAGAACAAGTTGGTCATAGAGGTGGTGAGTGACCTCTCCCTGGAAACATTTCCTGGTTGGAAACAACCCATCCAGGTTGGATGGGGCTCTGAGCCACCTGATTTTAGTTGATGTCCCTGCTCATTGCACAGAGGTTGGACTAGATGACCTTTAAAGGTCCCTACCAATCCAAATCATTCCCATGATTCTATGATTCCCATAAACACCAAAATCACTAATTTCCTCTGAAAATGGATCCCTTCTCTCTACACCTTTGACATTTAAGAAATGTGTACCAAATTCTGTATGTCAAACACTGTCCACATCTTCATCCACTGAATGTGGAATTTTGTACCTGGAAAATGCAGAAGTCTTTCCATTCAGCTGGCAGGGGAACAGCTCAGCTCCACCTGTCAGCTTTGCTCACAGGAGAGCAAAGACAGGTCTGCAAGCAAGATCATGGCCCCTCCTTTTTCAGCATATCTATTAATGGCAGTGCAGAGCTGCTCTTGATAGTAACAAAAATTTCTGAAACTTCAGAGCAAGGTTTTTACCATATAAAAAAATCCCAAGTGATTTTTTGTGGCAGTTTTGAGAAGTTGCTGCATCAGATACATCCTATTACCAGACAAGCATGCAGGTTGGAAAAAGACAGGGTTTTTGTGCCTTTCCTTGCTTTTTCTTCATCATTTCTAAGTGGTCAGTGACAAATGTGTGCTCAAGCTGTATTTAATGAGACTGATCTTTGACTCATCTCGCTTCCCTGGAAGGTTCCTTCCCCATCCCCAAAGCTCTAGGGGTGAGAGGTAACAAACTGTAACCAATCTGCTACTAAACGACGGTCTGATTTCCACCAGACAGTTCTATTCATACCCCTGATTGTATGGGGTTTTTTATCCTTTGAATTAGAGTCTGGTCTGAATAAGCAATGGAAAATGTTCCAAGAATAGATCATTTACTGTTTCCCCTTTGTCAAAAACTGCCACATGGGGGACAGAGAAGTTGAAAGCAGCAGCAAATTACTCAAAATGTTTGAACAAGAATTACAAGATGTGCCCAGATAATGATATATTTTTTGGTTTGCGGTCTTATTCATCTCTAGAGCATTAAAATGAGCCTTCTGTGGTGCTTTCCATTTTGGGATAGGCCTGTCGGCATGCTGATGAGCCCAGCCGTGCTGTGCTCCAACACAAGGGCCATGATCATCCTTGCCCTGATCTAAGCATCTCAGCTCTGGCTGGGGCCACAGGGCATAGAGAAAGAGCCTGGAGATTGTTTTGGTTGGACCAAAGATGATGTGCAATATGTTCTCTCATGATTATTGTTATTCTCAGTCACGTGTTAAGAGATCTGACAGACAGATCTGATGTTATCTAGTCTAAACCACTTGCACAAAGAACAGATTTCTTTCCTATTAGACATGAATGAATTTTAACCCCTGAGGGATTTGGAATTGGCTAAAAAAAAAAAAGGAGCATTCTCAGGGCGGGTGCCATTACAATTAAAATTAATCTTCAGAGGGATAGAGGAAGATTATCCACTCCTACAGATAGGGAATGGGATAAGGACTTTTACGGAAATTTAAGGCAGATAAGAAAAATGAGCTCACAGTCCCATGTTGCTGCTTTAAGCAAAGATTCAGCCTGGTCCTTCTCCACAGATGTTTGGAATAAAATTAAATTCGTGTGAAAATAAATTTGTATGCCTGTGTGTGCATTCATGTGTGTCCACATCTGTGTGTACATGTCTGTGTGTATACAGAGACAGAGTTTCAGCTCTGTTCACCTCCAGATCAGCCTCTTCATGCCTAAACCACATCCTCTCCCTGTGCTTCCAGAGCCTTGAAAGGTCTGTGATAAATGATGGAGAGTCACACAAGGGCTCTAAAATTAAAGCATTTATCTTCCAATGAATCATCTGGCAATTACTGTTCCTTTGCTGCTCAACAAAGTTCCAGGTGTCAACACATCAGAGGCAAGTGCACTAATGTGCAAAAAGAGACCCTCTCTCAGCAGCTTTCATGACCACCAGGAAGGCAGCAAGCTTGCAGAGCTTTCCAGAACAGAAAAGGTCTGGGCTGCCCCTCATGTCCAGGAGCTGTTTCACCCTTAGGGAGTGGCTGTACCCCTTTTTATCTTGTGCACCACTTTTTGATGACTATTCTGAGCAGATACCATACTCCTGACCCTTCCAAAGACACAGAGCGCTGGTCCTCTATAGTAATAGTGACTTCATTGGCTTGTTTTGCTTTCTCTAATGGACTCATGAAGCTGCTAGCCCTTCCCTCACTGTGCATGGCATCTGACAGGACCAGACTCTGAACTAAGAGCTCTCTCCAGCTGAGAATTTCTGCTTGCCTTGCCTGAGTTCTGCTTGTCCTTGGGCTGATGTTGGTTTCTGTTCACATCTTGTTCAGGAAACAGAGGAGTTGTTTCCTATACAGGAGACCCTAATGGCAGCCCTGTAGTTCTGTGCATCCCTTTTTTTTATTCTCTCTGAACTTCTGATCTGTATGTTCCAAGCCTGGAACTTCAATGCATATATGGCTGAAATAATCTGCTGTCAGGGTAAACTGTTCCAGATGTATTAGATGGACTGTACCAGTGCATCTAACACAACGCATCACCCTCCCCTACAGTTCTGGCCTTGTTCTACTGATGACCCCCTTTTTGTGGGGGAAAGGAGAAAAGGACTATACAAATGGTACCAGCACAGAGCAACCATTTTGCATTTCACATGTATTTCACAGCTTTATTTTGCTTTCACTTTTCAGCTGTTATCACAGCATTTATGGAGGAAAGGAAATGTGTGGATGATTTGTGGAGGAACAAAATGTGCCTTGAATAGTTATATGGGTTTCCAGTGAGCAGGGAGCTGTCAAGAAGTCTGTTACGTGCTACATGTGAAGTTCTGTAGGGCAGTCAGGTACAACTATTGCCACTTAGGTACAGGCTAGGAGGGCTTGGTACACTGCCAAGGTGTGCTGGGTTTGTGTGGCAAGGTTTGGGTAGTGGCACAGCTTCAGGCTGTCTTCTGCTGCCAGAAGCTTCCCCTATGTCCAAAAGATACACCATCAACTGGTCAAGGCTGAGCCTATCAGTGGTGGTAGTACCTCTGCATAACAGGGTTAAAAAGGGAACAAAAACCTGTGCTGTGGAGGCAGATAAGCTTGCCACAGCTTTCCCCTGGAGGGATGTCCCTTGAACAGGCTGTGATAAGCTTATCTCAACCCTCTCCTGGAGGGATACCCCTTAGATGGGACCATCCTTCCTTGTCATGGTGAGTGCTCCAGCTATCCCACCATGCCTTGATGCCTGTGTTGATTTTTTGTAGCCCATTGTTTTTTCTCCCTTGGTACCACCCTTGCTTTCCCCCATAAAAACCCCAGCTTCTGCCCATTTCAGAAGGGAGCTGTCATTCCTGGCTACCCTTTACAGAACTGCTGGACAATAAAGTCTACCTCTGTGGAATGGCCACATGACACTCCTGTCTCTCTGTCTCCGAGTCGGCCTGGGATAACCTCACAAACAGAGCAGAAATCACTGAACTGATCACTGCAGCCACAGGCTGCACCTTGCTGAGGTTGCCCAGTGGCCAAGGATTGCCAGAGATCCCCCAAAGCCTCTCTCCTGGGAGACCTCTCTCCAGGAAGCTGTGGCATCCTGGGTCAGAACAATGGATCTGCCTGGCTGCCACACAGTGCAATTGAAACTACAGCAGGGGAGAGGAGTGAGACTATGTGAGAGGAGCAGCCCTGTAAACACCAAGGCCAGTGCAGAAGGAGGGGCAGGAGGTGCTCCAGGCACTGGGCAGAGATTCCCCTGCAGCCCATGGTGCAGGCCATGGTGAAGCAGCTGGGTCCCTGTAGCCCATGAATGACGATGGTGGAGCACAGATCCACCTGCAGCCCATGGAAGAGACTCACACCAGAGCACTGGGTGTGATCAAAGCAGACTGGGAAGCCTGTGATGGAGCAAACTCCTGGCAGGACCTGTGAATCCATGAAGAGAGGAATCCATATTGAAGCAGGTTTGTTGACAGAACTGTTACTGAAGGATTTCAACCCATGGAAAGAGACCCATGGTGGAGCAGTTAGTAAACAATTGGACTGTCTCCCATGGGAGAGACTCCACACTGGAGCAGAGGAAGAGGGTGAGGAGCCCTATCCCTGAGGAGGAAGGAGCTGCAGAGATGTGTGATGAACTGACCACAGCCCCCATTCCCTGTTTTCCTGTGCTGCTGGTGAGGGGTGCAGGAAAGGAGGGGGTTGTGGGGAAGGGAGAGAGAGAATCAGGAATAAAGTTAATCTCAGGAAGAAAGGAGGGGGTGGGGTGAAGGTGTTTTAAGGTGCTTTTTTTAAAAAAAAAATTCTCATTACCCCACTCTGATTTCATTGGTTATAAATTCAGTTAATTTCCCCAAGTTGAGTCAGTTTTGCCTGTGATGGTAACTCGTGAGTGATCTCTCCCCATCCTTATCTCCACCCACAAGCCTTTTGTTGTATTTTCTCTTTCTTGTGCAGGTGAGGAGGGGAATGATAGAGCAGTTGTGAGAATCTGGCATCCAGCAGGGGTCAATCCACCACAAAAGGCCCTTTGAGCTTTGTCATTTAAGAAAAGATATATGGTGCCTTATGATTCTGGTTTATTTGGAATGAAGCAGCCTGACACTGTAGGCAGAATGGTGTAAGGAAGCAAAAATGTCAAGGCTGCATTTAAAACACGGGGTTTCCAATGCTATTCTGGTTACTTTGCATGTCTCAGTTCTGGGAACATATCTCTCCATGTCAGCACTTCTGACCCACATGGGCCAACTCATGGACTTTCTGCAGGGATGTTTGAGAAGGCTGGGAAGAAGTGAATACATGAACTAGGAAAGTGTGAGACTGCAGGTTTCAGTCACTACACAACCTCTTGCTTTCCAAAATGTGTGATGGTTTATGAGAAGGGTACAGTTCAACGCAGTGGGGAACATATGTGCAAATGATTTGTAATGAATAAGACTTGGATTGTTTAGTCTTCTTTCACTTGACTGTGTAGTTTCATGTATTTTTTAATTTTGTTTGGTTTTGTAGCCAAACAGTATTCCTGGCTTTCTCTTTTAAAATCCCCTTGGGCCAATAACAATTCTCTGGAAAGTTGTTTTACTGAGGCTGCTCAAAAAAGCCTGCACTGCTCCAGTGTGTTGCTTCTGACATCAATGTTTTGTGAATAAATCGAAAGCTTCTGTTCACAAAAAACTGGGCACACAACTGACAGTCCTATTTGCAGCCCTCCATGGCAGAGAACCATCCTGTGTGAGTGCTCAGAGAAAGCAAATCCCATCAGGACAAAACCAGGCCAGGGGAAGTTAATTTAAATGAATATTCAAGAGGCATTTTTTGGCAGTAACAGTCTGTCTTTATTCAAAGGTGAAAGGCTAATTGAAGACGATTAGCTTCAAAAAGCCTTGCCTCACACTGATATTGATGCTGCCTTGCTTACCACCCCTGCACCACTTCGTGCACCATTCACTTTCATCACTTTTTTACATGAAACCAGCTACACTAGTCAGGATAAAAGCCCAGTTAATGCTGCCACCCTTCCAGCAACTCTAGCAGGAATTCAGAGGAAGTGTGTGTAGGAGAAGGCCAAGCTCACAAGACTGAGCTGTCTGAGGTAAAAGCTTTTAGCTTCATGTAATTTAAACTGCAGGGACTTCCAGTGCTAGAGGTTGAACACAAATTATTACATTCAATTTTCATTGGTATTTAATTACTATTGGTATTCCCACAATTGAGATGGCTTTTATCTTTAAAATAATTTCTGCTTTTGATCAGAATGATGTCCAGAGGCAATGGATTTTGAAGTTTAGTTATTATATGGCACTCATGCATTTTTCCCATCATTGAGAGAACATAGACTCAGAGAATTATTTAGGTCAGAAGGGATGTGTGAAGATTGTCTATTCAATTGCCCACTGGAAGCAAAGCCAGCTTGGACCAGGATGTTTGGGCTGCCTGGGTCCAGATGAGCTTTGAACAGCTCCAGGGTGAGGATGGATTTTAGCAGTTCCCAAGGTAAGTCTTTCCTCTGCAAAACCCGTGGTTGTTCCTCCTTTTTGTACCATTTATATCTAATGGGATGAACAACAGAAATGCTGGTTTGTAGGTCTCAGATCACCCCATCAGTTCTGGTTTTGGAAATGGTGCCCTGGTTCCCATGCTCAGTTCTTTTGTCATCAAAGCAATAATTCTTCCTGCCGTAATATGGCAGGAAAATAAACAGCCTCTTTTCACATAGTAACAGGAATATAAATAGATAATTTATTAAATAAAGTGTTTTGAAAAGCAGATCTAGACCTCTGTCACACCATAATCAAGGTGTTTATCACACTATTAAAGCATACCTATGTGGCAAACTCATTATCATTAGGTTACATTGGGTAGAGCAATGTGTATATCTACAGCGTAAGGAATTAACAGAGGCACTGCCAGGTTTCCGAGCAGTGAATTCCATGTGATTATACCCAAAGACCTCCATCAACATCAGATGTGTTATAGGAATGCACATGAGCACCAGAGAACTGAATCAAAAAGAATCAAAAAATGGGGATAATTGCTGCCTTTTTTGTGAGGCAGATTGCATTTCAGAAAGAGTACAGAGAAAAAAGAAGAGCTCTATTTAGTTAAGACTAATAATACTCTTCCTGGATTTTGGGCAGGAATGCAAGCATGCACCCTGTTCCATAGATCATAACCGTTTTTGTTATTAATAATGCATCCCAAATTTTTTTGAAAAGTCTTCGCTGAGCTTGTGCATACATAAAAGACTAACTGGATACAAGGAATATATTGTCCTAGGGATGACATGTCCAACTGTGCAAAAATAATAAGTGTAGGGCAGGAAACCTGTTTTTTGTCATCTTGATGGGTGTTATATGACCAGGGTGTTGGATCTGCTCCATGCTATTCACCAGTGCTGGGTGACATTTTAGCTTTTTATGTTTCAGAGTTTGGATTATTTCCTCATGAGCAGTGACACTATAGGGGTACAGAAAGACTCATTTGGGTTGTTCTGTAACTGATCTGAGCATCAGAAGAAATTAAACGTGCTGTACTGGAATGGCATTACCAAAGTGCTTCTGCTAGCTGGATGCAGTACCTTCAAAAGGTAGTCATCCCTGAATGGCTTATTTTATTGTAAGGACTCTCTGGGAATGTGTCTTGGACAATTGTCCATAAGTGCTGGACAGAAATCTCACATTTTCATGCATTAAATGCACTTAGGGCAGATAAAACCAGCAGAAATATCCATTTCCCTGCCCCCAAGGGTAGAGTGGCTAAGCTAGAAGGAATGGTGAGATCATTGCTCTGGGTAAAAACAGGCAAGGCAACTTGTCACAGTGGATGGCCATCTCCAGCTCGCTCCCTCCAACTCGTGCAGTGCCTGCTGTTCCTTCCCCCACTTCCACGTCACTGCCACTTGTGGATTGCAGTCCAGAAGTGACAAGCTGGTAACACAGAGGCAGGTGTGGATGCTCTGAAAGCTGTAGCTGCAAAACTGTGCCAATATGGCTCAGGGCCCAGAGCTGTTTTCTCTGAGCTGAAGTGCAGAGAAATCTGACGGCCCTCCCAGCGACTGAGAATTTCAGTATGAGCAAGGATGTGGAAACTCTCCCATAAAGGAATCTGTTTCATCTTTCCCAGAGGTGACATGAACCTCACATAAATGGGAAGAAGCAAACTTTACAACAAGTATAGCATAAGCACCCCTGAGGACAGTGGCTCATTCAGGAGGTACCTGATGAGTCCCCCCTTGGTGAGGAGTCACCCTCAGTGCATCCCAGTGCTGCCACTCTCACTGAGTACACTGTGGTGCACTCACAGCTGGCAAGAGTGCACAGGGGACTCTACAAAGCCACCAGTGGTCCCTGAAAGCTTTGGGCAGAGCTGGGGGAGAAAAGAGGTGCTGAACTTGCAGTGAAATGCAGAGTAACTCAGAAGGTCACAGCTGTACCTGCTCCACCTTGTGCTTGTGATTGCAGCTAACAAATACCTGCTTTGGAAAGAACCCATACACCCAAGAGATTCAGTGGGACATCTCCCTCCTCTTGGTGTTCTTAACCCCAATGACCACAACTGCATGGCTAAGTGTAAAATCAATGGGTGTCCCAGTGTATAAAGTTGACAGGACTAAAGACAAGGCAGTTTACATCAATTTTTATGGGGCGGGTGAGCAAACCCACAGACAAGTATGCTGCAAGGTAGAGCAGTGGTTGAGGAGAGTAGGGCCATCTGACCAGTGAAAGTCTGATGTTAGATTATCATTATTAAGCAGTGACAGCTCTTGTACAAGAAGAAGACTGTATAAGAAAGTTCAGCCCCCAAAATGCCAAATTTCCACTCAGGTAACTCAGGACCTCAGGTAACGTAGATAAAAGACAAGATATGATGACCAGATTGCATTACAAAATACTCCTATCTAGCCCCTAAGAGAAAAAAAAAAGCCCACAAGGCCATCCTGGCTCCCCTGGTTCTGTGCAAGTGAGAACTTTCATCACTATGTCTGAGCTTCATATTAGAAGTCATCACAAAAATGAATGTGGAGAAGGAATTGCTGGTTGTCATTGCTGACAAAGACAGACAACTGCTAAAGCTATTATTTGTATCAAATACCATCAGTGGTTAATAATGTTGGTTTTTTTCTGTCTGAGACGATGAGTAGCAGACTGCAATATTTAATGAGAGTTCAGCTAATTTAGCAGCATAGCCCATATAAAGCTTAAAAGCTTTCAGAAACAAAAATTGGCATCTAAATTTGGCTTAATTACCTTATCATTAGCTAATATTAGCCACGGTGCTTCTAATATATAAAATCCTACATTAATACCAAGAAATAACATCATCTTGTGACTGAGTCTGTACTGCAGTGTATGTTTTCACTGTGGTGCAAGACTTATTGCTGCCACCAAGCTATAATTACAAGAGTTTTGTTCACTTACAGCAAAGAGAATTCTGGCTCACAGAAATATATATAGATGAAATAGAAACAACATGGAAAATTAACCATGAACAAACAGGAGAAAAGGGGTTTTAATTCAATTATTCGGAAGAAGTCTGGTTGCTTTTCTAAAACTTATCTTTTACTTAAGCAGGAGTTATTACCCTCACAATGATCATAAACAAATAAAAGTCTGTGACCTTCTTATGGAAGTCAAACTGGGCAATGGTACAAATTTAGAGATTCTAAAACATGATTCATTTTAATACTGTTGGATCAGAGGTCATGCTTGTGTTGTTGAAGTCTCTTGGTTTTGCAAGTCGCACTCATCTCTCACCTGCCTTGTGGGATGGTTTTATGTTGGGAACTGCTGAAATCCATGCTGTGTGTGGGATGATGCTCCACAGCTGCACTACCATTCCCAGAAATGAATGTATGGAGTCCACAGGGTACTATGGCCTTGAGAGAACACAGCTCCTGCTGGTGTAGCTCTGGCTGCCTCTGGCTCTCAGTAATGCTTCAGTGGACAGCACATACAAGCTGCGGCAAACTATTGTAAAATAAATGGCCCCAAGTGAATCTTCTGCCTTTACTCTCTGTTAGTGAGTATCTTATGTCCTGGAACAAGACAGTTTATGTCCCTCTCAAATTCTTGTAGTTTTCCAGCTGCAAATTCAATCTTTGCCATAGTACTTGAAAGTATCCTCCTCTGTACACACCATGAATTCCTTCCTTGGGTTCTGCTGAGCTCCTGGATTAAATCCTGAGTCTCACAAGCTGACTGTGTGCTGTGTGAAAATTACTTTTTTTCCTGGGTTTTGCATTTACTGAATATCAGCTTCATTGAACATATTTTTTCTTTTAGAAGAAAGCATTAAGGATTTACTGTTCCTAGCCTGTTCATATTTTATGTGGAATGTCCTTCTTACTCATTTTCTCTACAATCTAGACAGGTTCTCTCTTTTCAATCTGTCTTCTTATGAAAGTTTCCCCATGTCTCTAACCACTTTTCATTCTGCTCTTCCAATACTTTACATCACAGCAGAAAACAGCCTTATCCCAATTAAGGTTGAAAGTGCTCTTCTAATTTGTAGCTAAACTTTTCAAGGGCCCAGAAATACATGTTTATGAATGCAGCCCCACAGATTTGTCATGAATCACAGAGACACGGGACAGTACTGGAAGTCCAAGTGTACAGTCATTAGAGACAGGGGTCATGAGTTCTAGCCCCTCTCTGATTAAAAGGATTCTGATATCCTAAAAAAAAAAAAAAAAAAAAAGAGATAAGACCCTTATCTTTTTTCCTCCAAAAATCTCAGGAATTCAAAATATATGGTAGATCATCTTCCCCTGGAGGCATTTCTGGAAGGATGCACCTGGTGTCTCCAAGGCTGACAAAGACCTGGTTGCTGCCACATGGAAGTGAAAGGGCGCCACTGTGATGCAGGGTCTAGTGCAGGAGGAAGAGCAGTGTTTTCCTGGTGCTGACTTCTCCATCCTCTAGTGCTTCACAGAGAAGACCAGGCATTGAGGTGGCACAGGCAGGTTTCTGCTGGGGGAGAGCAGAGAGCAGCAGACACCAGGAGTGTGTCTCAGTGCCCACCCAGGGCACTCAGAACCTACCAGCTGCCTGCAGAACTGCCCACAACAGCCCTACCTCTCCTCTTCTCCTCTGGTGCCAGAACATGGTCTGGAGCGGGATGAGATGTGCTCTCAGCCTTCCTAGCAGGAGGGGTTTTGGACAGGGCTGTGTTGAGCAGCAACCATGTAACGCAGTGAAGCAAGACTGGAGGACCTTGATTTTAAAAAGCCCACAGATCAGCCCTTGGCAGGGGATCTGCATGCCAGTGCTCATCTCAGCGGGGCACAGGACTGCAGTGTGATGTTCACTTGTGCAAAAAGTGGTTCACACCAGCACAGAGCTGACATCAGGTGTTAGGAAAGCCAGAGGCAGCAGGCTGTTTTGGGAGCTGCGCCCATCTCCCATTGCCTTCGCAGTGAGAGGGAGGTGGTGCGCTGGCACAGCCATTGAGGTGCCAGTCTGCTGTTGAAGACTTCAGGAGGCTTTTTTACCTTCTGCCACTCAAACCATTACAAAAAAACATTTTTAACTGGCTTTGTTGGAAGTGCAGAACTGGAAATACAACCTGCCTTCAGCAGATGCTGGTGTGAAAATGCGGAATTTATGAGATGTCAAAGCAGGAGTGAGGAGATGTTGGGAGTATCTGTGGTTTATACTAATCTCCATAAAAATTAAGTCAGTCTGGTAAGTCAGAAAAGAACATGTTGAAGTCCTTGCCTCTTTTTTCATTTGCTCAAATAGAAAATCTCTCCTCACTCCTGCATGAAATTGTTTAAGTGTTTTCTGTGATGTGACATTTCTGCTCAAGTTGTAACAAAGGACATTCGTTAATAGCCAGTCTTTGTTGCTTTTGATACATACTGCTTGCAGGGGAACTATTCATTGATTTATTTAGGGTTTTTTTCTCTGAACAACAGGAGGAAGAATGGAAAATTTTCCCTTTCTCTCCCTCTCTCTGTTTTCGGCCACAATAATGGCAAACCCTGAGGTACCAGGAAACTCATTAAGACCCACTCAGCTAATATTTGTGTTTATTCTTTGACTTAGAGTGAAAGGCATTCATTTAGAAATAATTTCATATAATGGTACTGAATCAAGAGAACTCTTCACTTCTGTCCTTTGCCAGAATGCTTTCTTTGTGCTGGGATGCTTTGGTTTGTACTTTCTTGGAAAAGCTGGGGTATAGTGTCTCTCAGAGCAAAAGACTATAACATTTGTTGTGGTGAGAAAGTGAAAAGCAGCACTTTTTAGCTGATGGGGCCTTTAGCAGAAGAAGCTGTAGTAGCTGTACATGTGTGTGTACAAGTTATACAGTGGGTATCTAAAAAAATAGCAGTGCACAAAACAGGGCCCTGTTGGGTTGCTTATTAACAAGGCAATACTAAGAACATGAGGATATTTCTTCTCCGTGTCCCTTGTCACACTGAACCCAGGTTGCCACATGCTTGTGTCTGCAAGCTTGGAGGCTGCCAGCCCCATTGAGACCTACTGAGTAGGGGAACAATGAATAAGAACTCAGAAATAGGAACTTGCTGCCTGTTCCTGCAAGTCGGAAGGATTTTCATAGTTACCTTAGTTGCATAAGACAAGTAGACCTGCACTGAGTTATGCCACTTCTTTCACTGTTAAGAAAGAACAACAATGGCAAATTTTAATCAAATTTATAAATTTCTGCTGGGTTTCTCCCACCACCCTGGGGCAGAAGCTTTCTGATCAAAGGTGCTTTTTCCAATGAAGTGGGGAGTTTTGCTGCGGTTTGTTGTGGCTGTGGGAGTTTTTAACAACCTTGTGTAACCTGGTGTGTTTCTGGGCACAAGAGCACATTCTCTGTCACAGGAACTGTACTTCAGGAAGCCTGAAGGGTCACCTATTTCAGGGTGTATGGATTTCTGCTATCACTCCATACACCTACCTTCTGTGCCTAGATGCGGTACTGCCTAGCTAGATCGTGTCCACCAAATTATTCGATCTCCCTTCTTCTACTTTCTGCAGTTAGACAGGAAGTTATTTAGCTCAAGACCTCCTGTTTCCTATGCCTGCATAGAGTATCTTGAATACCTGCAGAGAAAATTACAATCAAGAATATATACTAAATAAGAGACAAAATGCCTCCCCTCTCACACAGATTTGGATGGTATAGTTGTAAAACGAGATCCTGGAAACAGTTAATTCTGTTATAGGGAATAACTGCCTTCACTTTAGTGTTGATCTCTTTCATACCTGAGGCTTAGGAATTATTTTTCCCTTCTTGCAAGAGTTATTGTAGCCTGTTATCTTCCACATGAAAAGGTGAAGTGGCTCCAGCCTCAGAGAGAAAGGCTGCAGAACCATGGCCCTTTCCAGCTGTGCCAATGCACAGCAGGCTGTTCTGTCCTCTTTGCTCCAGTTGACAACCTTCCCCATTCTTCTTCTCCAGCATCTGCTGTCTATTTTGATCAAATCAAGCCTGCCTCTTCCTTTTCCTTTAATTGTGCTGAAAAAAATGGAAAGCATTTGGCTGGGAAATGCTTCCTCAGAAAGTCAAAAATATGTTTCATAAGCAATACTGAGCTTTTGGCTTCCTGCAGAAAGATCCTGGACAAGATCCATTTCTCTTCTCCTGTCTGTTCCCCTAGAGGTGACCTGAGGGTAAGGCGCTGCAAATGATTTATCCAAAAGGGAACCACTTCACTCTTCTCTCACCTAGTGACTGATTCACAAGAAGAATTTGAGAAAGGATCATTTTACACAGCACATGTCTAGCACCATGGGTCAGCACCACATTTGACAAATTATCCTCTTCTCCACTCTTTATACCTTCAAACAAATTTCATTTTAAGATTTTCTATAATCAGCACATTGCTGCCCAGTGAAGGGAGGTAATTAGAGTTGTCTCTTTAGGACATTTTCAGGTTTCTTCACTGTCACTGGAACTGTGTCCATGTGAAGATCAAGAAAGGGTGTCTTGATGTCCAGTGTTAGTGTGTCCCAAGGGGTTTTTTTTTAAGTTGTTTGCTTCTGAGATTATTTTACTGGTGAACTGACACCATAATATTGATAATGTATTCCTGAATGAGTAGTTAGAATAGAATTAGGAGATGAAGTTCTTGCCATCATAGTCACCCACTTCACTCCAGTCCAGGCTCTCCATTGTCTTTCTTTGCCCTAGTGCATGTCACAGGATGCTTTTTGTTAGTGGGGACCTTGAAAGGTCATCTGAGCTGACGTCCCCCCTGAAGGTACAGCTGTCTTCACAGCTAGATCAGGCCATCAGGGCTGTGACCAGCTCAGCTGTGGGTCTCTCCAAGGGTGGAGGTGCAGGCTCCTGGGACACCCCTTTCCAGTGAGTAAACATTTTTCCAGGGCAATCAAACGACATTTTGAACCCTTGGGATGGTTGGTAAGAGAATCTGGAGCACAGGTTATTTTTTCCTCTCTCCTTCCAGTTGTGGGCAGTGACATTGGAAAAAGCAGATGGACACAGTCTATTAATAGATTTCTCTGTGGCTAATGTTGCTGCCAAAGAGCTTGTAAAACCTCCTGGGACCCCACCTGGAGTGCTGCATCCAGGCACAGGAAAGACGTAGGACAGTTGGAGGGTGGACAGAGTAGGGTCAAGAAGATGATTCAAGGGCTGGACCACCCCACCTGTAAAGACAGGCTGAAAGAGCTGGGGTGGTTCACCCTTGAGAAGAGAAGGCTCCAGAGAGACTTAATTGCAGCCTTCCAGTACCTAAAGTGGACTCAAGAAAGATGGGGACAGACTTTCTGCAGGGTGTGTACTGATAGGACAAGAGGTAATGGTTTTAAACTAAAAGAGACTTAAGTTTAGGTTAGATATATATAAGGAAAACTTTTTTTAACAATGAGGGTGGTGAAACACTCACAGGTTGCTCAGAGAGGTGCCACATCCTTGGAAACATTCAAGGCCAGGTTGCATAGGGCTCTGAGCAACCTGATCTAGTTGAAGATGTCCCTGCTCATTGTAGTGGGGTTGGACTAGATGACCTTTAAAAGTCCCTTCCTACCAAAACTATTCTATGATTGTATGGTACTATGATACAGGCAGAGATATTTTTCCTTATATGCAATCAAAATTTCCCTTTCAGCAGTTTGTCTTCCTTGTTTCTTATCTTCTTCCTACCTTGAGAAGAGGTTGGCTCTGTCTTGCCGCACGAGTTAGCTACAGTCAGCAGTGAGAAACTGAGGCTACAGCAGCCCAGCTTCCTTAGTCTTTTCTTGCACACCATGCATGGCAGCCTGCCAGTCTCCCCTCAGATGGATCTGCTTTAGCTCAAACACACAGCATCTGTGTGGTTTGGGATTCCTGATTTGGGAATAGCTGTTCACTGATATGGAAGCCCAGCTGGAGAAGGATGCAAATCTGTCCCTCTGGGTCTGTTTTCCTAACTTGCAATTGTAAGAGAGTACCTGTGACCCGTGAATATCTGTGCCAGTATTTGAAAATTTTTGCCTGGAGCACCTGAGATTTGTTCAAGGACCTGTGTTTATCCTCAGTTATTTACAGGAAAACCAGATATTACCTCCCTCTGGAAGTGTGGTGTCAGAACAATAACAAGTTAACCGTGTTCCAGGGATGACACTGGGCTACATTATTTTTGACAGTGCTAGAAGGTGGATGACAGTTGGATATGAGTAAAATCTGCAGAGAAAATGTTAAAGAATAAACTTGCAATACTTTTCTCTGATCTTTGTGCTCCTGGACATTTTTGCCTGAAGAACTATTCTTCAGTGCTTGGATTACTGTCTAGAAAATGCTTCCATCACGTGCTGTCAGTGTAGCCACCCAGGCAATGGCAGCAATACCTGGCAGATGGTGAGATCCACTGAAAAAATGGTTTTCCACATGCAAGAGGGAATAAACAGAAGAGTATGACGACTCACTGAAATGGAAACTAGCTGGAGAAGACAAACCAGGAGGAAAGGCCAACCTGCCTATGAACCGAGAGCTAAAGGAGAAGCACCAGAGCAGGATGGCTTAGAGAGAAAGCACACACCTGCACAGCCAGAATGAGCAAGGGCCCTCTCTCTTCCCTGTTGTAATCAAGTGGTTTGAGAAAGTCCAGACTGTGTGTTGGGCTTCAGCCACCCTCCACAGCCAGTGCAATGCTAGTTAGGGACAGGAGTGAGGCAAGAGGAGACGGAGGGAAGGAGAGCTCTGCCTGCCCTGGCTGACAGCAGTGGTCCCAGAAGGCAGGCAGAGACCCTGTTGCTAAAAACAAGTCAAAGGAGGAGAAGGAAATTCCCCAAGGGCTGTTCCAATCCACTGGTGACCCTCTGATATGATATGATATCATGACTTGATAGCCATGCTAGGTAAGGTGTACCTTGCCAGAACTGTAATAGGGAAAAGAATCATAATATCATCATCACAGAATCATAAAATGGTTTGGGTGGCGGGGGTGACCTTGAAGATCATCTAGTTCCAACCCCCCTGCTGTGGGCTGGGAGACCTTCAACAGACCAGCTTACTCAGAGCCCCATCCAGTCTGGCCTTCAAAAGCAGAAATTAATGAAAGTTTCTCTATGGTTTATGAAACAGTCAAAATGAAAACCAAGCACATATTTCTGTTTGTGCCATCCTGTGTCTCTTCACCCTCACCAACACTGCTTATCAAAAGAAGGTTACTTGCCTTTCCCTGTAATATAACCTTGGGTATATATTTTGCCTTGAATTAGGTGACATAACGAAGGAATCATCTCACTAGCACAGCCTATTTCCCTTCATGCATCTGAGGATTTCCTGCTGGCTGGGGTTGCATTTCCCTGTTTTGTTTGTTCTGTATAAATGTGCAATTTTATGGCATAGGGTTATTTCAGGCAGAACAAGACATCTCCTCTGCAGGACAGCATTTGTAGCTGTCATTCAGGAGAGCCTTTGTGGGCCTTCATTAGGGCTCATAAAGTACTGTAAAGCTACATGGCACTAAACACACATTATCAGTTATGCTGCTTCTGGATCTTCCCCTCCCTTCCCCAGATTGTTCCCTGCCTTCTGCACACAGGTTTTATATAAACTGCATTTCCATCTGTTTGGCTTTGTGGACATGTGTCAGATTCCCTTTCCCATACTGAGTTACAGTAGCTCTCCACTACCTCTTTGTTCTCCCTAAGTAAGCCAAAAATAAAAGAGGCTTCTGATCCATTGACACACCCTCAAATATTTTAAATTTTTTCATTGAAACAAACCCTGCAATTTCCAAACATTTTCTGCAAATCCAAAAATGCCTCCACAAATATTGCTTCACCTACATAGAAATGCTATGACAACATCAAATAAGAATAGATTTGATCTTTCCCAGACCAGGAAAGTGAGTGATGGCCCATTTGGCTTCTTTCTTTCTTCTACAATTTGCAGGCAAAGGAGACAGAAGGGCCTGGAGATGCTGTTTGCTCATTCTGAGATGTGTTTATTCACTTTTAGTTGATAGATAATTAAGTTAGCTCTGTTTCTGTTTCTGTTTCTTCCCTGGGAACTGCCCTGGGAGGTGCTGAGAAAGCTCATATGTTTCAGAGATACAGACAGCCCTGCTAGAAAGAAATTTATCTCCCAGCAAGACTATTCAAGTCAAACAAAAATTAGTATGCAGTCTGGACAAACTCCACTGACTGATGTACCAACAAGCAGTCAAAACCAGAGCACTGTGCTTTGGGAGAGCAGCACCAAACCCTGGTGCCACAGAGGTGAAAGAAGCACAGCTCCATCCATGCTGTGACTCAGTTCTGGTGGCACAAGATCCAGTTGGTTGTGTCCCTGTGAGCTAGGAAGTGGCCTGATGCCATAAAAACCCCTTCCAGTACTTCCCAGTGTCTTCCAAACAGGCACAGGGTGCACTGGTGGGTTTGATGTCAGAAGACACTGTTGCAAGATACATGTGCTTTTCTAAGAGTCACCTTCACCTACTGCTGTGCTGAGAGGGCTGTGAGGATGACACAGCTGTCTACCCCTTTCCTTCTCTCCCACAAATATTCTTTATTTAAAACATCTCCCACATATACATTTATTTTAACAATTCTTGTATTAGCAATCACGTGTTTACACTGCACTCCTGTTTTACTGGAAGTTGAAGAAATATTAACCATTGCTTCTACCACCAGCTTGTGGAGGGGTGAGTTCTAATATAGGTTTTCACAATGTTTTTCCTCCCTGGGGAGCACTGCACAACTCTCCTCACCTGCCCCAGGCTCTCACACAGAAACCAGGTGTTGGCCAGCTGACAGTAAGTGGGAGAAATCTCAGCACACAGTGATGCTGAGCACAAGCCCCACACAAACAGGAACTCAGTGCTGAGCGTAGCCACTGTGACACCAAAGGAGGAGAGTGGCAGATAAACTGTTGTGTGTCTCCCTCCAACAATTCATCCAGAATTATATCACCTTCCAAATCTGATCCAAAGAAAGCACGTTGCTGATAGCAGGATATTAGTTCTGTGGATATGCACATTATGAGCTGGCCATATGTGGTGTGAAACCACCTGCCATTTCTTGCTCTGGGAATGAGATCATTAAAAAAGGGGTGGAGGGAGAGGAAAAGAGTATTTCCTGCAAACAGAGCATGCCTTTCTAAGCATACCAGATGCGTATATCCTGCAAAGAGTCTACAACAGACACCTAACTAAGCCTCCTAACATGAGGTTAAAGAACACAAAGCCCAGCTTTCCCCACTTTTAGGATCAAAGAGGCAGGGAGGGTTTCTCTGCTCACTCCCTTACAAACAGTTTCACAGTCATGTCACTGGGAGAGCCACAGCCATGTGAATGAAGAAGCATGCTGAGGAAAAATGAGGGATGTGGTCATCGCTGAGATTATCAGATAACAAGGCTACTGCAGCCTTTTTCATATCCCCTCACTATGTCATCCCTTCTCTCAGTGCTCCAGTTTGTGTTGACAGTGACCAGGTATTTTTGATAATAAACCCAGTAGATTTTTCTGTATTATTTGGTGTTAAAGAGTGGGCAGCAGCAGCAGCAGCCTTCCTGGGAAGAGCTGCTCCATGCTCTGCCCCTATGACATCCCCCCAGATAGTGGGCAGGACCACCCTGAGCAGAAGGATCCCCTTGTCCCCAACAGAGCCTTTATTTCTTCCTCACTGCCATTCCTGCTCCAGTCTTGCACCCCATTGCTGTGGGTGCTCTGAACAAACTTGGGCACTTGCTCCAGTCACCAGGACTGCCTGTGTCTCTTCCAGCTGATTTATTTTTGCTTCCTTTATCCCTGCCAAGAGGAGGGAGCCTGTGGTGCTTTTGAGTTGTGCTCCAAGAAGCTGCTGAACACCAGGCATCTGGTCTCTTGGGGCTGAGTTGGGAAGGCATTTCTCAGGGCTACAGGCAGCATGACTCAGGCAGGCACCTCCAGGCACCTCACCCTGCTCCAGAGCATGGAGTCACTTGTGGCAAAGGAATCGCTCCTGCAGCCTCTGCAGGGGAGCAACTCAGCCTTGGCTGCCCGTGCCATCACTGCCACTGCTCCAATGTACTTTATGTCTCATTGAAAGGCTAAAGGATGGTGTTTAGCTACTTCCTTGTTCACAAACACCTGTCCTCTGGTGCCTGGCATCTAGCTGTGCTTTGCTGATCCCGTAGAAGCAAGATGATAGCCTCTATTCAGCTTCCAAAGCATCATACAAGGGATAAGTCTGCTCTGTCCTGTTAGTTAATTGATGGCAGTGAGAGCTTATGCACTCCCATTCTTCTGAGTTTGTAGTGTGGGCCCCTTTGAGGCAGCTACAGACAGCCTCCAGGTCTTTATCACCCACACACATCTGTCTCACAAGCCTGCTTTGCAATGGACAAACTAAAGGACAGACTGGAAGCCACCACCACAATGTTCTGCCTGACTGAGAGCAGCTTACTTGTCACCACAGAACAAGAGCTGAGCTTTTCCAGTCTGAGTCAAGTGCCAACACTTCGTGCATGTCATCAAAGGCGTGCTGGAGATCTGCAAACCTGCACCTGCATGATATGGTCTGCAGCTCTAAGGATGCTGGTCCCGTATCCAGATTCCTGCTTCCCGTGCTGCAGTCACTGGTGCAAAACCAGCCTGGTACAAGCTGGGAGAGCTGGGGGCCGTGCTGGATTGTGCAGGAGCTGGCTGGTGAGAAAGGGTGGTGAGCAAAGTGGGTTTTTCCACTGCCAGCCTACATGGAAAATATTTAAAACAGAGAAAGAAAACCCCAAACCACAAACCAGACTGAAAGGAAACAACATGCCCAACAGGGTGGGCTGTTTTGTTTTTGTTTTTTTTAGAAATTGAAACTGCACAAATTTAAGAAGGTTGTGCTCTACACATTTTTTCAGTGTAAACTGGCTACGTCAGCTAACAATTCCTTGTATGTGACTTGTCACATTTTCCTGCCTTTCCCTTTACGCTGAACAATGCCACTTCCAATTGCTGATACCACATCTCAGCCACGTGAAGAAAAATGGCATACTTTATTTTCACTAGGTTTGTATTTCTTGCATATTTGATGGATCCCAGTTTCTTTCCTGTTCTAGGGGGAAATATTTTGTTTAAATGTCGGCAGTATGAAATAATCCATTGTGTGGTAGAGGAGATTGCCTCCCAACTGCATTTAGATGATTCTATAATGTGCAAGCAAAAGCCTCACCCTGTCATAATCTGCTTTACCAATCCTGTGCCTATAGGCTGCAGAAGTGAAGAAACATAAATATTTGGAGGATGTGGATACAGAACCTTGGGCTAGAGGTGCGGTTTTCCCAAGGGATTTCCTTCTACATCTTCCCTGTCTGAGAGCAGGAAGCATTCTATCTCTGGCCACGTTCACACCCCTCTGGCTCACCCAGATCCACTCACCTTCCCTGGGAAGGGCAGCTCACAGGGCTCCTTATGGAAGTGGCAGCAGAGCCCAGGGGTGCTGGACAGCTGTGCCCTTGGCTTTTCCCCATGGTTTGGGCCGAGCTTGGCCACTGCCCGTGGCCACACGGGGCCCACAGAGCCCTGAGGCCTGCCCTGCCCTGCGGCCCCGCGGCCCCCGGCCCTCAGCACTGCCAATCCCTGCAAAACTCAGGCTTCATCCCCTGCTCCTGTGCCGTGCCTGTGGGATGGGCTTTTCCCCAAACACCGAGCTTGCACGGCTGTGTTTGCTTCAGCTGCTGCCACTTGGTGAGGCCACCCGGAGCACTTCTCCAGAGAGCACAATTTCAGTCCATCGTGGATATACTCAGCTTCACTCGCAAGCAAACAGGGGTCCCCAGGGGATCACTGGGGGCTGGTCGGAAAGGAAAGCAAGAAGGCAGCATTCCCCCTGCAGGCTGGGCTGGACACCCTCCCTCTTTTCCAGCTGAGCCAATCTTTCCATGCTCAGTAGGCCCTGCCATGTGTCACTTTCCCAGGTTTGGCCATCACCTCTCCAAAGAGCAGAGCCCTCCTCCAGGATGCTGAGGAGGGCTGTACTACTCCAGTGGTGCCTGACAGCCTTACTAAGGAGCCAGCAGTGCTGGCAGCTCTGAGGGAAGCTGATTATGCTCTTATTTATTTAGATAAATGTAAAGTAGGCTTGCAGCTGGGGAGAAATGGATGCTGCCTACTGCACAGGCAGCATCTCTTGCCTCTGATTTAAGCAAAGCCCCTAAGGACTGAAGGGATAAATATATTTCTTTGACCTAACTCTTCCTCCAAGAACTTCACTGGGTGGTGATTTGGCCATGACTTATTGTGGGACATTTGTGCACAGGACTTGGATACATCTACAAATAAACTGAGCTGGTTCATCATCATTTTGACCTTAGGACTTTCCTAACCAGTTCCCTTATTAATAGACCCTGTAACAGGTAGAAAACCCTGTGCAGGTAGACAGCAGTGTTTTTAAAAATTGCTTGTCTAATCAGACCCAAATGATGTCATGGCAATAGCAGCAGCAATCCTCTACATGGATTCAGACCTGAAATATTAAATCCCTTTGATGCTCACGGTTCAGCAGTCAGCACAGTGAATGAATGTTTGTGCCCAGAGCAATGGAAAGGGACGGAGCTGTGATTCATCATGTCAGCACAGAAGTCTCTGGGAAGCACCATTTGGGCTCCTTATCCCTCCCACCCAAATCTTTCTGGTCCAAGCACTGACACTGTCAACACAGTTTAAGTTCAAAATGCTTCTGTGCTTCTTTTCATGAAAGTAAGGGGCCACATGTGCTACAGGCTGGCAGGCAGCATATAAAAGGCAACCTGGGAAGGAAAGGGTGAAAGAGAGGAAGTGTGGCAGGCTCTGTGGATGTAACAGAGACTTCTTGGGCAGCTCTGTCTTCTGCCAATGTCTTGCAGCAGGTGAGAGTCCAAAAGAAGCTGAAGGAAGAATATAAACAGGTGAGTCAGTAGGCACATGGACCCTTGGATGCAAAGATAGTAAAAGCACAGTGTGCTTAACCATGTCTCTCTCCTCTTGCTCTCTCAGCCTGTCTCTAACACAACAGTACAGCATTACTGGAGAGTATTTTTCTCCTGTACTGTTAAACACCTGCTGCGGATTGTTTGATCCACATCTTCTATGGGTTTACTGGAAGAGGCCTGATTATCACATGAGCAAATAGGCAACTATTCACAGTATTCTCACCTATTCACTATTCTCAAGCAAATTGAAGTGTTGACATAACATTCACTGAGGAATTGCTCAGGACCCTCAGGAGAGGAACCAAAACCAGATAAGATTTACCGTGAAAATGCAAGGACCTTGTACAACTTTGTACATGGTGAAGTCATGTGCAGTGACTACATGTGTCTTCACCAGCCTGGTTAGTAGTTTAGCTTCAAGATGTCACCTGTTACTAATGCAGAGGGTTCTCCTACATTATGGCTTGATGTAATTTTGATAACTGGGAACCAGGGGTACTCTGACTCTCAAAGACACTCTGAACCAGACAGCTTGATCTGTTCTTCTCCTTCTTACCTCTTTTACTTCTGGATCCTCAGATTTCACCTAGACAAGTGTCAAGTCTCTTCTGTGGACATAGGGTGTCAGGAAAGCAAATTATCAGTTTTCTCATCTTTCACCACAGACTGACAATGCTGTCTGTGTGTCATCCTGGGGGGTGGAGATAAGTGGAACAACAGGAGATTGCCTCCTATCATGTGTATGAAGTCATGAACAAAAATGTGAGGGTTTTTTTCTAAATGAAAAGTTCCTCCAGAAAGGGAAATAATGGCAAATGCATTTGTTTCTAGCATGGCAAGTCGGACATGTCCAAACTCTGATCTTGGGCTGTGATCTGGGAGTGAATGAATGTATGTCAGAACAGGATGTGTGATGTGCCAGGTTTACAGGTCATGAATTGTGGCTGTAGGGCTCCTGTGGGCTAAATTCCCCAGGTGAGGCTATGAATATGAATGAGTCAGTCTCTGAAGCCCTGGAAAAAGTTGAAGGTGACCTTGCAGGCACAAAGGACACAGTGTACTGACTGCCATTCTGGAGTCTGCTGTTTTGGTACTCCCAGCTTAGTTTAAAGCACAGACTGCCAGAAAGCTGGCAAGAACTTCTCACGTAGCACTTCCCGGAGTCACTTGTAGACTCAGAAGAAGTGAAATAAAAATGATTAGATCTGCTGTCTGCCCTGTTGAGGATCAAAGTCCAACCATGTTCCAACAAGCTTTTCTAATTTTCACAGTTCTGCAGTATCAGAGATGCTTTTCTAAAGCAAACTTCTGAACTGTGCCCAGTGCAACCCTGATGTGCAAAGTGGATGAAGTAAATGTGTATTACATTTCATTCTGTTTATAATTAACATGACATTTTATGGTGAGTGAAACTAATTGTCTCCAAAGATATTAGATATGGGAAACATAGTTGACAATTTAATGTGGTAGGACATAAAATTGGTGCATTAGAGCAGGCTAGAGAGGTTTTGATGAACTGATGTCCTTATCCAGTCTGGCAACAGCTAGGACATGTAACCATATAAACAAATACCTTGCTCTTGTGGGCAGATGCTCCCTTCTGAGGACACAATTTGCCACTGACAATATTATACAACTAGGCAGAGATGCTACATGCCAGGGATTTGCAGCCAAATTGTGCTACCTAGAGCTAGCTGCACATATTTTTGCCCTTTCTCACCTGTTTCACAAACCAATACAGTAATTCATTACCTGAATTATTACCTGAATTACCTGTACCTCCCCTCTACACCAGTGCAGCCTGCTCCTGCTCTAATGCATCCTGTACTGCAGTGTTAAATGTACTGAAATGGTGAATCTCAATGTCCCACTTATGACTTCTTCCACTACAGCAAGCAATACTGAGAAGTTGTTTAAGATCCACCAGACACTCTATATTTAGATTTTTTAAAATTATTATTAAGATCTGTGACAGAAGAACAAATTGTTCACATAAATAAGGGAACATCCCACAAAGGGAGTTCTTTGAACAATGGAGATACAACGAGTGCTATAATTATATAAACTGCAAACTAATCACAATATATCATTAAATAAAACAATCAGGGCTAAATGACAAAGAGTTGTGTACAGGTGCATATACCTCAGCATCTACTGAGCACATCTTTTCCAGGGTTGTTTGAGGTGTTGAATTCCTGCCTCACACAGCTTGCACCAAATATGTTACATTGACCTCAGATCCCATAAATTGACATTTACAGGGTGTGTCCAGCATAAAGATCAACACAAGATAATCATGCAGAGATTTATCTTCCTTCTTAGTTGGATTTTACTGGCTGATAGGAACTTAGAACAAACACGGTGTTGCTGTTATTTGGGCCCAATTATATAATTTCAGTTAAATTATAATTTCAAACTGGAGTAGGTGTATCAATGTGTGTTGTCTCCACACCTTGGCCATATATTTTAGTTATGCCAGATAACTCTGGCAAGTTCTTTTTAAGAACTTTCTCTACCTAACAGCCCCAAACCCATGTCACCTTGTCTATATCAGGCATTGGAATGTCCATTGTCTCCTCATATATATTTGTTTCCAAAGTAAACTGATAAATTATAAGAAGTAGGGAACAGAAGCTCACATCCATTTAGAGATACTAAATTTGATGCTACCCATCTGTTTGCTCAGAAGAAGCAGGTTTCATGGATTATTTGCAGCCCATGAGGAGATAGGATTTGCTAAGGCCTGGGACAGGCATTATTTTCACCTGAAAATTGCAGAACTGTGACAGGCAGAGTACCATGAGCAGAGCAGAGGATTAAGCAGTTCATTTATCAGGACCAGGGATTGCAGGAAATCCCAAGGTTATGAATATATTCAGCAGAAAGCTTGATGGAATATGTTTAGGGGATATTTCATGCTGCACAACCAGCATTTTAGGTGGGGGCAAGTAAGTAGGAAAAGCTTGGCACAGGAATAGGACTCAGCTTTGGGAAGCTACTGGTATAAAATGTTTTATTCTGAAGCTTTTTGAGTTGGAGTAACTAGCTACAAAACTGAGAAGCCTTGCAGTGAGACCACAGTCATAGGAGTCTAAATATATTAACTGCTCTATCAGGCCTTTCATTACAGTAAGGGCAATTTTTAATTTTTTTTTTTTTTTTTTGGTGTGAGTTTGTTTCTGGTTGGTTTTTTTTTCCCCTTTGTTTTGGTTTGGATTTTTTTTTGTTCAAGACCTGCCTATTGCTAAGGGTGACTCTGGGGATTGGCAAGCTATCATATTTCCTTTCTGCTGGGAGCAATAGGCTGAAAGGGGGCTAATGCTCCTCTCCCACTGCTCAGTGCTCTCATGCAAGACCAGAGATCCCCAGGGGCCTGCAGGCTGCTCTCCCACTAATCAGCGAGACCATTTTCTGAGGCATAAATCCCACGGCAAGGTCATCATAAAGCATCTCTAGATTGTAAAGTAGCCAGTTTCCAGTACTGAGGATGATGAATTTTGCATTCATGGTCGGCCTCATAGGACCTCAGGGTTCTCTCTGGGCTGGCTGCTCCTGTAGAAAATCTCTGGGGTTTGAATGCATGCTTCATACATATGTACAAATATAACAGCTGCTTTTCCCAGGCATTCTTTCTCTCCTTTGTCTATGTAAAATTATCTATCTTCTTGAAGAACTGCAACAAGGAAGAAAATGGCAAATTTAAGTTTCCTTCACATTTTTTAACCCCAGCATAATATAACTTCCACCAGTGCCTGCTGTGCACTTGTGATTCTCCTTAATGTGCATCCTCTGAGTCATGTTAGTTGTTTTGGGATGAATAGACGAGAATACAGAATTCATACTCATGTGGCCAGGAAATGGGAGAAAAAACAGTTTTATCTCTAGTTCTCAGCTTTTTCTCTGCTCCCTACACAACCAGGAAGGGCTGTCATTTAGACCACACGTTGAGGTTCATGGGGTGTGGATGCTGCTCAGATACAGGCAACAGGGAGAGGCAGAGATAACATCAGTGAGAGAAAAGCCAGCCCAGCAATGGCCTCAAAAAGAGTAGATTTATTTGCAGTGTTAGTGTAACACCAGTGGGCAAGATAACTTTTTCTGCAGTTCTTAAATCTGTTCACCTCCTTCCTTGAAAGAAACACCTCAAAGCAGAGGATATGTCCTACCTTCTCTCACAAACCCAGACAGAAATGCCTGTTCTGGTTTGACAAGGCAGGATGTGTCCCTGCTTTGCAAGCAGGGCCATTAAGAGTTGGATTGCTGGCCACCAAACTGTCTCTACCTGGGTTAACAGATGGGGCTCTGAGAATCATTTATTGCTGTTATTTATTCTGAGCTAAATCTGAATGGACCATCGTTACATAAAAACAAAACTTCGTACTTTGTCCTCTCAACTGCTGCTCTTTAGCATAAAGCCAGGCAATAACATTGCAGTGAGTAGATCTCAGTCATGCTTTAACTTTGCAAAATCGACAAATCTACAAGGGCCAGGGCTGGCAGCAGACCCAAGGTTTCCCAATATGTGGGTCCATTTTGCCATTTCCTGCCATTTGGAAAACCTTTTAGCTTTTTCCCTGGTTACAGATATCTCACAGATTTGGGTTCTGGCTCCAGCAAACTGTTCCCTTCTCCCAGCTCCTGTTGGAAGTGAAGGTTTCCTCAGCAGCAGCCAGCACAAGAGCTTGTTTTATAATCCAGCATTAACTCCAGCAGTCACGGTGCTGTGCAAGAAGACATCCAGCCTGGAGCAGCTCATGTCTCTTAAATTAACTTGCCTCCTGGCTCTGCTCCTTGCTTGCTTGGTCTCTGTGCTTTGCTTTCTCTGTTTTTGTATTCCTGTCCCCAGTCCAAGATACTCTTTCTTGTCAATCTGTATGTTTTGGTTTTGATTCAGCATTAGGCACGCTCTGTTTGTCACTGGGGAAGCCTTTGCAGGATGGGTTGCTTCATTTTAGAGAAGTCTCCTGGGAGACAGAGATGAGATTTATTTTGCTTTCAATATCGAAACTAGCACCACTTGTGCTTTAATTATGTGAAAGCAACCTGGTGAAGAATTTGATGCTGATAGATCACAGTTGAAGGCTGCCAGTTCTGGGCAGGCTCCCATACCAGGCAGAGAAAGCAGTTCTCCTCAGGTATTTGCCTTTTCTCACCTTTCTCAGTGAGCTCAGAGTGCAGTTGTGAACTGTATATATTAAATTCATGTATATGATAGAGTCATATATCTAGATATATATATACATATATATTTGACAGTGAACCAACACAAGAGTTATCAGCCAAAAGAACATGAATATCTAGACACAGGTGGTACTAAACACATTAAAATTCTGATTTACGGAAGACAGGTTTGGGGCACTGGGTTGTCTAAATTTAAATTTTATTTAAATTTTATTTAAAGTTTTTTACAACTTTTGAATTCATCTCTTTGATAGTGGATAGAAAGCTGCGAACAGCCCTTGAAGAGTGCCTTTCTTTACTTCTCTCTCCACAACATCCACAGCAGATCACCAGGACATCCCCTACAGGAGCATGGGCTTTGGCCCAGATGTTGCTCTCAGCTTCAGCCTCTCAGCTAGAGGCTTCTGAAGACCAGTAATGTTCCTACCCAAATTTCTTTTTTACTCCTTTTCTGCTTCATAGTGACACAAGGAAGAGGGTGATGACATAAATAATGAATGAAAAAAAAGTAGGTCTCCCCAAAACATCCCAAATAATTCTGCAAGAACATCCCAGATAGGGACAGGGACAACAATCAGTGAAGGATATAAATAGTTTTCCTCTGGGAAGGCCCAGCCTGGACAAGGATGGCATACAGAATGTCTGCAGAGGGTTCTGTGTTAGCCCTGTGCTAAGCCAAGGTTAGCATGGGCTGGCAACTGGCATCTGTCGGCCTGACCCATGTTAGCCTTTCTCTGACACATCAGGGACACTTTTCAGTTCCCCAGGCACCTGGGCTATATTTGCACAGCTGCATTTTGCCTCCTGAATGGGCTTGTTTGGAGAAAATCTTGTTTTATAAACACCCCATGGATTGCAAATGCCTGCAGAGAGCAGCTTGCCCGGTACCCTGGCAGCTTTGGCTGTACCTGCAGCAGAGCCCAAAGCTCCTGGCAAGGCTTCCTGCAGTATGCAGGCAGATGAGACCAGCGGGTGCTGAAACCACCACACTGCCTGATGACACTGTGCAGTGTCACCACAGCAGGAAATTATAGACCCTGTCACTTATTCAGAATTTTTAAAAGGATTAAATTTTTGCGCTGATGGGATTTGCATGTGAAATGATACTCACTAGGAAATAATTATGAGATAAGGCCATCATTGTGCTTCAAGGCAAGGCTGATTTCCCTCTGCATCAGAAATCACTGCCTTCCCACTCTTGGAAACCCACTCTGATGGTTAAGGTGGTGCTTTTGTCCCTGGTCATTGAGTCAGAGACAGGCATCCTGATCCAGTAAGACATTTGGCCTGTCTTTAAATAGAAGACATTCAATGTGAGGGACCAGTACTTTCCTCTAGTTTGGGGGTGAGTACAGTGTTAGGTAGTGTTGCATGGTCTCCAGGTTCCCATGTGTGGCAGGACATGTACCCCCCTACCATAGACAGTTGGTGCACAAAGAGATAACCCAGGCTGGAAATCCCAGCAAGGGGTCATCTCTGGTGCCAAAAGGCTCAGGCCTCAGCTAAGAATCAACATACAAGTCTGGAGAGCAGATGTGGGAAGAGATAAAAAACAATATTATTGGCTAAGAGATACTGTTTTACAAATGATAAAAGACACACGAGTTATCACAGAGGTAAAAGCCTTCTACACACACACCCTGAAACTGTGGGAAACCTCTCCCTGGAGTTTGGATGCAAATCCATGGTTACTTCCCTGAGGACTGAGGGAAGGGATCTTGATGTGTGCTCCACCAATAATTAGACGATAAGATACATTGAATCCTCAATTATATTATTTCTTCACTAGCTGTAAGTCAGAGGCCTGGGAAAAAGGCAAGAACCTATCTAAATCACCACATCCATTCGTAGCACCATGCCTGCAGCCAGGATCAGCTGGGATTGGGTTGGTGCAACCTGGCGAAGCAGTGCCTTGCCTGCAGCTTTCCTCTCCGCAGGAGCACCTCAGCTGTGCTTGGGCACTCTGCAGAGCTCAGGGGTTCTCACCAGCCTCATCTTTCATTACTTGCTTCCGTCCAAGTACTTTTGTGATGGGCTTGTGTATCAGTAGGGCCTTTGCTTGGGGAGAGGGAGACAGGGAGCCTGTGCAGTCTTCCCAGACACACAGAAAGCCTGCTCTGGAGACAGGAGTGAGCCACAGACCCCTTGGCCGTGCCAATAAAGCCCAGACTGCTAGAACCTGGCTTTTTCTCTACCCCATCATGAAAACTTTCAGGAGGGGTTGTACAACATAAAATTTCTTCTATTACAGAACACCCAAGTTTTCTCATTTTTTTCCAGAAAGCAGAACAAAAAAGAAAGGGTACGAAGAACATAACCCTGGCTGTGAGTATATTTAGAGGTGGCAAAGAGCTTCTCTGCAAGATGTGGACATGGAAACATTACTCAGCCTGCTGGGAAGAGCACTTCAGCATTGTTACCTTGTTTGCACACTGAGCTCCTGGCAGGGTTTTTAGGACAGGGATTTAAAGAAAACAAGAAAACCTCATAGTGTCTCAGCCAAAGTGTAACAACAGCTTTAATAGACCAGTGGAAATTGTTTTGATCTAGCTGGTTTCCTGTAAACCCAGAAGATCTGGAGATTTTTCTGAAAATAATTGCTTGGAAGCAAAGGAGTATTAATATATGTATATCTATGTACCTATCTAGGGGAGACTGGAGAACTAGTGTGCATACAGGTGCACCACCCCTCCACAGTGGCACATGTACACAGGTATGAGAAGCTGCAGGTGACTCGCAGACACCTTGGCTGGCTCTGCATCCCAGCCCTGCACCTCACAGTCTGGTTTCACCAGGGAGAGGGCTCTCACAGCTCACCCTGGCTATTGAAAGGGCTCATAATGCTTTTTACAAGCTGGCGTTGTTTGCAAAACTCCAAGAAAGGCTCTGCAGAAACAGTAATAGCAAGGAAATTAGAAAGGAGACATACTTACATCCTCCTGCAGGGGAAATGGCATAAAAATACATGTAAAGGTAATATTGCCATAGCTCATTACCATATCAGTGAGATATTGATACCTGAACTGTCATAGCAGTGTGATTAAGAATCACTTTGTCTCCTACAGCTGGCAAAAATGTATTAGCAAAGGAAACACACAGGTAATGTCATTGTGCAGCAAAGTAATTAAATAACACCCTTCAAGAGCAGAGCAGTGCCTCCTGGCATGCAGACTCCTGCTCCAAGCCACCATCTCCTCCAGAGCAGCAGGAACCTGCAGGCTCTGCTTTCCCTTGGGAAATGCCTGGCACTTGGGAGCTTTCACATTCTCTCCAGAGGGCAACCAGGAGAGGCAAGGCCCCCGCTCCACAGCCTGACTCCCCTGTTTCAGAGGGCAGAGACATTGGAGTGCAGCAAGCCAGGCCCTCGGGATCCACTTTAGCAAATGCATTCACACTTCTGGCACTGAGGTGCCACCAGGGACTTTGCAATGCCCACCCTGGGGCAGAGCCAGCCGCCGAGAATGACTGATCTCTTGCCTGTCCTCGCTAATGATGGAAATGATAGCCAGCTCAATGACTGAATTAATTAGCATTCCCACTTTGATCCCTTTTAGGATCAGAGTCCTGGATGTCTTGGGAAGACATGGCTTTTACCTGCACCTCTTAGTGATGTGCCTTTCCTTTCAGACTCCAGTATCATGCTGGAAGAATAATAAAATCCTCATGCTTCTCCCTGGCAGAGGGCTATTGCCTGCCTCTCTCTTGATTCCCAAGATAGCAGCTACCAATGGCTCCCCGGAACAAAGATCTCCACATGTGCTTGCAACAAGCTCTCAAAACAGCACAGATGACGGGGACATGGGACCAAAGAAACAAAACCTTTTTAGTTCCCCTTGTGTGTTTGCAGATGATTGAAAAAACAGACTCAAAAGAATGCCCAATTCAGCAAAACTTTGAATGGCATGGAATGAGCAATTCCTGGCACAGGCTGTGAATTCCAGGTCTGATTCATGCAAACTTGGATAACACTGTGCAATAAGAGCTAGGGAAGGCAAGAGAACATCACACTGGACAGTGAGCTGAACAGCAGGGCTGGTTTGTTCAGGTGCTTCACCTCTGCTTTACAGAAACATCAGCTCAGAAATGCTGCCTAAATGTGAGTAGTGCCTGCCCTGCTTTTCTATTGCAGATCTGATCTGTGCCTTTTCCACAAGGTGCAATTTAGGTAAAAAATGTTTCATTTTTTGTGCTAGTGGCAATATGAGAAGCAAAGCAATATGAATGTGGTCCAAATAATTCATTTAGTAATAATAAAAAAAAAGAGTATAGTTTCTTATTTGAAGCAGACCCATTACCATGACAATGCAGTGAGAGAGGCAGAGGGGTAGAACAGTCCTACTATGCAAAGAGGATCTCCCTCCTGGAGGAGCTTCCCAGCCCGTGATGGAGCCTGCAGATGTGGCTGAGAGCAGGGTGTTTTGGACCATGGTGTCAGCACCCCTGCTCCTCTCTCTGACACCTCCTTTTGATGAGCCTAAGCTGCAAGGATTGGATCCCTGATCTGCCAAGGGGTGAGTGACAGGGTTTGTGTGGTCAGTCTTGTGGTCATCAAGATGGTCACATTTTTTCTCCAAGCATATTGTTCCTGCTCAGAGACAATCAGAACAAGGCCAGGCAAAATTTGCATTCCTCTTAATGAGAGGAAAAGACTTTGGGGAGAGCTGGCTCAGGACCTCATGCCAGAGAGGGAATTACCTTGTAGCACTCAGAGCAAAGTGCCACGTGTGACTTCTTCACATACTTAAGATTTTGCTGTCAATAGAGATCTGCAAACAAGCAGTCTGAAAAGAAGTAAAATGGTTAGGATGTCTTTAAAAGAAGAGCAGATCACAGCTTGGCACGAAGCTACTTTAGTTGGCAGTGCATAATTGATGTGAAATAAATTACAAGCCAAAAAACAGAGAAATCAGCCTGTTCTTTAGGGCACTGCCTCTAATGGGGGTTGAACGTTTTCTATTTCTGGCTGAATTATTCTGATGTGTGAAGCATGACAGATTGAATTGCTGCCCAGCATCTTATTAGGTTTATTTACTAAAAGGCAAAAAGCATGGGAAGACAAGATAATCATACCAGAAGTCTGCCTACCTCTCCCCACTGTCTCCCTCACCCGACAGTGCAGAGGAAAGATTAATTTTATTACAGATCAACGAGAGAGGTGTCAGAGGCCCTTGGCAGATGGACTGTCATGCTGTGCCACTGTGGCATGGCCAGCAGATTCCCTGTGGCTGTCCCAGAGGCTGGTGGCCCTCGCACAGGGGTCGGGCCAGGAAAAGCCCCGTACCCTGTGGTGTGATCCAGGAGGCACAGCCACGACATGATGCTCTGCCCTGCTCAGCGACTGGGTCTTGCACACCCCTGGGTAGAACTTGCTGTGCAGTCATCTTTGGGGGAGGCAGACAACACGGAGGGGGCTGGGAGATTGCCATCTTTTCTGTTTTTTTCTCATCTTTGAGAGACAATTCAGATAAAATCCCTTCTAACAGAGACTGTTCCTGTACATACCTACATCTCCCCATCTGGAGAGTCCCCAGGCATTTCAGATGCATCCTCACAGCCACGTTTTGTGTATGAAATTACATCTGTATGCGAACCTAGAGATGCCAAAATGGGGAAATATACTTATTAAAAACATATTTATTACTTTAAAGGAGTCCTCAAGCAGCATTGTTATTAGGCTGTGATATTGCTGTTTGCTCCCTCTTGCCTGTAGTTCTCGTTCAGAAGTTTAAAAAGAACATTTCTTTCCCTGCCAATTTTTTCTTTTGGTTTCAGTAAGCATTTAATGGTTAGTATGTTTCTATTCATGACTCCATTATTTTTGAGGAATTCAGCACTGTGACAGGAAAGGTACTTGTGCAAGCTCTCAAGTGATGGTCTCAGAGAGTTTTGTTCCAGGCTGTACCAAAATTAGTTCCTTAAACTAAAAAGAAGGGATGGTGTTTTTTCTGCTCCATTTACAGCAGCTCTAACAGGTTCCCAAGAGACACTCTTAGTAAGGCAGGTCACCCAACCTATGCTTTAATCCACAGATGGATTGCAACAGGACCTGCTGTCTGTGTGTCACCTGTCATTAGAGTGGCAGCCCCAGCCTCAGCTTCACCTCCCCAGCAGAGATGGAAGCAGAAATCAGGACTGTGCATCTGTGCAACCTGCAGCAAAGCAGAAAAGAGCAAAAAAAATCTGAGCCAAAGGAAAATGTTGGACCTTTTTTGAAAATATTGAAAAATGCTTTAAAAGAATTCATCTCCACTGAAGGCTTTCACTTTTGTGTTGTTTTGACTCCATCTCTATCACAGTTAATAGAATTCTGTTGTCAGGCTGTGTTCCTGTCTCAGGGAGACTAATGAATTACCAGCGTAACTGAGTTTTCTTCAGTTCTCGGCTTTATGGGCTCAGATCTGTCATTTCATTCCAACTATGCCTGGTACAGAATTCAAGCCAGCATGATTTTGGATGAAAGCTTGAGAACAAAGCTGGCTTTTTTCCTCTAGCTGTCCTTCAGACCCTGATCCCTTAGTAGAGCTCAGGTTGCACCCACTCCATCCTAAGCCAAAACAAATATAATTAAAAACATTGACCACATAATGAACCAGAAAGAGTAAAGATCTTAACTCTGGCTTGCCCATACCTAAGAAAAATGCTTTAAAAACTGGGCTGTCTGGATGCTTCTGTAGAATTTACAATTCCTGGCTGTTAGTGGTGTGTTTGGGGGAGCAAGTGGTGTTATGGTTTTGGTTTTTTGTTTCTTTTGGTTTGGGATTTTGTTTTGGGTTTTTCTTTCTGTTGTTTTTTTGTTGGTGTTTTTTGTTTGGTTGGTTGGTTTTGGTTTTGTCTTTTTTTTTTAATCTTTAAACAGCTCTGCATTTGATCCTTTGTAGAAATCTTTTCTTTCTGGTCAGCTCTAGCGAATAAATTGGATTCCATCACTATTAAGTTGCAAGAAAACCACAAAAAACAAAACAAAACAAAAGAAAGGGTAAGGTGAGCTACGAAAAGTAACAATGTTTTTTGTTTAAAGAGCCCATCTACATCAGTGGATTTGGCACTTTTGGTGACTTTTATTAAGCTAAAAGTTTAGAAATTTAAATTTAGATGCCTATGTTCTAACATTTTGCCCAGCCTGTGTTGGGAACATTCACAGTTGTTTCAAAAGCCATGTCACCCTGACATGACATCAGAGTGCCAGAGAATAATTTGGAAGGAAATGTATTTCTGAGGATCATCTCATCCAAAGCAGGGCAAACGCATGTGGAGTTACTTGCCCTTTGTTCTGCCAAGTTGTGACTACTTCCAGGGATGGAGATTTCCCAGCTATTTCAACCTGCTCCAGTGCTGGACTACTTACCACTCTCCTGAAATGACACAACAAAAGTTGGGTATTCGTCTTAAAAATTCAGCTCCTGTACTCTATAGGGAAGCCCTCTGTTGAGGATCCAGCCTGCTGCTTCCTCCTGTAGCACTTGGGAGGATCAAATTGCAGGGGACTGACATTTAAGTGCCACCACCAAGCAAATATCTCAGGTGGGTACAGAAGAGAATGTCCAGGTCCATTGGTGGCATCTCAAGAGGTGTATGGGGTGGATCTGCTGTGTCTGGTTCTTTCCCTCCCTGCCCATCCCTGGAGCTGAGGGGGCTAATTCAGAAGCAGGGACTGTGTGTGTCCCACTGGCACAGGGGCTCTGTGTTTGGCAGCCACAGAGAGACCTTTGCCTACAGCCAGTTTCACCAGCAGATTTCTGGTTGTTTAAAATTTCCTGTGACCCTTCCTGCATTCACATCAGCCTCCTCTCTCAGCAGGGAGTGGAAAGGAACTAATGGACACTATTACAAATTAACTAGAAGAAAAGTGGGGTGCTGCCAAGGGTTCAGGGCAAACCTGCCTTGATAACACCTATAGCCAGCCCACTCCATCTCCCAAAATTTTATGGAAGAATTTACTGCGGATACAGTCAGTGCCAACCACTTCAGTATGTGTAGCACAATTCAGGCCTCCAGCACAATGAAGAAGTAAACAAAAGTTGCTTAAAATACCATGCTCTGGGTGGTCTTCATCTGTTCAGACAGAAGGCATCCAGCTAAACAACCAAGAAAATGCCATGCAAATGGTGTTTTGCATTGTTCTCTATTCATAGCTAAATATAAGGTCTGAGGGAGGAAATTCCCAAGAAATCAGCACTCACTGCAATGGGCTTAGCAGTGGCAGCCCTCGTGTCTCATTTTAGTGCTGTTACAGGCAAAGGCAGCTGATGAACAAACCAGGATCTCAGGATCATCAGGGTTCTTGAACTGTGTCTACAGGCATTTGGGCAGAACAAGGGGAGGAGGTGATGCTTTGTGCCTCTAGCACAGGACAATGTCTTCCTTCCTCACTAACTGAAACTTCTGAGACCTTCAAAATCTGAAGTTGGGCACAATATATTCAATGTATTCATATTGTATCCAGTAGCCTATCTAAGAATCTGATTTTTTGAGCAATTGAGCAATTGATTTGGGAACAGAAAGGGATGTTGAGGGTCATTTTCCCTGCTCTGAGTTTCCACAGAATTCTAAATTCATGCATATTGCCTGCAGAGCATCCCACTGAGCACTGTTTGTGAAGAGAGAAAATAAACTGCTCTCTGTAGTTGTTGTCATACAGCTTTGTCTGTAAAGCTAGAGAGGCAAATCTTGAATCCTTTGAACAGATTTTTTTGCTTAAACTTTCATTTCTATTACATGTTATTTTACCCAGATGGTGGATGACAAGGCAGTGTTGATAATGCAATTTCGACCTGCCATCTATCTCATCATTAATGTCTCCTAGTCTTTCTGATATATTTTAAGAGTGAAAGAGATCAAATACATGCATGAAGCTAAAAGCACACAGAAGAAAAAAGTTCCACAAAATTATTCTACAACATTTCTGCAGAATCTGAATTAGTTCTGAGTGGAACTGCCATACAAGCAGTTTCATTCACTGGATTTATTGGCTGCATGTGCAAAACAGTGGGGCAGCAAGAGGAAGAAGAGGACCACCCTATCTAGTTTGACTCTGTGAAAGGCAAAATGTCTGTGGCTATTTGTCTAGATGTCTTTAATTTGGACAAAGCAAGATCAGGACACAAACCTGACTCCTTTTATACTGATGTGCAATCACGTGGGCAGCCAGCACCTGGGGGACTACTGTGCCACCACTTCCGAAAGCTCAGGGTCCAGGCCCTGAATTCAAGTTTTGAGGCTTTCCCCCCGCCATTCTGGTACATGTAGGCTTAAAATTATGTTCCAAGCTTGAGAGCTACCGAAGAATCTGAGTAGAGACAGCCAAAGCTGTTTCTCCAATGAGGACCTATGCTGCATTGTCATATGCTTTTTATGAGCCTGGAGAATTCCCCTTGTCCCAGAACAGCTGCCACTTCATACACCAGGAAATATTTCTTAATAATTTAACTCAGTTAATGCAGCTTTTGTAATAATTGAATGGTATGGCATAGGTATCCACCTGAAAATTATATCCACCATGGGTCCACCATTGTACAGGATAATTGCTCATTAAAGGAACTAACCGAAGAAAAGCAAGCACCAGTGATTAGTGATTGTGAGCAGTCAGCACACAGAGTAAAAAAAGATTGCTGTCACTGCAGATTAACAGCATTAGTAATATCTTATTTCACACAACACGTGGTGAAGTCTGCTAGCAAATACAATTAAAGCCCACTCTCATCCTCTCCTTTACAGCTTACCAACAGCACGTATTCTGGTCCTCAATACCTACACTGGTTATATCGATTGTCCCATTAACCCTCATGGGAGAGGCAGATTTACCACTGACTGAAACTGATTGTGCATCTTGCAAGTGCCACTGAAATCAGGGGGCAGTTTTGTATCCCCTTTTCAGAGGGGAACAAGATTTCACCCTGTCTCTCTAAATTCCTGGTGGATGAATGGATGGAAGGGCTTTATCCCCACCACAGATCAGCCTTTCAGACACTTCAATGACATAGTTCTTCCTGCAAGACCAAAATGCCTTATCCTCTTTGGACATGGAGGTGGGAACAGAAAGTCTGTAGAAAGCTTCGGAGTAGAAAGTGGGAGGCATCTGTGCCATTAGCAGCACGGCATCCAGCCCCCTCCCAAAATGATTCCTGCCCAAGATCACAAGGATGGCTTCATCATCGATGTGTTGAAGCAATCTTAGCAGATAAACACCTTGCAATGACAATATTGTTTCCTGAGCACTTTGTTACTGCAATCCTGAGTGTATTTAGAAAAGGCTTCCTGTCACCTGACAGCTTGAACAGGCTTTAATCTGCACCTGAATGTTGGAACAGTTCTTGCAACGGACCAAGGACTGGGAAAAAGAGAGCAATCAGAGGTGGTGGATCTTAAACAGATGCTACCCATCTGAAACTGAAATTGTTGGTAAGACAGTCTGGCCAGCTTGCTAAAACAGGTGGTCAGGCTGAATTGCCCTGTGCCTGCTGGGTTTAAAAGCTCAGACTCTGTAAATATAGAGGAGAAAACAGTATCTGTTTCAAAATCAACAACAGTCTGTTTCAAAATCATGTGATAAAATTAATTATCCTTCTTATTCTTTTCTGCCACAGTCTAATAAGATTACTTGCCTAAGAAACTGCACAATAAAATGGCACAGGCATGCAGGACCCCACATCTTATCGCACAACATGCACTCCAGTGGGCATTAGTGCTAGAGCCAAGCACTGTGGTTGTTAATGCTGCCTTAACTTTTGCTGGACCTAAGAACTGCTCCAGCTCCAAGAAAACCAGACATGTCAGGGTTCATTTGAACTGAGGTAAGAGACTGCTTTGACCTACACTGGTCTATTTTCTGAAGCAAGTGCCAGCAGTTTCCAAAGAGATTTTCTTTGGCTGGTCTTGGTTCAGTCCTGTTCAGTCATCTCTGCCTTGAGAAACCTCTTGCTGTGAAGCACTCCTTGCTATATCACCTCAATCTGTTTCTGTTGCTATGGCTCTCCCAAGGCCCATTGTGCTGCTTCAGCCAGCACGTTCTCTCTCCTCCTTCCTTATGCACTATAACATGCCGTGGCACAATTCTCCCTCTACTTTCCTTGAGGTCAATGTTATATTATGTTAATTTCTTTCATCTTTCTTTCAACTTACCTGGATCACTGATCTTTGCCATTGCTCCTCTCCAAGGAACATGAGAATTAATGTGTTTGCTGATGGTGCTATTATGGGCTACTGTGAAATTTATTATCTTTTTCAAATCAAGAAATAATTTTAATGATCAAATCTTTTGATCAAAGCACCTTCCAAAATTAATGATTGCAATCCCCTTGTCCATGCTCGGAGCAACCCAGACAGGGAGGAATTTCCCAAGCTAAGCAAGCAGCAAGCTGACAAATGGTACCAATTTTTAAAGTTGCCTCCTTGCAACTCCACCCCAGCTCGCTGATTTGTGTCCCTTCCCACGCATTGGCAGAATGTTCAGCACAGCCAGGCTGAGGCCTCATTAATCACCTGCTCAGCTGTTGCATCTCTCTGGATGTAAGGAGCTGCTTCAGCACATCTGATCTGCCTGGATTTAAAAATTATGTAGATGATCTCCTCATGCCCCTCCTTTCCTCCCACACACGCTTATTCCATGCACTATTGTATCATCCTTCCTGATGGATGTTGTTAGGACTTACAGGGTAGCCTTGTTCCTAATACACTGGAAGAGTTGTGCAGCTCTGGAAAGAACAAGAAAAAAATGCTTGTTATTGTGGGTGCTGTTTTGCAAAAGCCCCTGAAATTGTTGCTCCTTCTGTGTATGCAGCCAAGATCCCAGGGTCCCCTGAAGTTCAGCAAAACACTTGCCCCATCTGCAACCCACAGATGTGTCCAGATGATCCATCCTCCATGTTCACAGGCTGCCAAAAACTGTTCATCATGAGGAACTTCAGTATCTACTGGCAATTTAAAGAAGAGTCTTGCTTACTGCAACTGCTATCTTTGACTGGGGACTTAAAAATGTCATCTTAGATCTCTTTCTCTCTGACTCTAATGGTAGGGCTCTTCTGTTGCTCTAGTGCCAAAGATAAGAATGGGCTGCTTCTCTTCTCTAAAGGGCTTCTCTACCCTTTAGGCAGCCATGCAATAAACCCTTTCTTCATGTTCTCTCTAGGTCCAAGCAGAAGTTTGGCTGCTGGTGGGGTGAGGAGAAGGATCTGGCCCCAGAGGATTCCTGGAGCCCAGCACAGAATTTATTTCAAGTTCTCCCCCTCTTCTCTACTTCCATCGCTAGTTCTTAAAAGCTCTCAAATGCTCCAGGGTAGGAAGAAGAATTTAAAGAAAATTTAAATTAAGAAACTAAAGAAAACAGTGCTCCTTAGTGGTAACACACATTGAAGGTACAGGCGGTCTTTTTTCTTTCTAACTGCAGTGAGTGCCAGTCCTGTAATTATTTTATTCACATTAAATACAGCATTTGCTGAGCCTGGAGGCTGTGCCTAGGTTGCTGTGATTATCCAGAGCCAGGCCCTGCTGAGCTCTCCAGTTGAAGCAGGGCCAGCATTGCATTGCTCCAGGTCGACAGGCTTGTGCGTGGCTAATGCCTCCCTGTGCAGGGCTCATGGGCCAGGGAGAGCTGGCAGCAGCTGCTGGGCTGCCAGGACTGCACCAGGGAGCCTGGCCTGCTGTGATGCTGTTCTCCATGGGGCTGGGCAGCCTGCTGGGGTGATCCAGGGCTGCCCAGCCCCATGGGGCTCTCCTGGTTTAAGAGAGCAGAAACATGAAGAGGAGCAGTGTGATGGAAGGATGAGGCTGACATCTGAATTAAACCTTCTCTGTACAACACAGAAAAACACAGGCAAACTCATGGGAATAGGGGTCCAAAAAGACAAACACATGCCAAAAAAGAGATGGACCAGAAGCAGCCTCTGTTAGTGTTTCCTCAAAAAGAGTGGGAGGATGGGTTCCCAGGGTAGGTTGGAGTTTCCTTTCTCCAGGGAGATGCATTACTGCCTTCCAAAGCCACCAATTCCAAGTGTGCTGCCCACCCACCCATGGCTCACATTCTGCTCTGCATGGGTGGAAAAATTCCTCTGCTTTTCCTTAAATTCCCTGGGGCCTAGTAAGTGCCTGTGTCAGGAAACTTTGCCATTAGACAGGAGATTTCATTACCCAGTGGGAAGGGCACTAAGCTGCTGAATACAAAAGAGGAGAAACCTTAAGTGCCAGAGGCTGCATATGGGAAAGGATGCCAGCCCCACCAAGATGGTACTTCATAACCTTAATCAGACAAGAGAGCACAGAAATTCATGCTTAGTTCCTAGATATTTAATTCCTCAAATGTAATGGCACATATGAGGTTTTCTGCCTCCTGCACAAGGCACCCTCTTGGTGCAGGAGCACCAAGGCTGAGTGCTGTCCCTCTGAGGAAGGTCCCCAGACAGCCCTGCTGCACCAGCTCTGCCCCTGATGGCATGGGACAGTCCAGAGGGGGACGTGGTCCTCTGGGAGGGAAAGAGAACAAATACCAAGAGGATCAGCCTAGGGAGGCCAAAGTAAATGATCTGCATTCCTTGGAATGCAAGAAAAAAATGGAGGGCAGCAAAAGAGCAATTCTGAGCTAAGCTGCTGAGTCACTCCTGGTAGGATCCACCTCCACAGGAGAGGTGGGCCAGAAAAAATGTTTTGCTTTTTTTCCCTTCCAGCAGGTACTGGCTAACATTTGCCAGCAAGAAGGCATCCTCCCAGATAATACTACAGCCTGAATTCACACAGAGAGTGGAAGCCCAGCTGGGTGGTTTCCCTTTGCAGTAGATTTTTTTAGAACATGGATATTTTTTCACCATTATCATCACTGTTTAGCAAATGATAAATCTGCTGGAGAGCCTCACAGACAGTTTTGATTCACTCAGGGCCCAGCTCTGTTTCCCAGAACTGTAGCTTCCAGGGACAGAAAACTCCATTTTCTCCATCTGTCAGGCCCAGAAGGGCTTTCTTTGCTACAAGGAATATAGTTTCCCAGCATTAAATTGCTTTGTTTCACAAGCTTGAGGTGATGAGGATGTCCCTGTTTCCCTATGGTCTGCTGTCAACACCTCAGACATACCTGGTTTTTCTGGTCCTAAAATTTCTGACTTTGGGGATATTCCTGACCCTCTTTAGCCAGTGCCTCTCTCATCAGGTGCTAACACCTTTAAGTCATATATCTCTAATGTTCTTGCATTCACTAATATTTTAAAGCATTTACTGGACATGAGGATCCCTTATGGATTGTTAAAATAACAGAATATCTCAGCTCTTTCATAAAAATTTTCTTCTGTGTCCCACCCCAATTTCAAAGAAATGAGGAGGACAGCAACCTGTAGGGGATGAAATTGATTCAGACACTCAAATTATTTTCCTGAAACCACATTTCCAGGTCAAAAGCAGAGTTTGATTCCTCTGAATCTTTTGGCCACGTACTGTTCCTCTGACGCTCCAGGCTTTGGGGATCTGCTCATTGCTCCTGCTAGACATTGATACTCCTCCATTTCCTCACTCTGTGACAAACAGTGCTGATCTCTGCCACTACCCTTGACCATGTCACATTTAAAGTTATCCCAGTACCAAGCCTGCTGTTTGCACAGGCCATTCATTAGGGATAAGTAGAGCAGGGAGCGATGAATGTTGCTAACTGCACATAATTGCAGATCCAAATTATCTTATGCTGTATTTGTGTGTCTGTTTATAGGGCAATTACACTGCAAATAGGATGCAATTAGAGTTATCTGTGCTGGAGGGCTGCACTTGTCTCTGGGTGCTGAACTGAATGGACTCCAAGTGGAGATGCCATCTCCTTCCACTGGAGTTCCCCTCAAAATCAAGATATTGTCAGGTTCTTCAGCTTCAACCCTGACCACTGAAGGCAATTTTCACAAGTCTGTCTTTTCTGCTGCCCCTGTGGCAAACAGACGTCTCAATAATGCACTGTTTCTACTAACTATCCCCTTGTCTTAGTTTTCCTTCTGCTGTTCCTCTTCTTTTGGCTAAAGCATATGTACTACTCAGAAACATATCACAGCTTTAGGTCAGGGTCCTCCTAAACCAGGATTTTGATGGCAGCCTAAGGAGGTGGTGAGTGATTAGGTGATATCAGGTGTTCACACTGTTCCCTGCATAACATTAGTTTGCGGGTCTTGGTGGGACAGTGAAAATCTGCAGAATGTAGCTGCTGTTTCATTGGAAATCTCATAGGAGTGAAAAACTCCCAGGATAGTAAAGCACATGAGATAGTGCTTTACTATCCTGGTCCTGCTTGCTAGAATGGAAGTGGTTGTCTATTTTTACAGTCTATTTTTACAGAAGCTGCTGGTTGGAGCTCCAAAAAACTGCTTCGGTACAAAAGTTGGGTATTAAGAATAAAGTTGGCAGGGAGTGCTGGGAAGGAAGTATTCCCTGCTGCTGTTATCTTTTCTCTTGGTTCAGTGAGTAAACAAACCTCAAGTCCCCACAGCTGTCAGTCTAGCACTTTTTACCAGAACTGGCATCTTAAGCAATACAGATTATTTTGGGTCAATAAAATCTCTGCTAAGAATAGCTGTACAAAGAGGGCTTTGGGCTTTCTGTAACATTTACCTGTGAGCTTCTCACATCCTGTCTACAGAGGTTACTCAAACAGGCACATTGTTGAACACAACCCTTTTTTGAAAAGCAAAACTCAAATTCAAGTTGGTCTTTGGATGCAATAAAAAAATGCATCAGATGAACTCTGACTGTGAAAACTTCCAGGCTGTTCCTAAGGTTGGATAAAATCATGAGGGAGTTTGGAGGGTTTTTGTTTTCCACTCTGAGCTTTTGCTGTATAAATTGGTATCCCAGTTTAGTTTCTAGCACAGTGGTACTACTGCTGGCAAACTGAGTGGCACTGATATTTGGAAGCTAGCTATGACAAAAAATAAAAAGACATGGGTCAATAGTTTTCACCCACAGGTTTCTGGTTTCCCAGAGAAGTCTCTGGGTTGTTCAGTGCAGTCAGTTTGGTATTGCTTGGCACAAACTGTTCTTTCATTACCTCTATCAGGAGGAGGACTCCTCAGTTTATAATATCCCTTGAGTCAAAACTAGCCCAGAGGGTCATTCAAAACAAAGATTGGAGATTAAAAGGCCTTTTTAAAGACCTCCTAGGCAGGTCTATCCCTCACCTTTTTTTCCAAAAATATGGAATTCATACCAACATGGGCAACAGCATGGTGGAGATGCAGGTATTGCTACCTTTTGGATACATTCGTGCTCACTAGGCAAAATGAGTTCTGATTTTTAGGCTTTTCAACTTTATACCTTAAAATGTTGAATACATAAATCCATTTTTCCCTTGAACTTCTCACCATGCATGAAAGACCTCCGTTCAAGCAACCTCCATGTCCTTCCCTGTCAGTGGAAATGGGAGTGGGACAATGCTGTGTCCATTTTCTGGTGGTGATCTTGTGGAAACTTCCACCTTTCCATCTCCCTGCATCGGAAAGAACATGGAAAGGCAAGAGGTTCCAGCATTGTTAGCCCCTGGTAATGACTGTCAGATTGGCCTGCATTTGGTCTGGTGAGGAAACAATATGAAAATGCTTGGCAGGGCACACACACAGTCACAGGAAAAACCCAAGACTGAAGGAAAACAGCTCTTCTGTGAGATGTGTGAGTGGTGTCCACCTCATTTTTCATTGAAAAAAAAGTACCTGAGTCCTGTGGCCTTGTCCAAGGCCATTTAAAACCCAAAGATGAGCTACAGAGGTAAGTGGGGAAGGTTGGAGCAGATAGAGCTGAAATATCTGTGATATTGTTTTCCTCTAAAGGTTCATTCCCTGCCATACATTCCTGATATATTTATCTGTTTCCCACAAATATTTGAAGAAAGCACATAAAGTAAATCTGGTCTCAAAAAAAATGTCACACAGCTATTTGTGCAGGGCATATTCTAAAACTAAAAAAAGCCATTCCAAAAATGTTGGAAGGGGGTGTTGAGTGATGTGGATATCATGCTTGGCTGGGAAGAAAAACAATAGCACTCCTACACTCCCACAGTGCAAATATTTGAGAGTCATTAATTGCACAGTTAGAGACTGTCCGTGTTGAGAGCATCCATGTCAAAGTGTTTGCAGGACCATTTGGCAAGCATTTAAAAACAGGGGGGGAAAAAACCTTTAATTTTTTTATTTTTTCTTTTGTGGTTCACAAATCCAAAAGGAAATGATATCCTACCAGTAAATAGATTTTCTAAATTAGCTTAGGCTGCTCTAAGTCCATTCAGCTTTTTATGACACAGTTTATGACACCAGGCATTAGGAAATGCCTAAGATTTTCTCCATTTTGGAGATAACTTAAAGGAGATGGATTTGACAGGAAAGGGCTGAATACAGTCATCCTGAAAGTGAAGTCCTGCACAATGAACAAGGGCAGCAGCACTTGCACTGCTGCTCAGAACCAGCTCTCTCAAGAGTGAGAAAGGAAGTCCCGTGGCACCAAGGAGCAGCTGTGCCAGGAGCTCACATCTGGATAGCAAAGCCCCTGTTTGGAAATGGCTGGTGGGAAACTTCCTCCATCCACAATCACCTCTTCAAACTATCTTCTCACAGATTTTTCTTGGCCCTGGCAGTAATGCTGGCAATTGATCATGTCCTGTCTCTCAAGTGTTGGCCCTTTGATACTCTTTTAGGTCTATAAATAGTGAAGCAGCCTTGTATTATAGAGGAAATTGTTTATAATCTCTAGAAATAGAATATGATATGAATATGAGTAGTGGTTTACCAGAAATGAGTAACTGTAACAGGCATCTTACACCATCTTTGCTTTAGTTAAGCTAAGTGGAATTTAGGTAATGGACAAATATCAGAGGTGAGATAAAGAGGTAAGTCAAGATTTTCCATGAGAAAAAGGTGAAAAGATCCAGCTTGCTCGAAAGTACCAGCAGATATATACCTCATATTACTTAGACTAAGGTAAGATGACAGTAACATACTTAATTAGATCAACTAGAGTTCAAAATTTAGTGTTATTTCTTAAGAGTTTAAAAAAAAGGGTCTCACATTAAGGCTGAGTTCCTCTGACTGATGTCCCTGCAGAGTTTCTCATCTGCAGTGTCCGATCCCTTTCTAAAACCTGCTTTCTGAGTTTAACCAAGACTTTCTTCTTTAGTAAGTATTCACTTTCATGTCTTTACTTGTGATTATTTTCACTTTTCTCTCTTATTGTCACTGCTGAGCCACACAGCCTCCATTTGCAGTGGTTCCCAGCAGCCCAGCACAGGAACCTGCTGTGCTGCATGTGCTGTGCGCTGCCCTCTGCTCCTCAGCACAGTGCTGCACCATTAGCTGATCTTCTACTCACCTGTGTCCAGGAGAGCCAGTTCTGCTGGAGGTGGCTCACGTGAGCTTCCTTGGCTTTTCAGCTTATGTCTGGGGGTTAACACATCTCTCCTCTCGAATGCCAACTTCCTTGAGGCAGGAGACAGTCTTTAAACACCGAGTCTAAGATGAGCACACAGCTGCATGTTTCTATTCATACAGTCATGCCTGTCTGTCAGATACAGATAATTGGATATTTATCCATATATTTGCATGAGAAATCAGAGGAACTGTCTACAGAGGCAGAGACCCTGCTTTTCAGGGACTTGCTCAGATCCCTTCTGCCTTTAAAATGTCAGCCTATGGTAGCTTCCCGGACAGTGACTGTACCTGGAGCAGTTATGGCTGCAGGTTTGAGCAAAAAGTTAATTACAAATAATAGAGATAATAGAGAAAGAACCGTGTGCTTTGTCTTTTTGACGTTAGGCAATTACTGCTCAGTGCATTTCAGAGGTTTATGCTTTTTTATTTTCATTTAGCAATGTCTGACTGATTTCTCCTTATGGAACCAGAGAGCATTATATACCACCTGTATTTGCCTTTTATCTCGGGAGTCCTCTCTTAAACCTGGTGCTTTGTGGCTGCTTCTGTACATATGTTTAATAAATACTTAAATTCTGTATGAACTTAATGCTCTCTGCACTTAATCCTTTAAAATTATGTCGCTGTCTGAATGCCCCGCCCATGAAGTGCTGGTGGCAAAGTGTCTTATCTCCTCTGAAAGCTTTTTTGACTCCCAGCTGTACTCTCTCTTGTTCTTTAGCCAGGCTTTCAAAGTGACATACACAAATAACCAGCTGCTAGATATTTATGTGGAACATTAGCCTGGCAATTAAAGGAAGAGAAAAAGAAGCTCTACTTTGGGGTCCTTTAGAGTTTCATTACTGCCTGTTCTACTCCATTACTGCATTTCTTTGAAAAGTGAACAGCATTAAGGGGCCCAGCTGCAAGCAGGTCCCACTGATCACCAGATGCCTAAGGAATTATCCATGCTAAATCAAACAAGTCATATTGAGGTTATAGGTGACTCCCCAGTCCTATCCACAGCTTCTTCCTTCTGGTCAAATGAGCATATTGGAAAAAAAGGTCCCAGGTTTCAGGAGCAGCCCATCTGCAGATAGAGGCTGCATTTTCACCATCGTCCTGCTAGCAGGTTGCTGGCTATGTCCTAGGCAGGAGAAGGCTGCAGTGGTGCTGCCTTCTGCTTGGATAAAGCTGATCCATATCCAGACTGTCCTCCCATTTCAGCCTGTGTCTATCCTCAGCAGGATTTAACCTGCCCAATTTCAGTCCACACTGCTGGAAGCACTTTTTAAACATTTATCACTCAATCCTAAACAAGTTCATGTGAGCTCAGCAGAGAGAGGTGGAAGGAATGAACTTTGAGGAAAAACTACTAGCAACAAAGTGCAGAGCACAGAAAATCGCATATTCTGAACTCTATGTCAAGTAAACATGTAAGATTTTTTTAAAAAAAAATTATAATAATTAGGAGAGTTTTCAAGAATCTTGTGGTAAGATATTTGCTGTGAGGCTGTAGCTAAGGGGTCAGGAGTGAACATATCTCCAGATAGTGGTGTCTGTTGTGATTTCAGAGAAAGCTGTTGCGAAAGGGAGTGCCACTGATTGGCTCAATACACTGTCCTCAGCTGGTGAGCAACCAGATCTTCCATCTCCCACCCAAAGGATGCTTGTAAGGCTCAATAAGGGTAGCCTTGTAGCTGTGAGGAGTTCATGGCACCCAGTAAGTGTCAGAAATGCAAATGACACATTTCCTTAGGACACAAGACTTGAGGGTCTGCTACTGCTCACGGTGGTCAGCAGAGAAAGGAAGCCAACACGGAGCTACGTGTGGGGAAGGAAATGTTTTCCTTCCAACCTTCCTAATACTCACAGCACTCCCATGATAATTTCATTGTTTCCCTTTCCCATAGGAGGAGAATGGATGATACTGTTGTGCACAGAGTGAAAAATAAGTTTCCTGGTTTCTATTTCTAGGTCTGCATCTAGCTATTTGTCTGATCTCCAAATCAGATACTTATGCTGATCCACAGCACCTTATTTTATCTCTCTGCAAAAGAGGAGTAAAAAAGAGCTGCACAGGGCAACTGTGAGTATTCCCTTTACTGCTTCTAAAGCAAATTTTTATATCACTTTAAAACAATGATAAATATATGAAAATAATTTAATTACCATCAACTTATAATTTGTAAAGAGAGAGCTCATATTGCAAGCAAATGCACTCAGCAATCTCCATACCTGCACTTGAGATCTCACATGCTTTGAAGGGCTGCTCTCTGCCTAGATGGAGAAGTAGTTGGTCTTTGGACTCCAAGAGTTTTGCCATATGACAGGATTTAATTAAAATCTTCTACCCATCAGGGTGGCTGTCCCCACCCTGCCAGCATCAGCCCAGGCCACAGTGTCGGTGGGAGAGCTTGCTGACCAGGTTCTTGGCTTCCCTTCCTCCCTTGGTCTGGGGCCAAGACACCTCCCAAAAGGCCAGACAGCTGCTGAGGAGGTTCCTCACTCGCAGCAAGCTGGGCTGGCTGCTGAGCTGAGGATAGACAAGTGGTGCTGACAGCACAGCATCAGAAGGTGCTGCCTCCTGAAAGCCGAGATCTCTTGTGGGAATACTTTGTATCCGTTTTGAGCAAAAGTACGGATGGAGAAGGGTTTCTTGAGCAATTTTCTGATTTCTCTGTGTTTTGATTTTTGTGAACTACCTTGCTGTCTTTTTGAAAGGTTTTAGCTAGTAATTCACTTTAATTGTGTGCACTTATAGCAGACCTCTGAAAGTTTATTAAGAATGAATGTCATGTTTTTAATCCATACACATGATATGTGTTAACATTATGGAGACACAGTACTTTTAAATTTTAAAGTGTAATTATCAATTAAAGCTATTTCTGTGTTGGAGTCAGAAAATGGAACAGCTGGGCTTTATCTTTCCACAGTAAATTTTGAAAATACATATTGCTCCACCTTGGAAAGTCCAGATCTCTAGCCATAGCAGCTTCCTCTCTTCCAGGCAGCTCTGTCATCAACAGGTGGGGCTTTCAAAAGTGGTCTTTGAGTATGAGGTTGTAACAAACCCACAGGTTTTACTTCTACCTGCCTGAGCTACCTTCCTGGCTGCAAAACGTTCTGTGGTACTTCCACATCCCCAGACCATTAGTTATTTAGCTGGGACATGGAGAGATGAGATATCCAGATGAGAGTGTGGGGAAAAGCTGAAGGAGTTTTTAACAAGTGAGTTTCAGGAAAGAAATTGTTCTGTTTGGATTTCCTTCACTTTCTTTCAGAGCCATTATCTCCAATTTGTGTGTGGAAGGCAAAGCTTCTAATTATACACTGCAAAGAGTGCATTTTTTATAAATAGCACCAATTGTTCTGCTGGGACATTCTCATCTGAATCAGCTCCTCTGAAGCCTCGCAGACTGTCTCCCATTTTCAAGGAGAATATTTTTACTAATGAAACCCAAGTGGATCACATGTGACACAAAGGCTGAAGCAATACAATAGGATTTGGGACTTTGCAGCCAGCCAACAGCTGTGCCACCCTGAATTCACTTCAGTTCCCTGTAATTCTGCCCCTTTGTCACTCCTGAGTCCCTGGTACAAATTCCTCTGGAATAGGGTTGTTACTGCCATGACCAGTCTTACTGCACATTGGAGCATTGCTGCTCTCTGCAAGACCTCATGGGTAAAATTGCTTTGTTACTTTCTCTGAAGATATAAGGCTCAAATGCCAAAGCAGGCAGAAGCCCTGGCTGCACTGCAGTCAGTGTTAGTTACCCTCTCCCCATGGTCACCAGAGCAGCTCATCAGCCATGGGGCCCAAGCCCTCTTGCCAGCATGGGAGCCCATCTGCACACACTGAGCCACACTCCACCGAGAAACCATCCCAACCTTCTGGTCAGCCACATCCCAACGGGGCACTTGGCAGTGCCCATCCCAGCAGTGGGGCTTGCCTGCAAACAGCCATGGCAAGAGACTCTGCAGGAGAGGGGACACCTGTCTAGAGGACACCTGGGAGACGTGACCACCCAGGCCCCTGCAGCTGCTGCACCGCCAGACACTGGCTGTGCCTCTGCAGAGGGGGATCACCCAGCCTGGGGCCAAGCCCAGCTCGAAGCAGCAGGTCCCCAGAGCTGCCCTGGAGAGCCCTGACTCTTCTGGAAAGCCAAATTATCCACTGATGTGGGCCGGTGTCGGAGGCTGTGTTTATGTGGCAGTGAATCTGTCATGGAGATGACATCTCGAGCGTGCTTGGGGCGAGCGATTCCCAGGCTGCTCAGCTTATGAACACAGCTCAGCCAGGAGCGTGTGTTTAATTGCTCAATGTACTGTAACACCCGCTGCTTCCTGCATTATCCACTTGCCCCAGCACTAGAGCTGCCACCTTCTCAAAACAGTAATTTCATGAAGTGAATTGCTTTTCCATAATTATCTTTTTATGCAATTAATATTTCCTCAGCAAATCACAGACCACTGTTCCTCCTCAATAGGTAAAGCAACTAATGAGCCCCAGCTGCCAGCCGTGGCTGAATGAGTCACTCTGCTGGAGAAAAAGATATCGCCATTGCATATTGTCCCCTTGTGCTGCCATTTGCCACTTGCTGGTTGGTCTGAGGGTGCTTGTCTGTCACTCCCACCGTGCAGCTGGACCAGCCCTCCAAACCTGCCAGGTCCCAGTCCCCTCTCCCTGCTCATCCTGGCCCTCCTCTCTGCCCCAGCCACAACTGCTGAGAAAACACAGATGAAGGCTCACTCCTGGCCAAGAAATAGATGGAGAAGGTGCCTTCTATAAAATGCTATCCCATTCGACTTCTCTGACAAAGCTTATGAAGTTCAGAGAGTTACTTCATGTCCCATACACTATGAAATAGAAGCAGTTTACAGCCTTCTTCAAAGAAAACAAACTGAGACATCACTGGGGCAATTTCTGAGTCATTTTTTAAACATAAATGTCAACTTTTCAGCATGTATGTCCAAGAAAAGTTCCAGAACATGTTTCCATTCCATTCCTTTCACAGTCTACAAGAGTTAGCTTTGCTGACCAAGGTCAAAAAGGCCTTTCTGAACTCTCTCTGCCATGATATGTTGTTATCTCTCCTATCTGTCAGAGCTAATGTAGAAACCTTTACAGCGTACAAATAGTTGAAGTGCCTTCCTGCGATGAGTTTTATAAAGAAAATAATAGCACTGAATTTCTTTTGTTGCCATTTACCTGTCTGATTCTACAAGAAGTTGCTTTGAGTCTCCTTTCATCTCTACTGACTAAAGTGAAATCTTTGTCATCAGTGTGTTGTTTGGTCTTTTTGTTCACTTGCCGTTATTCCAAACAGAAGGAAATATGATTTGTGGGGGGCATTTGTGGGGAGATGAAGGCTCCTGGCTTAGCTCAGGAAAGCAGTTGTGTACATATCTCAAGAGAGCTGGAAACCTGCAAGAAGCAGACAAGCAAAGTGTTTGGACATAAAAAGGACAGACAGCCCAAGTGGGATAAAGAGGAGCATCAGAAGTCCTGGGGAAACAAAACAGGGAGCAGAGAGCAGAGCAGGACAGGATGGGGACTAAGTGTGGATGGAGAATTTGGGTAGAAACATCATGCAGACATTAGCAAAACCCAAGGACGAAATACAGCCACAAGAGGTTACTTGGATGGCAATTTAGCTAACAAGCAGAGAAAAATACAGAACTAGGAGAAATTAACAATAGGGGGGGAAAAAACAAAACTCAAAAAACTCAGTAAAAACCCAAGTACTGATGATTCAAACTCCTTCACTGACTCAGTTGTGTATATATTTTCTTCTAAGACTGTAGTGTCCCCTCTCCAGAGTAAAAATGTAAGAAAAGCACATAAGAAGGGGCCCTCAAAATCTACTGAATCATGACACTCATGTGTTGTAGCTTTGATTTCTCTCACAAGAATGCTCCAGGTCTGCCCAGTTGTTAGTCTGAAGCTGTTAGCCATCGTTTTAGGCAGTGAGCAAAGAAATATCTGTGGATGATTTGTAGATTGTGTTTGTGCATGGGATTAGTGGTGAGTCCAGCTATATTATGGTTTCCCTGCTCAGGAAGCTCTCCCACAGATCGTCTCCCTGTCCTATAAAAGTAGGGCTCAGGAGGCCTTGTGATGCCCTCCCCTGGATACCTTTATGGTTGCCTCTTGAACCAAAGACGTGTAAGAAGGACACAGACCGTACCTTAGCTTCCTCCTTTCCCCAGCATTGGACACAATCCAGAGAACAATACAGACTTCTACTTTCCACATGGCTCTTTCAGTTAATGTTTCTTTCAGGAGGGGAGGAAATCAATACACAATTATTTTTTTTTTTTAAATCTTCTTCACATCAGATCACAAATTTCTGACCTATATTTGCTTGAGGAAAGAGCTCATTGAAGGGGAATTTTGCCTAGAGTAAGGATTTCCAGTTTAAATCTATTAATTATTAATTGTTCTATTTATTTATTCAAAAGCCCTGGTGAAATGGGAATATTAGCTGTTTTCCTTCCTCATGAATGAATTCTTTTGCCTGGGCTCATCTGGCTTTGTATATGTTCTTCCACAAATAAACATGTCAAAAAGTGTGTGTTTGTGGAGGGAGAGGGTCAGATGTTTTGCGAGTCAGGTCAAGGTCCAGTCACATTTACTCTTCTCACACACTGCTTTGTAGAACAAGCTGACAGTTAAAATGAAATATTAGCTTCATTTCCTGCAGATCTTTTTCTTTTTTAAAAAAGCCAAGGATGGGAGAGACTGAATTTAGAACAACAAACACCAAAACTACAGAGATTCTTCCAGTCAAAGAGAATCTTTCACTGCAGTGATTTGCTAATTTGGAAGATGCTGTAGAAGATCCTCTTCCATCATGACTGTTCACCTACAAGCCTGTTGGATTGCCAAGGTTTGGAGGATGCATCTGTGCCAATCAGTGACTGCCTTACATCTTCCCAGCATATTCTGCCTCCACTGTGCTTCCAGCTACTCAATAACCCAAAACAGCAGGAGTCCATAACCTTCCCTTTTGTGCTGTCCCTCACTCCGTCTGCAGCAGGCTGCTGTGTCCTACAGCCGAGCCAGGGAGTCAGGAGTGGGGCTGGGAAAACAACGCTGCTCAGTGCTGCAGGGAACAGGCACAGAGAAAGAGCTCAGTGGGACTGGGAACATGCACTCTGTGGACAGCTCTGTGAGCTCAATGCTCCTGCAGAAGGAGCCTCTGCTGTCACACTTGCACACTGAACAGAAGAAATGGCTGCATCTGAGACAGGGCTTCAGGGACTGCTCCAAGCACACAACACAAAATAAAATAAGACCTGCCAAGCACTCAGGCAGGATGTCCAGATGGAACATATTAATGCTTGATAATTTAGACCCTTGACATCCACAGACATTTCCTGAGAGATGAGAATGCTGAATTCTTGTACTGCTTAGTGTTACCCATAAAAGCAGGAAGAGTAAGGAAACCTTCTTATGTGTCTGCCTGAGTGTAACTTGGTTTATTTTTGAGGCAGACAACCCATCTGCAGGCTGCTGGCCTTCTGGGAATTATGAGGTTGCAGACATCAATGTAAATAACCCTCATCTCTCTCTCCTCCAAATGATTTCTAAAACATCATCCAGCATTTCAGCTCAGCATGACATATACTTCTTTTTTTTTTTCTTTTTGTTCAGGAGGGAACAATTTAGAGAATAGACTTTTATTTGACTGCACTGTATTTCCCTTCCTGTGAAAGTCTAGATATTGCTGCTGCATAAATACTGCCCCAAGGGCTCTTTCTAGCAGCTCATGGGATAAAGTTATTTTCTTCCTCATGGGGGTTCCCACACTGAGGAAATAAATATGAGGTTTCTATCCAGAATCCTTTGGTTTTATATTTGGGTATTCTTGCAGCTCAGAAGAGAGAAGATGAGAAAGTGTGTCTCTCTTTCACAGTGCTGCTGACAGACCCAGCTCCTCTCTTTCCTCTCCCTGCAATGTCCAGCAATGTTCATTGACCCCAAGCCCCACCAACTACTCCATCCATAAACTCAGTGTGTCTCCATGTTAGAAGAAATAGGAAGCCACACATTCCTACAGCAGGGGACAGTGGAGGGACAGCTGCCAGCCAGCCAGCAACCTGGCAGCTCGGGCATCACCTTTGATGAGTCTTCTCAGAAAGGACTCAAAGTGTCCCACAAACCTTTCCCACTGCATTGGCCCAAACACTGCAGTGCTGGAGGAACAAGTAACCAATGCTGAGAGGAATTGGAAAGACAAATGCAAAGAAATTTGTAAATTGTAAAATGTAATTTAATTTTGTAAAAAGTAAAGTAGTAAAGTAGCAGCAAGGCTCCACATCATGTCCTTAGAGTTTTCAAGAAAAGCTGACTTCCCCCAGGTCTGAGTGCTGCATCTCCACCCTGCTCATCTCACAGACTCCCCATATCTGCCTCTGTAGCAAAATCTCTGCGTGTCTGATGAAGCTCCTTCTCCTCCCACCCACCTCCTCCCCACCCCTCTATGTCCATACTTTCTTTCACATCTGCAAACTCAGTTTCTCTCTTGGTCAGTGTGATATCTCCTTCCACACAGAAATCCCCATTGAACCCAGAATGCAGAAACCAATGTGAGGGAGCCAGCTCTTACTCAGTCACAGAGCACATGACCTGTAATAAACTGCAGATAAACACAAGGGTGCCACATCCATGTGAGCAGACAAGCCCCCTAATATCTGATGCAGGTCTATGCTTTAACCCAAAGGCAGATGGCTAAAACACGTGAGTGCTGGAATGGAGCTCCAGTTCAGACTTACTCTCATTTCTGAGACTAACAGCACTATACATAAGTGTTTGGCTACATAATTTTCAGCCCATCATTTCTTTTCACATTGTTTTTCTTCCACACACTGCTGTTTGTGACTGCAGATATGCAACTGGTCAATAGGCATTCTTTTTCTTCTCACTAGTTGTGTGCTTGAAATGTTTAAACTAAAGAATAATAACAAACAGAAGATGAGTATAGAATTTCTTGCCTCTGGTATCATCTTCCAGGCAAGAAGTAACTCAAGCTAGATATATTCCCAGAGTTTCTGAACATTTTCACCACATTCTGCTCAAAGATAGAATTGCTTGGGCTTTGGGGGTTTTTGGAGCAGTGTTTTAGTTGTTGGTTTGTTGGGTTTTACTCTGAAGGGCCCATGTTTCATTCAGTAAGGTTTGGGTAGAAAACAGGTTTGGAGTTTTCCTCGCCACATCCAATGCATAAGGTTGGATGCACCTTCCACAAACTAGATCTAAAAAGTTCCTGGATGAAAATAAATTTCTTTCACAGCATCTAAAAATAAATTTAAGAGCTGTTCTCCATCTGTAGGCATGCTTGTGTGCAAAGAGGCAGGGCAGAGACCAGGGGGGACAGGAGCTGTGGTCCATGTAGGAAAGCAGACATGGTAGGGGAAGGGAGATCAGTTTGCTACACATCAAGGGTCATTTTTTGGTAGACAAGGGGTTTCAGGGTTCAGTGTCAGTTACAAGGAGAGTGGGAGCCAAGGAGAGGAGTGGTCTGCTTCTGTGGAACATCACCAGCCCATGGGAAACTGGCCCTGCCAGGGGCAGGGGGAAGTGCACCCTGGGGCAAAATGGGGTTTCACCCTCATGCCATTAGCTCCCAGTTCTGCTTCTGCACTTCTGCCTTTAAGGAGAATTTCCCATAGCAGCCCCTTCTAACAACAGAAAAAAAGAGCATCAGCTGTCCCTAAAGACACCAAAATAGGTCAAATTGCAGGACGAGTCTTCACATTTCACCAACCTCTCCTGTAACTCACTTATGTTCTTACAACAACTGTGGCCCAGCTCTGTCTCTTGTCCCAGTTTCCACTGCATCCCCTTACACCACATTCTGTCAGTGCTGCTGGGGGGGGGTAGCGATCTCCTGCAGCCCCAGCAGTGAGGAGATCCTCTCACAGTGATCTTCTGCAGCCCCAGCAGTGAGGAGAGCCCCTCACAGTGATCTTCTGCAGCCCCAGCAGTGAGGAGATCCTCTCACAGTGATCTTCTGCAGCCCCAGCAGTGAGGAGAGCCCCTCACAGCGATCTCCTGCAGCCCCAGCAGTGAGGAGATCCTCTCACAGTGATCTTCTGCAGCCCCAGCAGTGAGGAGAGCCTCTCACAGTGATCTTCTGCAGCCCCAGCAGTGATTAGAGCCCCTCACAGCGATCTTCTGCAGCCCCAGCAGTGAGGAGATCCTCTCACAGCGATCTTCTGCAGCAGTGAAGAGGAGCAGCCCCACAGCACCATCATTGCTGCACAGCATTTAAGCAGGCAAGTTTTCTTGTATCTCTGCCCAGAGGTGCTGGCTCCTTCCAAGGGAGGACCTCTGGCAACCTGGAAGAAGGACACTTGCTCCAACCCCCATCTGCCACCCATTCACACTTCCTTTTCCCCAAGTAAACATTGTACAGACACTGAAAATGCTGGAGTGGGTGCAAGACCACCCAAACAAGAGGGAGCCTTGTGAAGGGAGGTGTTGTTAGACCCAAAGAAGCTTCTTGTGGTGGCTTTAAGAGCTCTTAGATGAATATATAATCACAAGGTTGTCAGGGCTTGATTTATTTTAGTTATCTGCCTGATGCTAAAAACATCTACATCTGTGCCTGAAATCACCACATGGAAAGATGTGATTGCCTTCACCTCCAATCTTATGGGAAAACTGATTGGCTTCAAAAAAGAAACTCGAGGCAGAGCAGAGACTGTGTCTCACAAGCTCCCTGCCTCTGACCTGCAGCAGGAGACAAGGGACATAAGGGCACTGGAGAGCAGTCCCCTACACATGTACCCAAGGTCAATGGGATTGTGAGTGTGGGTTGTTTCTTCCCAAAGTCCTGGCCTGTGTGGGGCCCTGCTCTGCATTCAGCTCCTGATGGTAGGGCAGTCAGGTCTGCCTGGGACCCCTGAGGTTTAGAGTCCATTATATGCATTACATTTAGATCCATTATATTTTATATGTTGGCTGGGAATGGAACCTCCATCTAGATTCCTCAGAGGAAACCTATTGCATTGGCATACAATCTCCTTTTGTCCAGGGGTGAAAATGAAACAGCCCTAGGAGGCTCCTTCTGGGCCATTTCCCTCAGAAAAGACAGAGGGAGATTATTTCTTCCAGCTCATTTTTTCTGACACTCTTTCAGTTATACTTGAAATCTTGCTTCCCACTTTATCCCTGTGATACTGTCTCACAACCACACATCAAGCACCCATATGTTCCTCCCTAAATCTTCCCTGTATTCCCCTGCTTTAGTGCTGTCATTTCCAGATGGAGGTTCCCATTCAATTCAGCTGGATGTTCTCCCTCCTCCCCTACTGTCCCAGAAGCTGATGGATGCTATACTGGTCCTCAGACACAGCTTACACAAGCACTGTGACTTGGCTTCTCTTCATCTCACCTCATATGTCTGTAAGAGGGATAGCTGGGAGAGAAAGGCTTTGTGGACCAGAGGCTTCTCTGTTAGCCGGTGTGATCTGCTCAGTGCCACGGGATCCTGCAGATGCAGCACTCCTTTCTCGCCACCAGATGCTCACAGCACACGCGGCCGGTTGTTGCTTTGGGCAGGAGCCCAGAGCTTCCCTGCAGGTTGAGGAAGGTGTGCATTTCTCCCCATGGGGCACTGCCTCTTAATTACCTCTGTTCAAATGCCTTAAATGAACACCGCAGCGTGTAGCGTCAAGAAGCTCCTAAGGATGCAGCGACGCGGATGCGGTCAGAGAAATATTAAGATAGCAGCAAGAAGAGATGGCACATTCCTGCCTGGAAGGGAGAGAAGAAAACAAGGAAACAGAGCTCCCGGAGGCAGCTGAGATGCAGAGAGGTCACCGGCTGTGGGCACACACCCACGGCTGCAGGCGGGTCGGTCCGGTGTGAGAGCAGGAGCAGGCGGGCGCAGCAGGCACATCTGTCCACAGCTGGCCCGGCGCTGGACTGCGCTGCCAGGGGCTCCTGGGCCCAGAGCTGGCCGTGAATCGCCAGCACGGCGGAGCGAGGTGGAAATGGAACTTTGATGAGTCCCCTGAAGCGCAGCAAAGCGGGATGGAGCAAATACCGCTGCTGGCAGGGCTCCTCCCACACCACCTACTCACTGCGGGCTGCCCAAAAGGGGGTTTTCATTTTTTTGGGTGAAACAAGGCCTGAAAATTTCAAAGCAACTTGGGAATTGCAATTGTGTTTTATGCAGTAGGTTTAATGGTGTCTGTGTGGATAAATCCCTTGGACCACTTGAAATATCATCAAAAAGATCTGGAATAATGAGTCATCAAAGGACTTATTATATTTCCCACAAGAATTGATTATCTGACGAGAATTCCAGATCAAGAAACCACATTTTAATTCCACTTCTCACATCAACCACAGGCGAGATCTAACTCATGCTCTGCTCTGAACGTCTGTCGAGTATTGTTAGCCAGCCTCTGTGATGTGCTCCAGCTGCAGAGGATGAATTAGTGCCGGTGCATCTCCTGCTTTCCCTTCGGGACAGCGAGGCTTTGTTCTGGCGTCCTTTCCCCAGTGGTGAGCAGACCCGCTGCAGTCAGTCCCACCGCCTGACTGTGCCAGGGATGTTCATGCGGCTCAGCCCAGCTCAGCAAACAGCTCTGATCCTCTTTGGGACAAAAAACTGCTCAGGAGGGAGTAGAGTGCAATGCTGATACTGCTGCAGGAATTTTTACAAGCTGCTTCCTGCTAGAGCCCCATCCCCCTCTATTAGTCTCCAGACCAATGTCAGCAAAAGATGTCTTCCCTTTCTTCTACCTTCTGTCAGAATTTCACTCGGTAGGAGTTGGGTGAAAGTGCTTCAAAATCCCTCTTCTGATCATGAAAGTGGATCAGATCAAAGATAACCTTCCCCTCCATTCCTGAGAAGGAAATGGTATCACCCTGCAGACTGGTTCCTCCTTACAGTTCTTTAAATCCTCAAAGAACGGGCCATTTTTCAATGTTTTCCACACTGTGTTTTGCACTTTTCCACAAATCCTGATCTGTGGCCCCTAAATATATTCAATTGCTAGGGTGAAGTGTTACACAGAGAATTTAGGCAATTCCTTGGCAGAGTTTAAATTTGCTTTCTTCCAAGGGTCCTACAGGAGCAGACCATGGTCTTCCATATGCCTGCAGGCAGAAGCCATTCCAGGGCATGAAAAATGCTGCTTTGTGTCATGTATCAGCAAGCTCCTTCTCACAGCATATCCAAACTTCTCTTTTCAGCTGACAATAAAGGTCAAAATTTGTGTCCATTTTAATCCCAGAATATTTCCAGGAGATGACTGTGAAGCAGAACAGAATGACTCGCTTTACATTAGAGAAAGCTGAATAATTCAGACACCTTCTTTAGGCCTCCTAATCTCTTCCCAAGATAATAATCATCCCACATCAACAAAACCAGCCACCCAGGACTTTATTGTATTCTCTAGGCTTGGTACTGACAGGAAGGAAAAGCCATTAGAATGAAAAGAGAATTTTACTTAATTGCTGGAACATGAGGTTTGTGATGTAGTTGTGCATTTCTGCTGCCTTGCAGGATGGACAGTGGCAGATGCCCACATGTACGGATATTTGCTCACACATTAGGGAGGATGTTTATGCAGCCCATGGCTGGGGACTCAGCTTAAATAGGAAAACCACTTGCTGCAGATTTCCTCTGTGGCTTGGCCACATCAGTTTGTCCCTCTGTGACTCACTTCTCCACCTGCAGAGAGCAGTAAGAGCAGTGCCTGCCTGCTGCTGATGGCCGCAAGGAGCAGCATATGCAGGGAGTGTCACTGACCACGGTGACCAGCAGCGTTAAAGCTATTCCTCACCCTACACAACTTGTCCCCAGCCCTCCAGGAAGCATTGCTGCTCTCCCATACTCTGGCAGCAATCCAGAAAGGAACTTAAAGTTAGTGTCTGCAAAATTCTCAGCTCTCACTGCCTGGAGGGCTGGTAAATAATGAAGATTTACACACATAAATTCTGGTTACATTGACAGAGAAAAGACTGTGCTCTGGAAAACAGCATTTGTGAACAGCATGGTGAGAGCATGAATAGACACAGTGATGGGCTGCCAGAGCACTGCTATGACCAGTGAAAAGGCAAAGGCTTTGATATACAGGAATGATCCTGCCAAGAGGGTGCCCTTGCTGGGTCATCCTGCATGTGTTTGTGCAAGATAATGGCCAGACCTGCAATTACTAGAAAATGTGGCCAGCTGAAAAGATGGAATTTTTTTCTGCCTGAGCAGCTCTTCAAAAGGCTCTCCCTGTTTCAAGATGTTTCTGAAGTGAATTTGAAGAAGGCAGAGTTTTTTTAAGCATTGTATGATATGAGCCAGCAGAAGAAGCAGACTGTGTCCTCGGAAGGATACAGGCACAGTGACAACTTGGGATTTTGGGTTTCTATTACCGAGCAAAGCCCAAGTGGCCCATGCCAATGTTCACAGTCTCTGCTGGGAGAGCAGCTTATGCACAAGCACCTCTGGGATCTGCCAGAAATTCAGTGTCTCATCTTCCTTCTGTATTAAGACTTCCTCTGGTTATTGAGACTGGCAGTCTCTCAAGTCACTCAGGGGTCCTTATACTTCCTGTGATCTTTTTCTTCTTCCAGCTACCTTTATCACAGGTATCTGACTTAGCAGATTCCCTCATAAAGTGGAATGTCTGGACCTGGGTCAAGTGGTTAAAATAAAGATAAATACAGCTAAACCCATTACCTTCAGTTTCACTGTCTAGCCTGAAGCTCAAGACAGGTGAGATTAACCCTTGCCTACCTCTACTCCACTGCTTGAGTTGAATCCATACTGACTATGTCCTCCTCTTGCTCAAAGTTTATGAGGTAGCATATGGCACAGAAAAGGCAGAGTTGTGGACTCAGAAATGAAAAAGAAGATAGTCCTCATTTTTCTGTGATAACAGGAAAGGCTAATGGCTGCATTTAGAGGTATGCTAGTACACTTGCACAGAAAAGAGAAAACCTCACATCTCCTAAGCACTGGGAATGCTGCAAGCAAATAATGTGTGTGTGTGTGTGTGTGTGTGTGTGTGTGTGACTGCAAAAGTTACACACAAGAACACACACAGAAGATGCATTGCTCTCTTTCATGTATACGTACACTTACCATTTCTTTTGATTCTTGCTCTTGTCAGGCTCCAAATATAGTTTTTTCATTTGATTGCAGTTCCCCTTCTCCGTCCTGAGTAAGAGGGATGACTTATCTACATGTTACATCAACTTCTCCAGGTGGAGAGATAAACATGGGCCTAGGGAAAAAGCTTTGTCAGCTTTTGACAGAAAGATTAAATGCAAGTGGTTGCTGAACCTAAGGCAGTGCCAGTGCCCAACACATGAATCTCAGTAAACAACACAAATCCCTCCATTTCAGAGGCCCCGGTAGTGTGAGAAATGTGTCCCACTTAGCTGTGACAATCGGTCTGATCCCAAAGGGGAGCAAAGCTCAGTCAGTCCCAGCACTTCTTATTGGTGCCAGCAGTGTTGTTTGCACAGTCCCTCCTCTCTCAGGAGCTGGGCAGCAGCTCACCCTTTTTGGGGCTACAGAAAAGCAGACAGTTGGTCTGAGCTATCTCACCACGTGGGGAAGAGCAGGATGAATTCAGAGAGGATTTACATCTTGCAAAGGGCAGGCTCAGCTTCTCCATCCAAGTCTGAATAGCACTGATGAAAAAACATCATAACAGAAAATTTCTCCCCATACCGGAAAAGGGCTGGTGAGATTTATTCTGGTAACTGTGAAATGATAACACCAGTCACAACCACAGACACATCAGCTCTGCCATTGGCTCGATCCTGCTTTCCACTGCACAGACCTGCAGGGCAGCATGGATCAGAACTCATTTGCATGCTTACACACATGTTTTGGACACCACAGCTGTGAGTAGAAATGCAGAAGTTAAACAGCTTGGCTCTGCCTTACTCATCAGGTTCTGGGTCAGCCCTCACTCAGCAACACCACACCAGCAGCTCACTACACAGGTTGAGGCTGTACCTTCCTTGCCACATATCCTGGTGCTTCTAACTTCTCAGCAGAGACATGCTTCACCCTTGCACAGTCCCCTCATCACCCATCACCCCTGCACCAGCATCGGGGTTTGAACTACACACAACAAAATCTGTTGTTGATGATGTCTGCAGCAAGCAGGTAACACAAGTATGCCTGCATCCTTGGATTTGGTGATGATTTTTTCCAGCACATGGAAGGACACAAAGAAAGGAAAAACAGAAACAAACCTCCCATGACATGTTGATCAGAGCAGGAACATTCAGGACATTCATGGACACCACCTTGAAAAGGACTGAGGTTGCTTAGTGGGTGTAAGGGACAGTTTGATGCTCAGAACATGAGGGGAAAGATGCCATCTTTCAGTTCCACTGCCTGTGGAATTGTGCTTTCAGATACACACTTTCAAAATAGAATGTGTTATATCCCCTACAAGTATTGAGGAAGCCTGTAAATGTATCAACAGTCATGAAAAAGGAATACTTTATTTTCACACCTACTCCAAATCTGATGTTCTTTGACCCAAAGTGGTGTAAGCTATCACATGGGGATAGCATCAGAGAGCAGCCTGCCAGCAGACCTTGAGCATTCATTTGATTCAGTCCTTCTAGGCGGCCCAGAGATGCACAGAAATGTGCCATTTCTGGACTTGAAGAAACAGTTTTGCCAAGAACTTAGCAAGCCCCAGTGAAGTAGCTTCAGGCTTCAGCTAAAGATCTTCCATGCCCCTTGCTGGAGAAACAGCGCCATAACAGAGCTCTGGACAGCAAAGATTGAAACTGGTAAAGCAGAGAATAAAAGCCAAGTACAATCATGAGTCTATATTCCCATGGATAAAGAGGTTTCCTAAAACACATTTCCAGTAGTAAAAAGTTAACAAATAAGCCATGCAACTTAAACTGCAAAATAGCACAGGCCTGGTATATACTGGCATCATATGTCTGATGCAATACAGTGCATACTCTCCTGTTTTTAAAAACAGAATGACCATTTCAGAAGCTGAGGTATGTGAGAAATCCTAACAGATTTTCATATGGCATAGAGGAAGATGGCATAGAAGTGACTATGTTGTAGTACAAAGGTACTGGGAATAACTTCAAAATAATTAGCTAGTGCTAGTCGTGATAGCCATGTAGTGGTCCACTCTGGGATCAGCATTGCCACAGGCTGTTTCCATTGCTCAAGTTAGCCAGCTTCAGATCAGCTCAGCAGCTTCCACTTGGCACCATCTGTAGAGCTGTGACTGCATTGTGGAGAAACCCAAACCTTGTGAGCAGCTCTTGCACAGAGCCAACTAAAAGCAAAAGAAGAGTAGAGAACAAATCAAACGGAACAAAGACAAGTGTAAGGTCTTGCACCTGGGAAAAGATAATCCTGAAGTGCAGCACAGGCTGAGGTCCACCTGGGCTCTGTGGGAAGGGACCTGGGATCCTGGATGACAAGCTCAGTATGGGTGTACAGTGTGATGCTGTAACATAAAAACCAGCTGGGCTGCATCAACAAGGGAATCACAAGCAGAGATAAAGAAATCATCCCACTCTACTCAGTGTTTGCCAGGCCACACCTGGAATACTGTGTTCAGTTTTGGTCCCCACTCTGCAAAAAAGATGTGAACAGGATGGAGAGGGTCCAAAGAAGGGTCATGAGGATAACAAGAAGCCTGTCATGTGAGGAAATGCTGAGAGAATTGGGTTTGTTCAGCTTTGAGAATATAAGGCTTAGGGGAGAGTTTATCACCATGTTCCAATATTTAAAGGGTGGATACAAAAAGGATGGAGACAGCGTTTTTATGAGGAGTCACATAGTAAAGGTGAGGGCTACAAGTTATCCCCGAGGAAGTTCTGACTGGACACAAGAGGACAAATTTTTAACAATGAGAACAATAGGCCATTGGAATAATCTCCCCAGGAAAGTGTTGGATTCCCCAGTATTGAACAACTTTAAATTTTGGGGGGACAGGGTGCTGGGCTGTTTTGTCTAGGTCATGCTTTTGCCTTGCTTTTGCAGATGACCTTTGTATGTTTCTGTGATCCTCTGAACTTAAAAAGAGAAGTGATTTTAGATTGCTTCAGTTGTGTAGAAAAGGTTAATGCTGTATTAACATGAGCCATATGCCCATGTGGGCAGTTTGAGACTGCCATCCACAAGACTTTGAGGTTGCTTGAGAGATTGGCAGTGCAGGGTGGACAGGGGTTTCACAGCATTTAACGTTACTGTGAGATGTGATATTTGTATTTCCACACCCCACAGCCTCCTGCCAGCACTTTTCTTTCCCCACACCTTCCCTCTACATTGTTCTCTCTGATACAGGTTGTTCCAGTCACAAAATACCTTCCCAACAATTCCATCTTACTCTGGCTTAGTTTTGATCCTCCGGGAGATATTTTCCTTTAAAGTGAGCTTAGGTATGAAAAATATGGAAAATTCTGCTTTAAGAGGCACAGCTTTATTCAGAAATCAATTTGCACTTACTGATTCATCCAAGGTAAAAGAAACAATGCTGTTCTTTTTGGAGGAATACTACAATTTACTTGCTGTGCTTCACAAGCAAGGAAGAAGGAGCTCCATGGAAAGCCTTGTAAGATTCCCACTCTTAAGCTTCTGTTCCTCCTGCATAGTATCCATGAAAGCTGAAGGAAGATCAGCTTCAGAAAACCTCAAGAAAATCAGTTTTGTTTAAAATATTGGGGGGGGGGGTGGGGTGGTTAATTATTTGGCAAACATTTAATGTGTTCCTAATGGAGCATAAAGTGAGTGGACTCATCTTCTAACACTTCCTTACCTCCTTTATGCTTTGTTTATTGGTAGTGATGGCAACTGAGTGGCCTAGAGGGAATTGGAATTTAAATTTCTGTAGCAGCCCAAAACAAAATTTGTTTTAATCTAGGTCGTGTATAAACGAATTGCTAATTTTCATAGAAACATAGAACCATAGAATGGCTTGGGTCGGAAGAGACTTTAAAGATCATCTAGTTCCAATCCCGCGGCCATGGGTGGGACACTTTCCCCTAGACCAGGTTGCTTAGAGTTACATCTAACCTGTCCTTGAACACTCCCAGGGATGGGGCATCCGCAGCTTGTCTGAGCAACCCGTTCCAGCGTCTCATCTATCTCACAATGAAGAATTCCTTCTTAAGAACGAATCTAAAGCTACTCTCCCGTTTAAAGACTTTTCCCCTTCCGTGTCCCTGCGGGCCCTCCTGAGCGGTCAGTCTCCTCTGTCGCGGGGCCCGGGGAGGTGGCGATGAGCTGAGGAGCGCCTCTCCCAGCGGCTGCTCGCTCCCTGAGCGCCCCGGCAGAGAGCGGGAGCGGCGGGACACGCGGCCCGCCCCGGCAGAGGCAGCGGGGCCGCCCCACGGGACGGCCGGGCCGAGCTGCGGGGGATGGGGCCCCCGGGGCCGCCCTGCCGGCACAGCCCACCGAGGCTGCTCCGAGCCCCAGCCCTGCTGCCCCCGTCCCTGCTCACCGCACAGCCCAAAAACACGCTCTGATGCCAACGGAGGGTCTGCCGGGAGGCCTGGGCATTCTCTCAGCTCGCCTTTAAAGACACGCACCAACAGGAAAAGGTGCCCATAAAAACCACCCAAGCAAAGAGAATATATTATATTATTACAGTACGTTATATTATTATATAATAATGCATTATATCAATATATACACGATGCACTAACTCGAATGATTTCAAAGGAAATTGAGGGAGAAAAACATCTTCCAACCTACTTTATCCTCCTGCCGGAAGAGATCACGACCCAAATGATATTTCGACAAGTCTAGAGGAAACTGTTAGTGAAAGTTTAAAATAAAAACATTCTTAGTAGGAAAATCCATGGAATCTATGCCACGTTTTAAGGTATTCCTTTGCCCTTACAACTGACCAAGATAGGAAAATCCATTCTGGTGATTTTTTTTTTTAAGTGTTGGATCTGTTTTATTCTTCAGACAGTAGAAAAGACAAATTCAGAGCTTTTACTGTTTTCCTTTTCAGTTTGTATGTATTTTTATTGAAATTGTTCTCAGAAACACTTTTGACACTTTGTATTAACCAAACAGCCTTTTCTTCGATAAGCTTAAGTCATTAACAATGTTACTAAAGGAAAATAGCATTCAGCCTTTGGGGGAAACTAAAGCTTCTACCGGGCAAACACATGATATTTTATGTTCACCTAAAAGATTCAACTTTCACCATAAAAAGGAAAAGGCAAAGAAAATGATAAAATAATATTTTCCCATTAAAAAAAAAAAAAGTCGTTTGAAATCTCTTAGCAATGCAAATTGTGCCCATGAAAACATTGTTTTCGGCTCAGTGGGGCTTTTTTGATGTATTTCTTCACCTTGGACACTTTCAGTGCTCATGGTTTTGATAAAGTAATTTGGCTGCTTTGAAACTACCCCACATAATGGTCATTGTTATCACTTGTATTAGTCCTTTTATTACTTGTACTAATGGAAGATGTAGAGACTGTAAGATCACCCAAGTGCTAACCAAATGCAGAACACAAAAAAAAAAAGTGGTTGACTTAAACACACTCTGATTAGGCAGGAGACCCTGGCAGACTGCAGGGTTCAGGAACAATAACAAAACAATAAATGGTAGCCAGCCACTAAACAGCAGAATTCGCTTTACAATCATGACATTCAAAGCAATAATGAAAACATGGCTGCCTTTATTTACTTCTAGCTTAGGTCTTTAAATATTTTTTCCAGAAGCCCAGGCTTTCTGCAACCTCTTAGCCAGAGGACAAGAAAGCACTATTTTTAAAATCAAAGCCAAGAAACCCATGTAATCAGAAGCTTTAAAGAAATTACCAAGTGTCATGATGGTAGGCAACGTTGTAGTTCCCTAGCACTTTTTTTCTTCAGATTCTGTTTTTGATGCAAAATTGAAGGCTCTTGCTCCCTTACATTCTTCAATGATATGGTTAAGTGCAGTATGTTGCCCTTTAAGTGAATGGTCTTTTTACAAAGAAATTCGATTATCTTCAATCATGCTATTATCAACAGCTGAGATTAAGAAAAAGAAAAAATAAAATATCAAAGGTCTACGATTATATCCAGTTTTCTTCTCCTTACAGACCAGAAGGTCTGGACAGTCTTTTTACTTTTTGTTTATTATTAGCTCCCAGTCACAATAACTTTTAGACTTTAATGCATCAGAACAACATGAAATGGTTTGGACTTCAACAGAACAAGCAACAAGTTACTCGGTATAAAAATCTTTTTATTTCTTTCCAAGACTTCAAAACCACATGGAAGTATTTACTTGATGTAGATTAACTTAGTAACTTCAATTAAAATTTTGATTGCGAGTTAAATTTGATCTACATGTCTAACTTGGAAGAGAGAATCCTGAGATTTATAGATCATGTTCTCATGATGTAGAGCCTGTAACATAATATGCCAGTGCAGCAGTGAATGGCGGAGGCTCTGCCTGGGAAAATCTGCTGGAACTACTTGCTTTGGAGCTCTCTGCTCTGGCCGAGCATTTGTGTTGACTTATTTTACAAAATATCCTGCTAAGGATAACATCAGCCAGTGGGGAACTGTTGTACAGATTGTCTGTAACATACCCTGTTAGTGTTTCTGGAAGAGCAACACTCCTGCCCTCCCAATAAAATGAAACAGTAATAAATGATGTGTGCAGGAGGCATTCCATATGGCTGCCTTAAAGCTGGACTGGAAGAGCTGTCTGACAAGGGCCATCCTCTCGTAATGCAGAGAGCATCATGAGAGCCTACCCCAGCCTTCCCAAGGGCAGCAGGGAGTAGCTGCAGTTCCCAGGTAAGAAGAGCGGCTAAGAGTCCACGTAGAGTCAGAGTCAACTGCAAGACTTGGGCTGAAGTGACAACAACCTCTCTCAAATAATGTCCCCTGCTCAGGAGCTCTGCCTTCAGGTACTGCCACTGATAAACAACTGGTTACGAATGGACTTTCTAAGAAGTATTTACATCTAATCTATTCAGTATTATACCAGAAAATTAAATATAAAATTGCTGATGACAAAATTCACAGGTGACATCAAGATTAGCAAATGAGGGAAGAGAAGGAGTTATGCTATCTGATCTGAGGGCTTATCTGATCTGAGAGATGTCAGAAACAGGCCTATTCCCAGAAATGGATTTTGCAGGCAGTGCCATGCATGGCACTGTGAGCACAGGCCATTCCCAAGGAGTGATGGAACACCACAGCTCTGGAAAGGGTAAAAGGACAGTTTCATGGGGAATTTGTAGTGTCCTGACACGACGACTTACTGTGGTGAACCTGAAAGCATGGCTGTAAAGATACTTGTATATAAATAAAAATGTGTATTTTTGGTTAAGTGGATCCTATCTTGCCAGGGGCAGTTCAGACAGCCGTGTTCTAAAACGAATGTCGAAAAACTGAGTGGGGTTCACAGGAAAAGCAGGAAAACAATATAAGGACTGATAAAAATATCTTTTGTTGAGAGATTTAAAGAGAAAAATGCATTAACTAACTCAGAAGGAAATATTTTGAATTGACTAGATAACAGCATAGATAATATCTTCCCAGGAAGAAAATATCAAGAATGCATCTAAGCATAAAGAAAAACATAAAAAGAACCAGTGGCTAGAAGGTGGATGCTGCCAAATTCATACAGAGAATCCAAGCCCATGTTTATAATGAGAAGACAAAGGGAAAGACAAATTCATTATCTCTTGATTTCTGAAGATCAGAACTCAGTGTCTTTCTTAAAGACAACTTTATAGTTAAGCACAAGTTATTTGGCTCAAGCCAGGGTAGCTGCTTGTGATATACAGAAGTGCACATTCCTATGGACTGCCAAAACATGTGACGGGTGCCTAGAAACAAACCACTGAGTTCTGAAGTGCTTGTGAGCAGAGACATTCCTGGCTTTCCAGTCTTTGGGCCAGCTACAGAGAGACCATTTCATATGGAAAAGCAGTTCTGGTTATTCATTAAAAACATACCAGTCCAAATTCTCCGATCCTAGTGTTTGAAAAAGGCTTTGTATGTGCCTCCTCTAGTCCAAAAGATTTCAGGACTCGTCTTGGGCAAGTGATTTAATTTTGGTGTTTCTGGCTACAGTCTGACTGCTCACTCCTGCTGCCATCCCTGCCATGCTTGAGGCATGAGCACCAATCTGGGTAAAAGGCTATCACATGCATGGACCAATACTACGATAACTAAACAGCTTTCTTCCTTTTTTCGGTGGATTACTTTTAACCCAGTTCAGCTTTCTTCCTCAGCTCATGGCCTATGAACAGCCTTGTCAGCACAGCGAGGACTGGGTGGCCACAGCAGCACCCACCCACCACAGAGCAGGAAATCCTAAAGACACCACTGCCTTGGAGGTGTAGATGCCAAGGCTGATTCCCTGGCTCATTGCTGCCAAGGGAAAGGTCTGGCTTTTCTCCTCTCCCCTGACAGCATGGTCCCACCACCATCTTCTTTTGCTGATGTTGGCAATTGCTGGGTTAGGCGTGCAGCTGAGAAGGGCAGCCCAAGGGACAGTGACTACTGGAGTGGCTCTAGCTATTCCTGTTGCATCATGGCATCGCTACCATCAGACCATACCCTCAACTGCCTGTACAGTGCTACAGCATTCCCAGGAAGGGCTCCATACACTATTCTAAACCCCAGGCAGATTCATCCCTCCCTCCCCACTGTCCCTAACAATGCCTTTTCCTGCTCCCTTGTTAGCACCAGAGCTGCTGTGGCCATGGCATGGGCAGGCTCAGCCCTTCAGGCAGTGGTACAACTGCCAAGCCTGGAGAAGAGAGCAAAAGGTAGAAGGTTGCACCCAGAAGTTTCTTGCTTACCAGTTGAACTCAGCAATATTCATCAGCCTCCTTGGAGAATTGTTCATTAGGCTTAATCCAGTGAAACCCATAACTTCAAGGAGAGCACTGCATTGCTAATGAATTCATATTCTTCTACCAATAACAGTGGAAGACTCATATAGCATGATGAGGAAAAACACTCAGCACTGCTGGGTGAAGGTCATCACCGCTTCTATTGTACAGCAGAAATAAAAACACAAGCTGCAGCTCTGCACAGCTACGTGCTCTTCAAAGAGCTCTTCCCCCGCACCTCATTCAGAGCCTGTCCCACCCTGCTACAGTAATTTGTAACTATGGGCTTCTGGCCGAGTTTCCTTCTCAGTCATGTAATTTCCTTTTCTTTTGTGGGCCATTTTCAGATTTTCAAAGGGAAAAGTTTGTGTTCTGCTTCACTATCCAATAACCAATGAATGTGGAAAAGTACCTGATTTTGGTGTGGCTTATTAACAGAATTTTTAAGGCTAAAAGACGTTTAACAGCTAGCGACACACTGACTGAGAGCATCAGCACTGTGGTCCTGCAAATTTAAATCTTTCCTGTGTGCCGGAGAAATGTCGCCTGGGTAATAGCAGTAGGATTTTCCTTTCTGCTTGCAACTGATTGACCTTTCCTGGAGGAAGATGAAGTTTGGCCCCAAGCAACTAGTTTCTCGAAGCTTGGGAAGCAGATGCCTCTTGGTATTGATGTGGTTACGTATCATGTTGACAACCTTAAATGAGAGACTACTCAGTAATACAAGGCTGCTGTGTGCTACAGCTTGCAGAAGAACCCAAACCCTTTTCTACCTTTCCTTAGGCACACTGTTGAAGACAGCCAGGTATTCCCCACCACCCCACCTCCAGCACAAGTCCTGACTTCCACCCTCTGTGCAGTGTTGTGCCTGAGACACTGGGTGTTTTTAGATAAGCTCATTCCACAAAATTCCACATCCAGACTCTTCTGGTGCAGGGGTCAGATTTTGCGGCTGACAGATGTACCTGTATGTTACCAGCATTTGGAGCTCTGAAGACCATTTAAGTGTGTTTTTTTGACAAGCTTGATACAGTTTTACCCACTTCGGCAAGCACTATTTTTTATGCCATTAGCTAAAAGTTCAGTGTCAGTAGAAGAAACTTTTTGCCTGCAGGAGAATATCCAGCATTTCATGGAGGAACAGATTTGACAGTACAACACTGTAAAGTCAACACCTAATTAGACAGTCACTCTGTCAACACCTAATCAGACAGTCATTCTGAACTGATGTTGTCATTTTTAAAGTTTTATTCTGAGAGCCTGTCAGGCAGAGGAGAATTGCTATGTGTGGTGGAGTGGGGGCTCAATGTACTGATTAAAATAAATTAATCCTATGTCTTCTTATTAAGTGAGGAGGAAGTTTGTTGAAGGTGGGAAGCTTTTCCAAGACCCAAATGTATCATTTTTACAGAGAGAGTACAAATTTGCATTTCCTTCCATAATTTGTTTCTAGATAGAAAAGATACAAAATCTTCTTCATGGGGATTTTATCTCCTGATGGGATGGGTTGACCTTGGCTGGACACCAGGTGTCCACCAGAGCGGTTCTATCACTCCCCTCCTCAACCAGACAGTGGAGAGAAAATACAACTACTAAAAGCTCATGGGTTGAAATAAGACAAGGAAAGATGACTCACCAATTACCATCAAGGGCAAAACTGACCCAACTTGGGAAAATTAGCTTATTACCAATCAAATCAGAGAAGCACAATGGGAAATAAAAACTAAATATTAAAAAACCTTCCCCCAACCCTCCCTTCTTCTGGGCTGAATTTTACTCCTGAGTTCTCTAACTCCTCCCCTCCAGCAGTGCAGGGGGACAGGGAATGGGGGCTGCAGTCAGTTCATCACACATTTTCTCTTACGCTTCTTCCTCCTTAGGGAGAGTACTCCCCACGTTCTCCCCTTGCTCCTGTGTGTGTGGGGTCCCTCCCACAGGCTCCAGTTCTTCACAAACTGCTCTTGTGCAGGTGCCCCGCAGGGTCTCAAGTCAAGCAAACCTGCTCCAGTGTGGGTTCTTCTCTCCACAGGTCTTGCCAAGAGCCTGTTTCCAGCGTGGGCTTCCCAAAGGGTCACAGATTGATTTGAGCACCAGCCCGTTCTGGTGTGGGGTCCTTCAGAGGCGAAAGTAGATATCTGCTACACCATGGACCACCATGGGCTGAAGGGGCAAACCTTGCCTCACCATGGTGTTCTCCACAGGCCACCAGGGAATCTCTGCTGCGGCAGCTGGAGCACCTCCTCCCTTCCTTCTTCAACTGAGCATGGTGTCTGGAGTGCTGTTTCTCTCATCTACTCTCACTCCTCTCTCTGGCTCCAATTGCTCTTGTAGTTTTTCCTTCCCTTTTTAAATGTGTTATCACAGGGGTGTTCCCACCTGATGGGTTTGGCCTTGGCTAGCAGCGAGTCTGGCTTGGATCTGGCTGGAGTTGTCTTTGTCAGACATAGGGGAAGTTTCTGGCAGCCTCTCACAGGAGACACCCCTGTGTAGGGGTGGGCTACACCCTGTGTAGCCTCCCCACTATCCAAACCTTGACACACAAACCAAACACACCTGACTATTAAACATATAAAGGCGAACTGGCACACATTAAAACAAGGCAACTCCCTCTCAATAAATTAGCATGCCTGTGTTTACAGGAAGACATAATAGCTGTTATTTATATTGCACTTACATATTTAATTTTCTTTACAATTAAAAGCTTTATGCCTCCCTTTGAGCCTCCTCTTGCAGCCTTTGACTACAGTAGCTACAACTAAACTATTACTCCAAATTAGCCTGGCATTCAGTGTGCATTTGTATTACTCGCATGATTTTTATTGTTTTTTTAATTATTATTTTTCCTCTTGGTTCATTCATCAATCATATTTACAAACCCATTGTTGCGCTTTCTGCCAGTTGAGTGTTCTCACACACTTCAGCACACAGACAGAAACTGCAAACTAGGGCAGCTCTATTAGGATCTCTAATATTTCTGAGGAGTTTGAAGGTGCTGACAGCTTATGGTCTTTCCAAGGCAAGTGCAAGTGCCTCAAAGTCCATCTATCTGCAATTACTGGAAGGGGTAAAATGACACCGCACGCTTTTCCTCTGAGAAGGAATCCTCTCCCCAGAGGTTAGAAACGGGGAACAAAAAGCAAACTACAGCTGGAGATCTGATGACTGATACTCATTTGAACTTACCAATAATCATCTGTGCCACACAGGCTGCTTTTGTGGAGAGAGCTTATTTTGAACCCAAGCTGATTACCTGCCTTGTTGTTTTGGCAGACAATTTAAATTAAGTGGCACATCAAGACCTAACCCTGAAGTTCTGCCACCCCGCAATGCTCAGCGAGACCAGCGGAAGCAGCTCAAGGATGGCAGAAGCAGGCCCCTATTTTGCTTGGGCTATATACTTTTTTACTTTTTGTCCTCACTCAGTTTTTCTCTTCTTCACACCGACTTTGTATAGTAGGCACTTCAGGGTGGAGAGTATCAAGTGAGAATTTATTTCTCAGGACTGCAGAAAACGGTGTTTCTCAGGGCTACAGAAAAAGGGAAGTAGTTCCAAGAATCCAAGCCGGCACATTGTCACCACTGCCCTGTTTGCATACAAGTCCATTGTCAACCGAAGGAACTAGAAAATTATGGCTATTTATCCATTCCTCTCTTTACCCCCCGTTGTGCCTCTTTTGGCAAAGGACCTGAAGAGTTTGCATTGTTTCAAATTTAATGCTCGCAGATGGTTTTATTTAGAATTTGTTTTATTGGTGAGACATGCTTCCTCTGTTTATTAAATTGTGCCTACTTCTTGTCATCCGTCATGTTGCCCGCAATTTCTGCGCGGAGCTCGAGGGTAGGGTTTGCTGTTACTGTTGCTGTCGGGTGGGTTACTTTTTGTGGGGAGTACTCTGAAATACGATCGAGCTCCGAGGAAACACCGCGGCTTCCCATTCACTTTTTCCCGCGGAAGAGCATGAGGCTCCCGACGGGCGGGCACAGGCGCGGGCTGCTGCCGGGGGGACAGCCGCCCGCCCCGGGCCACCTCCGCCCCTGGCCCCCGCCGGCGGAGGAGCCCCGGGGCCCGGCCGGGGGTCAGGTCTGGCCGCCGTGTCCCGGCGGCGGGCGGCCCCGGGGGCGCGGGCGGGCGGGCGGGGGCCGCTCGGCGGGGCGCCGCGGCGGCGGCCGGGCGGCGGCAGGTGGTGGCCGCGGCAGCGCCCGGGGGGAGCCCGGCGGCTCCGCCGGGACGGGCCCCCTCGGTCGGTGGCTCCCCCCGCGCGGTGCCCGCGGGCCGGCGGGGGGGGTTTTGCCCGCCGGACCCCCCGCGAGCCCCCGGCCGGCCGCGGGCGCCGATCGCCGGCGGGTCCGCGCGGGACCCGCAGGCTCCGGAGCAGGAGGTGGGAACCGCGGGCGGTTTGGGCTTGCTCGGCTTCTTCTTGCGTTTGGTTTTTGGTGGTTCGGGGTTTTTTTTTTCGCCCCTTGCTGTATGCGGCTTTTGGGGTTTGTCTTTTTTTTTTCTTTTTCCCCTTCCTCTTTTCCCACCGCGGGTATTTGGAAGGACAGCGGGAATGCCGCGGCCCCGGGAGAGCCTCAGCGGGCCGGGCCGGGCCGGGCGGGCCGGCGGCGCCTCCCCCCGGTTCGGGGGGTCCCCGGGCTCGGCCCCCGAACGCCCCTCTCTTCCGTTCTCCATGTCATTTCCTGTGCTAATAAGATGGTGGTCACGGCCGGGAGGGAGGGAGCCGCCGCTGCCGCCTCCGCCGAGCCCGGCCCGGCCCCGGGACCCGTCCTCGCCTGGGACTAGCCAGCGGGGCCGGCGGGGTGGGAGGGCGCAGCCAGCCGGGCTCCCCCCGCCCCTCCCGGGCGGAGCGGGCCCCCCGACGCCGAGGCGGGCTCCCCGCGCCCGCAGTGCCGAGGTGAGTCAGCCCCGCTGGTAGCCAAGGGGGCCACGAAAATGGCTGCGGAGCGCGGGGGGGTGGGGGGGGGAGAGAACCCGTCCCAGCCCGGGGGGGGAGGTCCGGCCGAGGGGTGCCCGCGGCGGGCGGGGCGGCGGCGAAGACCCGCGGGCACAGGTATCGCCCCCTCCCCCTTCCCCGCCCGCCCCGCTTTTCCCCCCTCGGGGCGGGCTGCGCGGGGCCCGGCCCGTCCCCGCCGCTCCCGCCGCGCCGCTCCCGCCCGCGCCGCGGCGGGGCCCGCCCCGCCCCCCCCCCCCGCCCGCGGCCGCCTGCCCGGCCCGCGACTGACGCGGCCGGCGGCCAATGGGCGGCGGGGGCGGGCGGGCGCGCGCCACATTGGAACGCGGGGGCGGGGCCGCGCGGGGCGATCCCGGGCGGCGGCACCCGCGGGATCCCGGGGAACACGGGGTGCTGGGGACACGGGGTGCTGGGGAACACGGGATCTCGGTGAACACGGGGTGCTGGGGACACGGGGTCCAGGGGAACACGGGGTGCTGGGGACACGGGGTCCAGGGGAACACGGGGTGCTGGGGAACACGGGGTGCTGGGGAACACGGGGTGCTGGGGACACGGGGTGCTGGGGACACGGGGTGCTGGGGACACGGGGTCCAGGGGAACACGGGGTGCTGGGGACACGGGGTCCAGGGGACACGGGGTGCTGGGGACACGGGATCCAGGGGAACACGGGGTCCTGCGGGACACAGCAACCCTGGGAATCCCAGGGAACACAGCACCCCGCGGGACAGGGGCACCTCGCCTGCAGCATCTCCCGTGTACGGCGCCAGGGCAGAGCTGCCTTTGCGCTGCTCAGCCAGGATGCTCTCTTAGCTGGCGCAGAAAAACTCCAGATGCACTTTCTTGGGCCTTCTTCCCTCTGTGTGTTTGGGTTGTTTTTTTAAGTTACAAAATTTCTCAAGTTTCTTTGCAAGTGGTCCTATATCACTTATACTTCGGAGGAATGGAAGATGCCTCCAGAGTACCCTTTCAGATCCCTGCAAAAAAAAAAGCTGGCCTGTGGGCAAAACTGTTGGCTCAGTGTTGCTTCCTCTTTTTCCTGTGATTAATGCCTCTCATTAGTGGGAGGAGAACTGGCAGAACCAGCTTAAGAAATACCAGCCTAACTGTAAGATAGGATTGTTTTCCAGCACTGCAGGTGTGTGCAGCGGTTTGTTGAGCAGCAAAGGAGCCCCAGCCCGAAATATCCAGCAGCCCCTTGGATCCAGTTCTGCCAGCAAGGTGTAACTCCCTGTGAGACTGGCGGAGCACGGGCTTGCTGCCTGGGTTGGGCTTCACGTCCCCTAAATTTCCGTTTGTCTAATGACCAAGATTATAAGCAGTGAAAGTGGAAAGGGAAATGAGTCTCCTGACTTTCTGATGAATTGTGTATAAACCCCATAGCAAGCTGCCTGATGAGGATGGTGTGCTTTTGCTTTTCAAGTGCAAGCTGCAGTCAGAAACAAAAGTATTGAGATGAGTGCTTGTTCTTGCAGGGGGTGCTTTTGGACCAAAGGTGCTCCTGCTCTAGAAGGAATAGTTTAGCACAGGACTGAGTGGCTGAGTCTTGAAATACATGCAGCCTGCAAAGAGTTCAAGTGTTGGTGTGGCCAAGGACTGTGTTAGCAAAGGAGGGCTTGGCTGCTGGAACCACTCACCAGGGAGGATTTGAGGTAGCCATGGGAGGTGCCGAAGTTTGCCCTGGCTCTTGCCTAAATGCTGAATTGACTGATCTCGCAGCAGCATGGAGTAGCAGGACCAGGGCAGGTCATGGTTCCCTCCTGCCCAGGAGTCATGTCCAAGGCTGCTGCTCCTTCCAGCCCTTTGTGGAGCATGAAGCAAGTCCTGAAGCTCCTGACTCAGTGCTGGATTTGGTGTGGGCTCTGGTTTTAGGATACTAGCCTGTTGTTCCTCCAGCATCTTTGTGGACCATGCATGAAGCATGGTGCTTTCTGGCACAGTTTATGGGGGATTCTCATTGTGACCCTTACTGGTCACTGATAGCAATTACTTGCACTTTTTTCGCAAGGGAAAGATCATTACGAGGGTAATACCTGATTTTAAATAATGACGACAAAAGCAAGGACTAAAAACTGGATTTTTTATGAACTGATGCAAGGTCCATCTTAGTGGGATGGGGGCAGCTTGTTGCTCATATTCCTTGCTGGAAAGCGATGGAACTGCTTGAAATTGTAAGGGTTGAACATTGCACAAGGAGCCTGAAGCAGGAGGGCTCCTGTGCTGCAGCAGGCTGGCCTTGCAGTGAGGGGAAGTTGCCACTCTGAGTTAGGAATCAAAGTGTGTATATTAATGAGAAATACAACAAACCCAGGCAAGAGAGGTATTTGGTCTTTTTATAGAGAATACCGTGTACACTTTATCCTTCTGGTTTTTTCCTTTAATATTCTTTTTTTCTTTTCGTAACTTCTTTCTCATGCTGGTTAATTCACAAGTGGCATTGTGGGGTTTTAAGTTGGTTTTTCTTTTTCCCCATGTCCATTTATGCAAGAGAAGTATATGCTGTTACCTAATTCTTTATTCTTAAAGATGCTGTTAGCAAGGTCTGTCCCTTGGTGCTACTAAACCATTTCCAGGGCTCTTAAAATGCTGGCTAATATTTATGACATTTTGGTGTATTTGAATATTTCAAATCATTACTGCCAATCTGGTGGTGTTACATGGATGTGAAAATTTGCATGGAGAAACTCAATGTAGTCCGAAAGACAAAATGGTTTGGGTTTTTTATTGTTGTGGAGTTTTTTTTGTTTTGTTTTTGTTTTTTGTTTTTGGGTTTTTTTGTTGGTTTTTTTGTTTTTTGTTTTTTTAATAATTAAATAATAATACTCTAGGGTAACTTGGGAACCTTCAGAAGGAGGAAATAAGCTGCTAAAACTTCATCTGAAGATACAAGGCTGGGTAGCAGTGAGAAGTAATGACTGTTGTTCCCAGTGGACTAAGTGCAGGTGGGAGCTTCTGATGCCTCCTCTGCACTAGGAATATGTGTATCTGAGACCTGTGGTTTTCCTAAGTGAAGCCAAAACAAGCAAATATCACTTCTGCTCTTCAGTTTGCATTGTGTCTTTCTGGCATTTTAGAGAAATCTGGAGTCAGCATCAGGGTTTGCTTGATGTATCTTCTTGCAGCAGTGCTGAGTTGTCTGATCTGTTCTCTCACGTGAGCACAGACCCTTCAGACCCTGGGGCTGAGAGCTGCTTGAGCCACAGGTGTAGCTGGTGAAGGGGAGTCAGCACAGGCAGAATCCACTGGCACTGAGCAAGGGGCAGAATTCCTGCTGGCCTGCGACTGGGCTGCCCTGCTGGGGGATGCTGGCTTTGCTGATTCACGTTTCTCCCCTTGTCATGCTTGTGGCGTTTCTCATTGTAGGCTCATCTGTACAGTGCTCCTGCCTGAGGCTCTCTTGTAGTGGGTGAAGTTTCTTGGACCAGAGCTCTTGTGCAGCTGCACACAGTTTTAGTTCCTCCTCTTGCACTGACCCCTCTGCAGTAGTGGAGTGAAGTAGGCTTTTATTTCACAGGGTTTTCTGTTCTCCCTGTGACCTCTTCTCTGCTACCAAAGGTGTTTTTAAATAAAGCCTCTAGAGAAATGTTCCTTCTAAAGCTACACAGTAAAATGTGGCTTTTCAGGAATTCCTGCAAGTTAAACTTGTCTGTGCAAGTGGATTCCAGTAGCAAGTCCAACCACCCTAAGAAAAGCAGAAGACAAGGTGAGAGGTTCGTGTCATCCTGTATGGCAGCTTCAGAAAGAAGATGAGGGAGAAGTGCTTTGGAAAGGGAAGAATTTTGCAGGCCAAAGAGCAATAGAAAACAGAGCAGTCCTGTGACATCTTTGAAAGGTAGAGGCAGCTCAGGTGGATGAAGAAACCTGGTGGGGAGGGCAACACAAGTATCCCATGCTGGAGAAGTTTTTCTTTTTAATGCCCACCACGTAAGGGGCAATACTGATAGAAAAGACTGTGAGAATTGAGAGCAAAAAAACAGATGAAGGAGAAAATTTTGGCTTGGCAACTAGAATCACATTTTCCATGTGGTTTTTTTAGAAGTTTGGTCGCTGTCCTCTGCACGTAGGCTTTGAAGTTCAGCTAGAGTTGAAGGTGGTACTAGCACAGTCATTTTTCCAACTTTCATCCCGAGCTCTTCACATAAGTGCAAGAACTTATGTTTCTGCAGAGACAGTCAAACAATTAAAAATACTGACATTTAAACCTTTGCTGTTGTTTCTTGGTCATGGCTCCATTTGTGGGAGCAGGATAATTTGTATCCTTCAGGGCTGTTGCTGAAGGGCTCTTCTGTCTGCAAGGCTGGGAGGCACTACTCTGGCAGTGCTGGGGCTCAGAACAGTTCCTCTGCGGTCAGAAGGTAAAAGCATTATAGCTGTAATTTAAGGTTTAAGCTGCAGAAACTGGCAGCCTCCAGCAGTCAATCAGTAATGCGTACTGCAGAACTGTTTCAGTGCAGTCCCTCGCTCATGGACAGCCGTCAGTAAGGGGCCCATCAGAAGGGTCTGTCACAAGCCAAGTTGTCCTATTTGAGCATGCTCTGATAAATGGTTTCCTTTCTCTGCCCCCTTTCTTCTCTCTTCCTTAGGCTTTGGCTTTTCAGCAAGGCTAGTTTTCCTTCGCCTGTAGTGACTTGTCCCGGAGGAGGGACTGCTGTTCTAAAGTCTTGGCATCAAGCCCTGCTGGGGCTGCCACTCCCAGCACCCACCTTGCTGCCTGTGCTGCTGGCAGCTGGGGCTGCCTTCTGCCCGTGGAAGCCTGGCTGTGTGTAGTGGGGGACATGTATAAGGACACAGTGGTAACAGTTCATGGGAGGTGATGTGGGGGATTAACTTGCGTGGCAGCTCTAGGGTTGCTGTAATTAGCTCCCCTGAGAGCCGGCAGTGCTCCTGCCTTGCGCAGTGGGGAGCTGAGGCACTGAGCATCCTGTGCTGGTCCCCAAGCCAGGTCATCTCTGTGGGCTGCAGGGCACGGGCTCCAGGCACCTGACTATGGATCAGGGGCACACAGCTCCAGTGGTTCCCCACTGACACCTTTCAGAGTGTTTCAGAGTGTTGAAGGCTGCTAATTGGAGCTGATATTGGGCTATCAATCATTTGCAGGCTGATAATCAATATGAAATATTTTCCAGTACATTCCTTTTTTAGTAAAATGAAGCTTTATTTAGAAAGTGCATCATATAAATGCATCATAATATGCTAGGTGGAGTTAAAAGTGGCCCTTTAACTGCAGACTCTAAGTATTCACAGCATCTTTGAAAAATGTCGTAAATCTGACCCAGTATGTTCCTCTTTATACCTTTCATTTGTACAAACCTTGACTTCTACATGTTTGTGTATATCAAGGGGATTTGCTGTTGTTTGGGTTTTTAAATTTCTTTTCTTCTGATGTTGCTGTAGTACTTCATGTGGTCTGCTGCTTTCTTTGACTTGGAGACTCCTTGCTTGGAAGCACTTAGGAGAATGCTAAATATTCCACAGTTTGCAGAGTCCAGTCCTTTTATCAGTTCAGGGGAAATTAATGAAAACACTTGGAAACTGACTGAAGGAAAAATCAATACTGATGACACAGAAGCATACTTTTATGAGCAATAAGATATGTTCTGTAGTTGTCAAGTTTCACACCTAGGCTTGCCGGTTATCTTTCCCAAGATCAAATTAGTTCAATCAGCTTTTGAAGACTAGAAGCCTTTAAATTACTGGTTTTCTCTTCCCTTTGTGATTATAAAAACAACATTATTATGTATGGTATGTTTGTAAGTCGCTTTTTTCCTTGAAAATTCTACCTCAAGTAGTGAAGGGCTGCTGTCTGGGTGTAGAAGTGCCTGACTCTCAGCACAAAGTCCCACCAGCTAATGCTTCATTGCTGTTGCAAAGGTGGTACCTCCAGAACAGCAGATCCACTGATTGAATCTCCTGGATGTGCTGAGACAGATGGTATCATATACTCTCTGCTGGGTTTCTTTTTTTTAACCAGGTCTCATTCCTAGTCAGGTGTTGAGATGTTGCTTTTGAATTCTTCTAGGATAGTTGGTGAATGTTTGTAGTCCCTTAGTGACTTGTACACGTGAAGTCCCTCTGCTTTTTGGGCTGGAATTGAATCAGTTCTTAGGCTCTTTCCATGCTTCTGCTAATCAGTGTTTTAAAAATGTCCGTAGTGTAAAGGACCAGGTATTTCTGTGCAACCCAGTACCTTTATATAGAAAATGGACTTAAGGTTGAATGTATAGACCAGAAGTGCTTGGCCCCTGCTGGAAATTTTTTTCTAGTTAGCTGTGTTAGGATATACGGGGTCTGAGCACCCCTCTCTCTGTATGGAAGGGAATGTGCAGATCAAATTGTGGTGGTGGTGAATTCAGCACACGGATATCTGGTTTCTTGGCAGATCTGACACTGGGAGTATCTGGACTGCTGCCTGCCCCAAGGAAAAGGGGGTCGGTGTGACCCATGCTCAACCGCTACTCATCCAGGCCATGTAACATGAGTCCCTAACCTGTAGACAGATTTACCAGCTCTGAATAATGTCTGTTGTGCTGCGAGATCTTATCTTCCTAATGGCCTGCAAGAGGGTACAGATGAGGAGAAATAAATACTGCTCTTGCTTTTGCTTCCTCTGCATTTTGTGGAACAGTTGATGTGTTCTCATCTTGCCTGCTGTGTTTGTTAGTGCTTTTAAAGGACTGAGCTAGTTTGTCAGAATTTTGGGAACAAGTGAAAGTAAGATCTGCTCTTACCTTCTCATTTTCTCCCACATACTCTTTCCCTTTTTGCTGAACAAGTAAAAAGAAAGGAGCTGCCTGCTGTGTCCTGAAGTCCAAGTAGAGTGAAACCACTGTAAAAAGCATAGAGGAGCTGTCCTTTCTTTCCACAGAAACAGGCACCAACTAGATAAATGGTGCCAAAGCAGGATTTTAGCTTTATTTTACATCTGTCCTCATAGGTCCCAATGGCATAGGGATTCCCCTGCACCTGAAACTGCCTGCCTAGAGGTATTGGTGCTCCAGAGGCTTTACAATTTTACGTTTGATTCCTGAAGCTTTTGAGTTGGGTGGTGGGAGGGGCCATTGTTGAATAACCAGGTGTCTCCTGGAAGTCCAGAGGTCTCTTGGAGGAGTGGAGGTTTCTCATCAGGCTTTGGGATAAAGAATTTAGCAGCAATTTTATTTTTTTTTTCTTAAAAAAAAAATCACCGGTATATGTAAGGGCAGACCAGCACTTGGTTGTTGCTGTTGTGTGTGTTGTTGTTTTGTGCAGGAAAAGAGAGCTCTGGCAAAATGTACTGAGTTTTCTGAGTTGTTGGGGCAGTTTGGCTTTAGTGCATAGCTTGCCCATGGCTCACAGATGTGTGTGCAAGCCTGTCCATCCATTTGGTCTTCTGACACCACTAAACATTCACCAGCAGAAGAAAAAGTCAGCATACTGCAGGTAATCTTCCTTTTTAAAGAGAGGAAAAGCTGGAACTTCTGGAAAAGTGTTGAGTGAAAGGCCGTCTTGTTAGAAGATGGATATGCTTTCAGGGGGCTAATTTTGACACTAAGGAAATATATGTAGAGCTGATTGCTGGCTAGGTGCCAGTGACTGAAGGGCACCAGAGGCTGAAATGCCAGGCGGTGCTGGTAGTGCTGGCGCTTCAGCCCATGATGGTTGGTTTGCATGAATTATCTCTCTGCCTTCCAGCTAATTTTATCCTGTTGATTTTTCATGAATCATTTCCCATCTCTGTGGGTTAGAAATTAAAGTGGAAGTTTGCTAGCCAGAATAGCCACATCTGCTATTTAGAAACTAATGTCTGGGGTTTGTTTCCTGCCCACCCCCAAGCTTTCCCTTCCCTTTCCCTTTTTACCACCATCATTGTTGAAATACATGAATCACTAGTGTTGCTCACCCACAAAAATTTTTAGGCTGACCAGGCTGCACAGGTGCAGGGGTCTTCTGGGTGCATGTGACCTCAGTGTGGGCAGTGGGGGTGGCAGGGTCCCAGTGATGCTGGCAGGACCTGACCAGGGCATCTTGAATTTCCTGCATGTGCTTTATAAAACATTAAAGGCAGTCCAGTATCTTTTCCCTCTCCTAACACCACAGAAGAGCAGGAGTGTGACAGTGGCCCAGCCTGTCGTGTGCCTACCAAACACTTCCTCTCTCCAGCTTTTTTGTCTGTCCATGAATGAGAGTAAAAGGTCATTTGGGCAGTAAATTCACATCTCTGCTTCCCTTTGTTGAGCTGTGTGCCCTTGACTGCCATTGCAGCTGACAGCAGGGTCAGCAGCAAGGGATGGGTAAGTTAATTATCTGAAGTTGATGCTACAAGTCGGGACCCAGGGACCCACATGGCAATTGCGTAGCGTGGGGTCCTGTCGGTGAGCAGTTTTGTTGGCAGCTGTGCTAAGGAAAAGACCACATCCCCTTTAAATATATTGAGCACTAGATGAATGAGAGGAGGTGTCCAGCTTGCTCGTGTGCACTTCTAATCAGTCTTGGTGGATCACAGAAAATGCAGGAGACTGAATGAGTGATTGTGTTGGGACAGTTTTGAAAATTGCCAAGTGGATGGCCCAGGAAAATATATGCTGGGTAGCATGACACCAATCCTGGGTAAATATAAAGTTACTCATGCCTGAAAATTGGTGTCATGGAAAGTGTTTTGTACTTCTTAAAAAGGTCTGATTTTGTTCTTTGAGAAGCTTACTGTTGGTTTAAAGAGAGAGCTCTAAATGTGATATATATTTACATCTAAAAGGCAGCTAAGTCAGTGTGTGAGAACCCAATTAATATCCGATGCCAGAGAATATCAATAGATATGGCTTAGGAAGTGAAGGTAGTGATTGGTAGAGAATCAGCATCCAATAAATAATCTGAAGTGACAGTATAAACAGTAAGGGGGATGAAGGATACTCTAAGCTAAAGGACAGTACTAGCACACTAATAAATCAACTGTTTCAGGATTAACTTTAAGATGAATGTAGAAAACATCTTTTCAGCATCAAAAGATCGCGGTTCTGGCATTGCCACCTTAGACGAGGGGAGCAAATAATCCAGCTATTTTAAGCTAGAGCTTGATCATTTTACAGAAGAGTCTCTGCAACGTGATATGTGGAGGCTGTGTTTTCAAAGAAGTAGACTTGATGATCCTTCTCTTCAGATAAGGGGAAGGGAGAAGCCAGTTCTGCTTGACACTTGCTCAGTGATGCAGAAGAAGACATGACTCATCACTGGCAAAATGTGTAGATGAAACACGTTTGGTGAATTGTAGCTGTTGATAGGGGCAGGACAGTGTAATGCAGTTTGCTTGGTGAATGAGGTTATCGAAACCTCATTTTCACACAGACAAGTGTATATTTATGAACCTGGAAAGGCATGTCCTGAACATGGTCTGTGAAGGGAGGCTGTGTCCTGAGCAGTCCCATGTGAGAACATGGGGGTCAGAATGGGCAGGCGGCTCTGGGGAGCTTTCTGTGCCAGGTGGAAAAGACAGTCATGATTTTGGACACAAACGGTGGTAATGAATCAGGGTGAGGTGGTCATTTTGTGTCTGTAAACCTTTTATTTACTTCAGATTCAGTCTTACATCAGTGTGTCTTTCTAGTGCCAGCATCCTGAAGTAATACAGAGAAAATTGGAAGAGTTACACAGAAGAATGATACACAAATTGTTGGAAATCTGAGAAGATACTTCATGGGTACATATCCAGGGTTCTGCTATGTATGTGGTTTTGTTCTGTGCTTATCACTACTGCTATCCAAACACCTTTCAGTAGTGCCTTAAGGAAGAGGGCTAACAGCTGCCACTGTACTCTTATTCTGTCCTTAGGGAGAAAAATGGTGAAATAACATCTAGTTTTAGTACCGGGGTTTTGTGTCTGTTTGTTTTAACTTTATAAATGTAGGTATATATTTATGTTGAAGCCAAAGGCGGAGAAGTGCAACTGACAGTTCTGACCAAAGATGGTGAAGTTTATTACAGCTGTTAACCTGGGAAGCAATTCTTTCCAGTTGCTCAAAGCAGTGTCTTAGCATGCTGGGTATTTCAAGCTTTCCCACTAGATTCCAGAGCCCCTTGAAAGAACTGCTGCCTGGTGCCCAGAACTAAAAAGAATCACATATGACTTGTCTGTTATGGGGATTAACAGTTGAGATGAACTCATGAAATATTGGCTTCTCTTCCTCTTGCTAGTCTCAGATGGAGGTTTTGTGCTGTTTGTAGGCTAAAAGGAAAGGAGTGGGATGTACACGGTGTCAGTCACATTGTCCTAATTCTCATTTCTACCTTGAAACTGTGACTCTGTGAGATCAATGCAATTTTGCTGAGTACAGCAAAAAACGAGAAATTTCCATGTATTTTTAAAATGCAAGTCACTTATGTATTCTTTTAGCTGCAGTAAGTACCTGCTTGGTTCTGTGGCATGTTGCACTGTTTCAGGGGCTTTCAGGCTGTATGGGAGCTTTACATTGTCATCATCCTGCTTGTTTGAGTTCTTGCTCAACACTTAACATGGAGAAGTTGAATCGAGTAATACCTGCTTTGCATAGGCTGTGCATGGGCCAGCACATGGATCCTTTTCCCACTCTCTGAGATCAACAAAGGGCAAATGCTCTGAGACCACAACACAGAATTTTGTAACAAATCTTGTAAAGTTATCAGTGTGTTTCGTCTTCACTAGAAGCCGTCATAAAACAAACTTCAGACTGGTTCAGGGGTTATTTCAGAGGTTTTCTGTCTTCTTCCCCCTCTGAAACGTGTCTGTTATGAAGCAGATCATGGAGGGTTTTGATGACATGCTTTGCCAGTGAACCATGTAAGAGTGACAGTGTGAACTCATCTCACATCCATTGAGACTACAGGAGGAGTTCCAGGTTGGCAAACTGGAATTTCCCCGTTCCCAACTTGTCTGCAGAGAGGATGGCAGTAGGAATTTGGTGTTGTGGCGCCCCATCCTGTTTGTCATGTCAGTTGCTGGTCTTGGGCAAGTTAAAACCTCTGGAAACTCTCATCCTTCCCTGCTGTAAAACAGGTTTAAGTCTTGTGGTTTCGAAGCTTGCTGTCCAAGCTTTTTCAGAAAGCTGCAGAAAAAGTGGTGGTGTTTTCAGGTATCTTTCTTGTAGTCCTGACCTTCTTCAGTGCTTTCAGAATTTGAAACTCAGATAAAATATTTCATACTTCTGGTGAATTTATGGCTCCTGAGTGTAGTGGGGGAATTGACAATGAGTTAAACAAGCCCTGGTCACAGATCCTACATCATGCATGACATATAATTTTCATCTTAAATTAAGTTTGAATTTGTGACTGCTTCAGCTCATTGCCCCTTGCTCTTTGGCCATCAGAGAAGAGCCCTGGCCTTGCAGCAGGCTGGGAAGCAGGTCATGGGGTCTTGCCCTGTAGCCACCAGCCTTTGCTGTGCCGGGACACTGCTCCGCTGCACCTCCAGGTGGAAGACAGCCTCACCCACAAAAATGCTGTACTTTTGTGGGTAAAGTGCTGTGGCAACTGTTTAGGCAAAACCAATTTTCCCAGTGGAGCATCGGCTTACACCTGACTGTGAACAGTAGTCCTCCTCTGAGCAAACTGGTTCTCCCTCTTACTTTGTGGGATCTTTGATCTTTCAGAGTTTGTGCTGGCTGTAAGCATGAGCCTGCATAGCCAGCTGGTACTTCATAAAGTGACCTGAAGTGGTTGGCATGGCCGAGGACCTCGGGAAGGGCATTCACCCCAGGGAGAATGGTCAGCCTGGGTCTTCCATGGCTGTATGGGCCAGAGCTCAGAGCCTTGAATGCTGTGCTTTATTCCCTGTTCTCAGTTTGTCAGTAGCTGACTGTTCTGGATTACTATTTCTGGTAATAATATGCAAAAGCGTATGAACTCATGTCCATCTTTCACCATGGGCCTGCACTTTAAAATGTGGTGCAAGCTAAGCAAGATCTGCCTTAAAAGAAGAGGGGATGACCTCCAGAAGACCAGCAGTGAGAAACTGAGTGAAGGAGCTGTGTGCTGAAGAGGGGATGGATTCCTATATGGCTGTTTCACATGAAAGAATGTCCCAGTCTGGGAAACCTGCCAGTAAAATGTAAAATTAAAGCTCTGTTTTGGAGGCTGATCCAAGCAGATAAGAGCCCGTGACTGTTAACTAGTAACTACATGAGGGGCAGTGATAAAGGCAGCATACTTGAGGACAGGAATTCACAGGTTTGTTCATGCTTAACCCCCTTTGGAGTTTTTTTCCTGCATTAGAGATTAACAGCTCAGATGTTCTTGTGTTTTCTACTTCCCCAATATTGAGTAATATGGCAAAGCCACTGGAGGTCTTAACGTGTCATGCAGAAATGTGACAAGTCCTTGCCTACTTTGTAAAGAACACAGGAGGGGTTATGTGAACCCAGGGATGATCCAGGGATGCCTCTTGGGATTTGTAGCAGTCACGCTAGTGTCCTGGGTTTGCTGAAGACCACGATGCACAGCTGCCTTTGGTGTCCAAAGCACTTGATGTGTGTAAACAGCACTTGGGTCATCACAGCATCCCTCTCACCGACGGACTGCCCTTGCTGACATGCTGCTAGGACACTGCAGTAGGCTGTGTCCCCACATTGGGAGGGCACAGGGACATGCACAGGTGAGGCCAGGAATCCCCTGGGAATACCCTTTAGCAGTAACCAAGGAGCCTGCTGTGCTTATGCTTACATGGTGCTTCTCCACATCATTTGAAATCTTCAGAGGCTCTTCATATTTAGGTGCTAGAACAAACACAATTATAGAAAGTGCCGGTGAAGTGGAGGGATTGGAAACTGCAGAATATGAACTAGACTCTTGTAGCTGTGGAAGGCTAAAGGAGGAGGAGAAATGGCAAGAAGGAGAAACTAAAGAGCAGTGAAATTACAAAAAATTAAACATCACTTTGAATACAACAGAAGCTAAAGGAGTCCTAAAAGCACAGTCATTAGCTGAGGTCTGGAACTGGAGAAATGTTATATGTTTCTTTCTTGGAAGAAAAGCTTAGAGGTGGTACCAGTTACAGCAGCAGTGTTTTACTTTCTGTTGTAGCAGTAGCTTAGGAAATTAGCAAATAGCAGCTACTACAGCAGTACATTTTCAGGTTTGCTATTCTGGCTTACTTGTGTCCAGGGATTTTTAAAAGGCCTGGCTGAGCAGCGCTCTCTGGGCTATAAATGCTAATTTAAAAATAATTAAAAAAAAAAAAAAAAAGCATGCATAATGAGTTAGACTTAAAATAATGTTGTCTGTTACTCATAAGTGAGTAAGCCAATTTCAAGTTTAACTGGGCAAATTAAACTAGGCTATCCACAGTCTGATGTTCACTTCCAGTAAAATAATGTAATAGCTGATAGGGATCAGACTGGTCATGATTTTAGGGGGTAATAATTGTAATAGTCAGTCTGTACAGGTTTAGTTTTTTTTAATCATTCTTTTCTAACATAGTATGATTTTCTGGTATTGCTTTAATTTTACTTGATAAAGGTAGACCTATTGGTAAGTCTGGCACATTTAATGCACTGAAGTTGTGCAACAAGTGATAGGAATAAATAGGTGGGATGATTCAGAGTGTCACACACGCACTGTTGGAATGAGTCCAGAGGAGGCAGGGCTGTGAAGATGATCACAGGGCTAGAGCACCTCTCCTGTGAAGACAGGCTGAGAGAGTTGGGATTGTTCAGCCTGCAGAAGAGAAGGCTCCAGGGAGACCTGATTACTGCCTTTCAGTACTTGAAGAGAGCTTTCAAGAAAGCTGGGGACAGACGTTTTAGGTGGGCAATAGGACAAGGGGGAATGGCTTTAAACTGGAAGAGGGTAGATTTAGATTAGATATGAGAAAAAATTTCTTTACTCTGAGGGTGGTGTGGCACTGGAACACAGAGAAGCTGTGGCTGCCCCATCCCTGGAGATGTTCAAGGCCATATTGGATGGTACTTGGAGCAGCTTGGTCTAGTGGAAGCTGTCTCTGCAGTGGGATTGGGACTAAATGATCTTTAAGGTCCCTTCCAACCCAAGCCATTCTATGATTCAATGCATAAAAGGAAACCTGACTGAATAAGGGGTCACAGTGTGACAGCAAAAGGCGCACCATTGTTGATAGTGTAGTAGTCTCAGCTGGGAATTTTTGGGTTTTTTGGCTCAATGCTAATCAAGAGGCAGAAATTGATCTCTTTTCACTGTTAACAAGTGATAGGATGAGAGGAAACGCCTTCAGGTTGCACCAGGGTAAGTTTAGCTTGGATATTAGAAAAGAGTTATCAAGCATTAGAACAAATTTGCCCCGGGAAGTAGTTGAGTCCCCAACCTAGGAGGTATCTAAAAGACATGTAACTTTGGCACTTTGGGGTATGGTTCAGTGGTAGACTTGGCAATGCAACGTTTATGGTTGGACTTGATTTTAAAGGTCATTTCCAGCCCAAATGATTCTATGATTTAGTGATGGACTCGGCAGAGCTAGATTTTATGTTGGACACGATGATCTTAAAAGTTATTTGCAGCGTAAATGATTCTCTTGATTGTTGGTGTCCTGGGAGACAAAGCAAGAAGTTAATTTGGATTTGTGGGCAACATAAAAACTGGGTAACTTGTAAGTAGTGAAAAGAGGCGAGTTGGTGGTGAACTTGGGGTTGTTTGTGTACTGGGTGAGGCAACAAGGAGTTGTGTGACACTTAAAGCAGTGGCCTACTCCCAGAGCAGGTGGGAGGGTTGGCAGGACGTGTGGTGGTCTGGGAGCTGCTGCAGGAGCAAGGGCTCTTACAGCAGCACGGTGGTTCACTGAAAACAGGAGCCCAGCTGGGCACAGTGACCAGAGAATAAATGCAGCACTTGGACACAAACACGGGATCCTGAGCTGGGGCAGGGAGGGCGTTATCTCGGTGCAAGGTGCTGCTCCTGCCAGTGTGCTGCACAGGAATGCTGCTGATAAGTCAGAGGGAGTTCAGGGAGGACCAGGAGAGGGGAGGGCTGCATAATGTGCTATACAGGAAAACACAGAGCTTCGTGTGTAAAGTAAATGCAGTGTTTCTTTCTTCTTCTTTTTTTTTTTTTTTTTTTTTCCCTTTATTTAGAGTTATGCAATAGTTTAACCAGAGCTGAAGGAAGCACGGTGACCTTCCTTGGCAGGAGGTCAGACTGTGTCATCACAGGGTTCCTCTCACTCTGTAATATTCCATGGGGCAAGAGTGGGAAAGGGAAAGTCATTTTATGTTCAGAAACAAATGTGTGCATCTCTTGGGGGATATGGGTGTTTTAACTCCAGGTGTCCTGTCTGCCAGGCTTCCAAAACAGGTGGTTGTTCTGAGTGAGAGTGTCTGCCGAACAGCCAGCATCACACACCTTTCTGTGACAGTGCAGGCCCCACAGCTAACCAGCTCTGGGGCAGCAGCTACCTCTTCTTGTCTTTTAACATTTTCCTGCACCCCAGGCTTTCTCCCTCTTCAGCTGCTTTACTGCAGACTTTGCAGAAAATACTTTTTCTTCTCTGAGAAGGACAGGTAGGCCCTGATTGCAGCACTGGCTGGTGCATGGGTACAGGGCTGCAGAGCTTTCCTCTTGCTTCAGAGAGCGCAGACAAGGGGCTCAGCCTGCCAAAATAATGAGCCCTTCTTTGGCATTAGTATCGCTTTCCTTCTGAATGGCTGTGGTAATTCTGAAAGAAAATGTGTCTTGTTTTGGACATCCTGTCAAGGCTTAAAAATGCATGTGTTTGCATGTGTCTGGTTGTACCTACGCAGAGGCTTTGCTTTCAGACCACTGTATGAGTATTAAGTAACACTCCTTGATAAAGGTCTTTCAGGCTGCACACTGGCATGTGAGAAGTTCGATTGGAAAAACAAATCATTTGTCCCCTGGCACAAAGAGGAGCCAGAGAGGTTGGGAATGGCATTCCTTCTGGCGGTAAATAGGGCAGAAATGCAGACCAGACTTCCATGGTGTTCAGGCCCATACAAGCATGTGTAGAATAAGAAAATTCCTTTCTTCAGGGGTTTGTGACATTAGAACATGAATTTTGAAATGCCCTGAGTCGAGTCATGATGGGGATGGGCTCCTCCACCAGTTTCCCCTGATAGAAATGGTCTGATGAGCTGTGGAGGCCCCTCTGTCAGCACTGCAAGTGTGCAGCATAAAGAGCATGTCATTGGGCAGTGGACATGGAAGGGGCCATCACAGGGGATTTGGGGGAAGCAGATGTGAAATCTGTCTGATCTGGTGTGGTAGCTGAGAGCAGACAGTTTGTGTGCCTTAGAGGAAGTCTTAAGATGAATGTAAATGAAGAGATGAGCAGCACTCCAATTTATTCTTTTTCTCAAGCTGAGGTGCTCTTTTGCTTAGTGACCCTTCCAAAAATGTAAATTAAATCCATTCCAAATTATTATCACTTGACATATTTATATATTCTCTTCAGCACCACGCCATGCTGGGAGGGGAAGTGTTATTGTTTTGGAGCTTGCTGTCCTTAACCATCATTAAGTGATTGATAATTCTGTGATTCTGTGAAGTGCCTCCTGGCTCTTGTGCTGAGCAGAGGGAGCGGCATTTTCACTACGGCAGCCTTGTGTGCCAGAAGGGTGGTGGTGGCTCAGCTCTGCTTGCTGCAAAGGAAGATCATGAGCATGATTTGTGCAATCTTGGTGAAGTCTCAGAGGGCACTGTAGACACTTATCTGTTTGTCAGAGGTGTCCAGAGCACACAGAAAGCTCTGTCTACAGGGTGCAGGACACTGTACTCTGTTCCCAGATGGAGACTGGCATATGTAGGTTTGTAAGCAGATCCTGGTTCAATGCCCCAATTTGCATTCCTCTTTCTTGTCCTTCTGCCCCCAAAGACCTGCTCTGAGTAGTGGTGCTCCATGTTCCCAGAACACATCACACCCATCATTCTTCAATTCCATGTGCAGCTGGAAATCCCTTGTTCGTTTTTCATGGGCTCTGTGAGGCATATTTCAGATTCTCCATGCTTCAGGTTGCTCTGTGGTGTCTCATGCTCTTCACCTGACCTGCAGCCGAGCTGTGCAGGAAGAGGTTTCCATGTAGGCGTGTGGGTGCTCTGGTGTGGGATGGTGGCTCTTGGTGCCGGAAGGGAGCCTGATCTGCTGACTTCATCTCGGCCTGGGGAGAAGGCTGTGGTTCCTGGGGGAACCAAGGTTGTCATTTCTCAGCTATTCATATTTCTCCTCCCTTCCTTCATTCTTTTTCAGAACATGAGTGAGAACTTGAAGGACTGTTTGATCCAGACCCAGGCTTCCTTAGGGGAGATGGTGACGATAAAAACAGAGGCCTGCTCTCCACACCAGGACCAGGAGTATGGACAGCCTTGGTATGTGGCCAAGCATTGGTCTGATGTACTCTAACCCCTTCTCTCCACCTACCTCTTAGCTTAAAGGTGGTTTTGAGGAATATACTTGAGCTGCATGAAGTTACTAAAGCTCTTTTTGTGAGGTCTGCCTTGGGTTGTTTGACAGGGGTGGTTGCCTACTCATGTGCACCTACTCTAGCTGAAGCCATTATCTGCTGTGGGCTTTAGCCTTAAGGATGTGTGATACCAGCATTTGGAAGGTTGGGTGGCAAGTTTAGTCATTTCTCTGCTGCATCTGTGGGGCTGAAGGAGTTGGTCAGGCCCCATTGCTTCAGCTTCTCTCCATGTGCGGTCCCAGAATCTTGCCAGGTTAACATCATTCTTCTGTTGTTCCCTCCTCAGCACTGGAAGGCCTGACTCACAGTCCATAGAGATGGAACCCAAGAAACTGAAAGGGAAACGGGATGTAATCATGACCAAGAGCTTTCAGCAAGTGGATTTCTGGTGTAAGTGTCTTGTGAATAAGGGAAAAGCACCTCTGCTGCTTCTGTAGACTTGGATCTTCCCTGTCAGTTTGGGGCAGGAAGCAGGGGGAAAAAAAAGCCAGGGATAAATTTGCATTCTCACCTGAAAAGATTGGCATGATTTGTAGGGAAATTGTTGCACAAAAGCAGCTTGTCCATGGAGGGGCTAGGCAGAAGTAGGGAGGGAGGAGGAAGGCAAGCTGGAAACATGAAAATGCACACTGGAAAACACTGAGACTCTGGAAAATGCAACAACTTGAATTCAGAAACTGCAAAGGGAGCCTTGGGCAGATGCCAGCTCTTTCCCAGAAAGAAAACTGGTGCCATTTATGTTGGCATACCTATGAATTACCAGTTGGTAGACCTGCATCTCTGTCTGGACACAGGACAGGTGCCTGGGATGCTGTCTCTCTCCAAAGCACAGAATGAAGGCCATATGATGAGGGTATTTGTTTTCAGGGATGCTTGTTTTAGCTCCCATCTGGTGTGTGGGGAACCAAACCTTTTGGCTGGAGGACTTGCTGCTAACCAGGGATGTGCAGGGAGCCCTCAGCCTCTGTTTCTGCACGCGGTGACAGGGCCTTTCCACCCGTTCAGCCATCAGTGGCAGATACATGCAGGGCACCAGGGCTTACACAGGTGCAGGGGAAAGGTCAGGTAGGGCAGGTGTGGGTTGGGGCAGAACAAGGGAGCAGCCAGTGAAGATTCTGTGCGTTTGTGCAGGCTGTAGTCTGGGGAAGGGGCTCAGCTGGGCCAGGGAGAGGACAGGGAGCTGTCCCGAGTGCTGTGCATCATGTGCCTCATGTCTGCCCTACCTAACCCCTGTTTCCTTTGCATCTGCAGTTTGTGAGTCCTGCCAGGAGTACTTTGTGGATGAGTGTCCAAACCATGGCCCCCCAGTGTTTGTGTCTGACACCCCGGTGCCCATTGGCATTCCTGACCGGGCAGCGCTGACCATCCCGCCTGGAATGGAGGTGGTTAAAGAGCCCAGCGGGGAGAACGACGTGCGCTGTATGAACGAGGTGATCCCCAAAGGTCACATCTTTGGGCCGTACGAGGGGCAGATCTCTAGCCAGGACAGGTCTGCAGGATTCTTCTCGTGGCTGGTGAGTGACAACTTTCCCCAATTCAGTGACATGCAGCTCAGAGCTGGGGATGTCATGGGCTTGTGCAGCCAAGCCTTAGACATCTTCCCCCTTCTCTGGAGGTCTTCTGCTGGCCACGTGGGCACTATGTCAGCATTGACCTGCCTTAAATATTAGCAGCTTAAGGGTATAGGTAGATGATCTAGAGATTGCAGAGCTCTCTCATGGGCTTCTAGCACTCTCTCCCAGCTTGCCTGAGCAGAGAAGGTGGCCTAGAGGCCAGAAAAGAGATCCAGTCCATCAGGAACTGATCTACATGCAGATTCCAGCACCAAAACTTTCTTCTCCTCACGCTGCAGGACTTATATGAGGTTAAGAGATAGAGACATCACTGATGTCATCATATGAGATAGAGACATCACTGGATCAACATATGTTAATTATTATGAGAATTGCAATGTGGGACTTGAGTTATTACTAGGGAAAAAGTGGAGAGCTGCTGATATGAAATGCCCCTCACACTCTTCTGTCTGTAAAATAAATGTGTGTCTCAGCCCTGTCCCAAAAGGGAAGTTAATCTTTTATATCCCAGGATTGTTAGTGATTTTGTCAGCTGCATCCATAGTTCTGTTACAGCTATTTGCATGTAGGAAAATGCCTCTCAGGTCAGAGTAGCCTCTAAGCACTCGTCCAGGTCAGCAGCCTGTAGTACTTGGAGAGCTGAGATTCACAACACAGAGTTTCACACCACGACGTAAGGCTAGAACTGAAGCAGTGATTTGAGATTTGAGATTGACATGCTGCATCCATTCTCTTGTTCCACAGATCGTTGATAAGAACAACCGCTACAAATCCATTGATGGGACAGATGAAACCAAAGCAAACTGGATGAGGTGAGTCCAGTTCTCTTCTGCCTTCCCTTTCGGGACTCTTCCAGAGAGAGGCCATCAAATACTCCTTATTGTTTTGCGTGTTGGAAAACCAAACCAAAATGTCACCACCCATTTTGCAAATGGTGTGCTTGTACTCTTTCAATATTTATTGTAATGAGTTTCTCTGGCATCAGATTCAATGAAAGGGTCTAAAAAAAGACAAGGATGTGTATATGGAGGATCACTATTTTCTGGAATGAGGATAAATGTTAAAGATGATCCTATTTATCCACTCTTACAAGCACTGACAGATCTCACTCCATTTTTTTACTCATTTTCTTTTATGTTACGTTCAAATATTTGCAAAATGCTTTGCACTACCCCCTAAGGTAGCATTTGATTCTGTTTGGGTTTTTTTTGCCCCTACTCATTTGACAGATACTAGAAGAGGTGCTTTTTTTTGCTTGCTTTCTGGGCTGCATTTGAGCCAGCTGTCAGTGCTGGCTGTCGTTGGCAGTGTCAGCTGTCCTGTGCGAGGAGAAGGGCGAGCTGGGCGACTGAGGGCAGAGCTGTGTCCTTGCGCTCCCTCTGCTGGCCCCGCGCCCCGGCAGGGCAGCCGCCAGCGCAGCTGGCTCCGCTCCGGGAACTGCAGCAGGAAGGGACCCTGTGGGGCCATGGGCCAGTGCTTCAGCTATTGGCATATAGCTGCAAAAACGTACCAGAACAGGGCATTGCTGCACGGTGAGGCCTGTCAGGCCAGTCCTGCTTCTGCGGGAAGCTTTGGGAGCAGTTGTTATCAAGAGGCATTTCTTAGAAGAGTAAAGCGGTGTGGGATTACCTGGTTTGTGGGCCTGGATGTCTAGGATTTTCAGTTGTCCCTCACTGAGGGAATAAAAAGCATGCAGTACAGGTAAATGCAAGATTGACCTAACTGGTCGTATCTAGTTGCACCACTTTTGGCCATTTCATTTCACACGGATAGCAGCTGTTCTGACATTTATGTTCATAAAGTTCAGCAAAGGATTTCATTTTTCTGTAAGGATTCCAGCTGTTGCAGTTGTTCACTGCTGAATGAGATAAAATACTAGACCAGGGCTGAGTCTGGAGTCATCACTTCAAAAAGAAGCAGTGGTACAGTGAAGAGATGGGTAGGCGAACATATTTATATCTAGAAGTAAAGAATGCAAAGTTCAGAAATCTACTTAGATCTGGACCTTTGTGATCTGCATGACAACAAAGCTGGGGCAAAACACAGTCTTGGAAAGCAAAAATTCTATGATGAGCTTTTCTTCCAACTGCTGTGAACATAAGCTTGATATCTGGATTTAAATGGGCACTAGTTGTGGTCCTAACACCAAAGAGCAGAATATTCTTGCCTAAACTTGTATTTGCCATGGTTCAGTCTCAGTATGATGGTGGTCTGGGCCACTGTGTACAGTCTTGAAAGGCATGGGGGTTATGGCTTTGTGGAAAGGGGATGTTTGTGACCCTTCATGGGAAGGGTGCATCAAAGGGTCTCTGCAGGCTGTACCAGTCCTACTGACCTTTCAGATTTTACTCTTGAAAAGTGCTTATAACCAGTAGTATTATGTAGAATCTGACTGACAGTTCAAGTGGCAATAGAAGTCCTCAAAAAGCCTTGGTTTTGTTTGTTAGCACCTTTTAGACTAAGGTGTGCTCAATGTTCTGTGCTAGAACATCACCCGACACTGAGATCACACACAGACATCACACTTGACTTCCAGGACGCTGTAGACAGCGCTCTTTTTGTTTTTCAGATGGTGCTCTTTGCTATCACTCAAAGATGGAGTGCTTTGCAAAGCAGATCTACTCACCTTCTGGGTAGGTGGGTATGGCAGGGGGAGGGCAGCTTGGGCTGACTCCTCTCTCTTCTTGTAGATCTGGCTATTGTTTTTGTTGTCTGAATACCACACCTGAGTCCATTTTCATGTTGCCTGAGGACAGTATGTACACTGCAGCACTTGCTGGTTTAATTTCAAGTGCCTGTTTACCCAAGGCAGTGGGTGACAGGGAGGAGGGAGTAACAAGTGCAGCAGATGTCATGGCAATGGTAACATCCTCTTGCCCTTTCCTTCATCAGTCAGTCAAGACAAACTCCTGATGCTGGAGGCATGTTCTCCTAAACTGGCTGCTGGCACATGCACCCTTCATCCCTGCCCAGAGTAAAGCCCTGCTGTTTGCAATACTTCATGAAACTCCATGACTTCAACATATGCAAACGTCTTCCTCTGTTTTTATTTTTCTGGGAGCTGATAACCATGGATTGCAGCAAACAAAATTAATGCTTTTTTGGACACAAACTGTAAATGGCTGCTGATGGCAGGTCTTGGGCTTCTGAAGGGTTGTAGAGGACCATCCATTTTCCTGGCAGCTTCTGAGTAAATTCTCTTACTCAGTTGTTGGTGTCCTCTAAAAATAATGGATCTGACAAAAAACTGAAAGTAATTCAGAAAGCCTTCTGTGTATATATGACTTGGCCTGGAATGAGATGGAGGATAGAAACTGGTGGTTCCTAACTGAACTGTTGAAGAGTAGTACCTCATGTTTGGGGTTTCCAGCATACTTCGAGCATTTCGTCTGTAGCCCTTCTTACATGTGAGTACCTGAATTCTTAGGCTTTTGGCACAGTGCAATTCCATCTTTTTGCCTTAGCCAATGTGGAAAGGCTGAAGCAAGACTTTCTCACTGCTTTCTCCTTTGCCTTCCTTTCTGCCCCCTTTCCTCTCCAAACGTAGTGACAGAGATCATGGGGAGCCAGACTGTCCTCTAAATCTTCCTGTATCTCCTTATAATGGAGGCATTTCTGATTTGATTTTCATACAATAATAGAGCTTTGAAGGAAGCTCTGGTCAAGTGTTCCAATAGCCTGCTTAAAGCAGGACCGACTTTGACTAGTAGATCTTTTAAGTACTGCTGTTTTGAGTTTACAGGACCTTTTAAAAAGCATTTAAAAAATAGTCAGGGTTACTGTGACTGCCCTTGTGTTCAGGGTGAGTAGATGCCACCAGCCTATGAGTGTCATTTTGTTGAACGTTATAAACTGATTTCTCCTACCTTGCAGCAAGTGGAGCAAATGTTTTCATCTATTACAGTCAAATTTATGTGGAGCAAAGGTATCCTAAATTAATGTGGGACTGTGATCCTAGGGAAAAAAAAAGCAAAACCAAAAACTACTCCAAGACCCTGGGAAAAATTACATGCTTGTTTTTCAGAGGCCAAGAAAAGTGGAGTTGATTGATATTTTTGTGGGGTAATCACTAAGTGCCGACTGTTCAATGTGTCTTGCACTTTCAGATTGACCTGGGCTGAGGTGTGAATTCACAACCTCACAGCTGGGGCTGTTCTGGAGCTTGCTAAAACCCTCATGGCATCACCAGAGAGGTACTTGTAAATATCAGTGACTGCCTCTCGGGACATACAGCATGCTAGAGGAGAAGAAAATCCCTCGGATAGTAACAGTGTCTGCATTTTTATAAGGAGGAGGTTGATGTGCCTGCCAGAAATCTAACGCTAATTGAATTTGTGATTAAAACTGCCCCAGAGCTCATTATTCAATGTGTGGCAAGGTTGCCATTGGAATATGTAAGTTAGATTGTTTTGACCCAAGTAGTGCTGGAGCATATGAGTGGAAACACTGAAATCTGAATATACAGGCCTACCATAAGCTCTCCTAAGTGCACTTGATGGGATATCCTGTCTGGGAAGAGCAAACAGGGCTCCAGTTCCCCATCAGCACCGCTTTGCTGGTGACAGCAGCTGTGAATTTGGCAGAGGAGAGGGAGCACCAGGTTTTGTGACCCCATGGCTGCAGAGAGTGCTGTTCTGTTCTGCAAGTTCACTCCTACCCAGAGCACTTTGCAGAATACTATTACTCTTTTTTGCCAGAGCAGCTTGTCAGTGGAGGTTTGTTGCCACCTCATGGAGGCACTGATGATGCTGTGCAGTTATGCGTGCCTGACGAGGAGATACACCAAGCCCAATTTTGCTGAATGCAATAAAAGTCAAACTGTAAATGTTCCCTTGCTCAATGTTTTGTGTAGCCTTTTCCCTTCTCATGTTTAGCAGGGAGAACTCCTTTTTCTTTTAAGTTTGGTGAGCTTTTTTTTGTTGGGGTTTTTTGATATTCAGGGTAACAGATGCTTTGCTGGCTCTCCATCATTTCATTACCATCTTCTCTAAACGCTCTTTCTTTTTCTCTATAAAAGAAGTTTCACCAAGACAGTATCTCAAGCATTCATTTGTGTTTGTTCCCGTGAAATACATCTGTGCACTTAGGTCCCAGCTCTTCCTGATGTGGCCTGGATTTGAGCAGCACCTCCTACTGGTTTTCCAGCTTTAACCAAGCTGACACTTGCCCTGGTGGCAGGCAGCTGTGTCAGTGAAACTGATTAAACAGCAGTGTTAATGGCACCAGGAAGGAACTAGAATGACATGGGTCAGCGCCTTTCTGTAGGTTCAGACAGTCTATTTTCTCCTTCCTTATTGAATAGATCTACTGCCTCTTTTTTTCCCCAATAAGAGAACATAGTTACGACTAATGTTTTGTTTATTTTTATAGTTTTCTTTGACTGTGGCTGAAGAAATTAACACACATCCCCTTTGGACAAAACTGCTTGTTCTCAGGATGGCTGCCTCTTTTTCTCAATGGGATGAGGGTACAACTTGTTCATTTGAAGCAGCAGAAACTGGGTGCAGGCTTATGTCGGTGACAGTGACGGAAAGCTTAGCCAGGAAAAACAAGTGTGTGGCCTCATTCCTTTTGAGAACAATGGGAAATGGCAGCCATTTCTGGGTGAAACAAGAGCTTGCTGTGAAGCAGACAAATGCTGGATGTAGAGTACCACAATGCTGAAAAAAGAGATCTTTCCTTAGGGAAAGTGAGTTACAGATATTGCCCACCAGTCTAGTCAAAACCTACCTACCCTAAAAAAATCCAATTTGATGAAGCCTTTCCATGACATCCTGCAAGTTGTAACAGAAAGGGTGGTGTAAAAGTTTCTACTGCATGTTGTGCCAGGTAGAACAATAAGATACGCCTCTAAATCTCCTCTAAGTTTCGAGCAGTGTCACATTAGAGGCTAATTTATCACTATGATTGTGAGTTCTCACGTTTTTTTTCTGTGCACAAACTTTGGCAAGTGATGTGAGGGTGAACTGAAAATCTCATATGTAAGTCAGGGTATCAGATGATGTGTAAAATTTAATTTTAACTTTAAAGGTGAGAAGGCTGCTTCACACTGGTGTTGCTTGGTGTTTTGTTTTGTTTTTTTTCTGAAGCTTGAAAATTGCCTTCTAAAAACAAAACAGCTGCCTTTCCTGGTGAGAGGTTGTTGTGGGCTGGGGGAGCTGGATCCCACTAAACTCCTCTGCCCCAGTACTGCACTGGCCAAGTGGTTGGATGCAGGGGGTTGCTTTGCGCTGATTTCCTTTTACCCAATTATGCTTTGTGGGATGTTCAACCCAAGGAACATGACTGAACGAAAGAGGAAGCCCAAGTTTTCCAAGGAGGAACTGGACATTCTGGTCACTGAGGTGACCCGAAATGAAGCCATGCTGTTTGGGCGGGAGACGGTGCGTCTGTCCCATGCTGACAGGGACAAGATCTGGGAAGGCATAGCCAGGCAGATCACATCAGTCAGCCAGGTCCCCAGGTCTGTAAAAGACATTAAGCACAGATGGGACGACATGAAGAGAAGGACCAAGGACAAACTGGCATTCATGCAGAGGTCCCTCTCCAGCCCCGGCAGCGCGGGGCGACCTTCGGCCATCGTCCTGACCACCCATGAGAGAGCCATCGAATCGGCGCTGCATTCCTCACACCAGAGACACGGCTGCCAGAGAGTGGATCTGGACGTGGTTGACAGCCCATCGACGAGCTGTAAGTACCACTGCCTTAACACCTCTTATGCTTACATATCTTCCTTTGACACCAGAAGAGCATTGTGTGTTGTGTGAGATGGCTGGGTTGCCTGTCAAGACAGGTCCTTCTGCTGTGGTTGGTTTCTGCTCTGGTGGTTGTGGAATGTTGAGATGGATTGTTTCCAAGTTAAGATCATCTTTATCTGTTTATCTGGTTATTTTCTGTACTGTTGTCTGAGGGTAGATAATGGGTTATAAGTATGAATTAGTCCTACAGGCAAGGGAACATCTGTAGCTGAAGTATGACTGCTTCCAGTCTGTGGAAAAAATGGTCATAAAGGATTCGGAGAACTTCATCTTGATAAAACAGCAGTGCTACCAAACTGAGAGACATCTGTCACCAGTGGATCACTTCCAAGAGAGCTTTGGGGGTCTCAGTGATCACTGGTGTTCATTGCTGAGGTCGGGCCACTAACAATTTCTCAGTAGTGGTCTGAAGAATCAGCATGAACGCTGTAAAAAAGGTAGATAGTAATAACTCCTTCTTCACTGGTTTTAAAGAAACTTCTGGCTCTGCTTTTGAAGTTGATCTTACACCACAATTCTCAGACACCCTCCAGTGCAAAACCACAAGCTGCTTTGTGCAGGTTTATTCCATAGTTTTATACACATAGTTTTCTTTTGTGGAGGTGCAGCTTCTTGTTGGTGAGCTTTTAGGGATACAAAGGAGAGAAGGAAGTTCCCACTTCTTGGGAAGTGAATCAACTAACACCTCATGGGTGGCGCTGTCCTACCACACTAGGTCTAACCTCATGTCTGAAGTTGTTAGGGGGAGAGCAAGGACAAAATCTTCCAGAACTGACAAGGTGGGACTTGGTCATTCTTTGTATCTATCTTGGAAGCCAGTTGCACTATTTCAGAGGTAAAAAGAATATAGGTTATGCAAGGAAATAGTGGGCAGCTGCGCCAGGTGAAACCTTGTCTCTTCTTACTCTTCACATGCATGTACCTGTGAACTGGCACATCACTAGATATTTATCAGACTAATGAGAATTTTCCCATGGCATTTTGCTTTAGTTTTGATTTTGCATCAAGTGTATTTGCCTGATTAACATAGGGTCCTGTTGCTGCTATATCTGACTGCCTGGTTGTCTTAGTGATGCCAAACCATGTAGTGGCTTTGCAGAATACACTTTGGGAGCAGCAAATACAACATCTATGCTCTTCTCAGTGCAAAGGATGTGAGAAATTATGGGAGAGCAGGATTTTTCCATGAGAAGTCTGTGTTCCTCTAGAATATTTATGCTAGCTACCTATGGATTTGAGAGAGGGAGAGAAGTCATTGCTACTGTCTGAAATGGATTCATATTCTAGTAATGAACAGTGCTCTGTACAGAATGCCACAGTAGCTTGGGTTCACCCTCTCTCAGATTTCTCATGGCTAAGCTTGTCACCCAGATGCTAACTTGCAGCTTTTGCATGTTGAATTACGCATCAGAAGCTACAGGCTTGTCTGAGCTGGCAGACTGGGGGGGAGGGTAAAACCCTTTTTCCATATTCTTTGAGATATCCTGAAACAGAAGCCAGCATTGAGAGGGATTTCACATTAATAATTCATGCTTCCTCTTCTGTTTAAGCTGATGAAGATGAAGAGATGCCAGGCACTTCTCAGGAACACCACTTCGCTTCGCTGCAGAGGGCTGGTGCAGGTGTCAATCCGTTCTCCAGGCCCTCCCTCCTTCACACTTCTTCCTCATCAGAGCCCTCGGGAGCTGCCAGCCAAAGGCAGGAACTGCACTGTCCATCCCCACGCACCACCTCGGCCTGCAGACCCCCGCACCCCCGCACCAGGAGCCCGCCCCTCTCCAGCTTCGATCGCCAGCTTCTCCATTGCCATGCGCAGCAAGCAGACCTGTTCAGGCAGTTCTGCCAGGAGCTGGTGGCCATCCATAGGGACATAGCAGATAGCATGCATGCCGTCAGCCAGAGCGTGGCTGACCTCACCAGCCAGGTCAGCCAGATGTGTCAGACGCTGACAGAAATACGTGATGGGGTCCGGGCTTTCCATAGGATACAAGATCCCAGTGTCATGCCAGGGTCCTGTCTGCAAGCAGCTTGCTCTAAACAGCTCCCCGAGCCCAGTGCAGAGTCTAACCAAAACTCTCTAAAATGGACAACTCCTGCACGGGCCACCAGGTCACGAAAAAGAAAACATCAGTTTTAGTCTGTATTTTACAAAGTAAAGAAGGATGGCACTTCCTGAGCTGCTGCATGTTCCTCCCCATGTGTATGACTACTCCGTGGGGAAGGTCAACAGCTGACCCAACCCATCCACCCCCCTGCTGGCTAACAGAGCAGTATGACTATGGCAACTAATTTTAGGACCGGCCCTCTGCAATGGCAAAGAAGAATCTCAAATTCTGTAGAGCTTGAAATGTAAGATATCTTTGGGTTCATAGAGATTAAGAGTTTTCACTGGCTTCCCCATGCTTTAAATGCTGTATAAACTAGGAAATGCAATAGAAATCGTTATCTGTATCTCTTCTCATGCCTGTGAAATATTTTTACTGAAGCAGCATGCTACAGAGATCCTTTTGCAATCAACTCACAAATTTATCCTACTACTGCATTCCCATAATCTTCCTGAATATTCGTATATGCAGTATGTGCAAAAATACAGCCTTATGACTCTAAAACGCTTGTTGATCATGGCTTTTATCTCTCATTCAGCAATAGTGGGCTGTCTGGGGCTTACTGTGACTTACACACAGCTTTGGGGGGAAGAGTGTAAAAGTAGGGCTTGTGCAGGGAAGGGAAGAAGGCATGGTTCTGAGGACAGGTCTGAGCACCATGGAGTTTTAGACTGCTCAAAATGGTTGCAAAAAGCATAGGCATGGATCCTGCAGTGTCACATGCACTTGTGTTGAAGAGTTCAGCTTCTGTTTGCTCCAGTCTGAAACCCCTACCTTTCACAATTGCAGTTAAAATACAATCATTTCACCACATGACAACATTTAAAGATAATTGTATCATATTTTCTTGCATGTTGTCAAATCAAACCACCTCACCCCTTCAAAATGACTGAACAGAAACGAGAAAAGATGTAGGGCC